>NC_134689.1:71241093-71572522 GCF_050947455.1 Rhinoderma darwinii
TATAGCCTAACAGCACTATTTTTTCATGTTTTGTATCCTTTTGTTTTATGCAATTTTCATAATCGCGTCACAAATTTTGCGGTTTTGCCGCGATTTTTATATCATCGCAGTAAAACTGCGCAATTTAAAAAAAAAAACGCTAGGAAAACGAAAATAAAACAAGAAGCATTTTAACATACTTTATATATTCTGCAAGTGGGGTTAGGAGGAATGGGAAGCAGTATCCAGAGGGGGAAACACTCACCAGCCTGCAGGTCCGGTCGGCTGTCTTGTGAAGGAGCTGACTGGGGGGCGGGATCTCCACACGGAGCTTCTGCTTCTCATGCTGCATCTTCTCTGTCCAGTTCGTAAAGTTACAACAGGTGGGGGGGCCTCGAGCGTTGTGAGGGAGTGGACCGCGAGCGTTGTGAGGGGGCACGCGAGTGTTAAGAGGGGGGCTGACAGCCTGGCGGGCCCCTTTTCATCAGCCATGTGGCCGGGCCCCTGACGGGAGTACTACTAGTATTGCGCTGATGGCGGCCCTGTGCATGGCTGTGAATTTATTCACCTGTTTGCAATGGGTGTGATTGAAACACCTGAACTCAATAATTAGGGGCGGTGTCCACATACTTTTGGTCATATAGTGTATCTAGCTCACAGAGCATTGTCTAGACTAGATACAATGGTATTCAGGTCTAAACTGAGAGCAGAACTAAGTATACAGTTTGCAGCTTGTGAATGTAAACATTTGTTCTCATTCACTGACAGCAAACAAATGTCTTGAACATGGCGAGCAAGTCAAGCACAAACAAAGCCTGACAAATTCTGAAGCCCGCCAAATCTACTAATTACACCAGAAATTGCCCAAAAATTATAGTCCAAATCTAATACATTTTACATGCTGGCGCATAGATGACCAGAGATGCTCCTAATTTATTAAGAGGTGTGCACCTCCTAATAAATTGGTTGCATCTAACCCCAGCGCTCTTTAGATGAAGACTTGCATATGTAATGCCAGTCTTAGTGAATTCGCCTCACAGTATATTAGAAAGTTGTATAACTTGATTTATACAGTGATTAAGCATTATTTACATAAAACTGGAAAACTCCTTTAACCCCTAGCACCGGTACATCTTGTATTGCAGTGCTTTAAGACACTGGGACGTACCGGTGCGTCTTGGCTATAACAACTGTCACTCTATCAAAATGACAGAACTGTGCCATCAACTGTTTATGACAGTCGATCGGCGGAATAAGACAGCAGGGACAGCTGACACCCCACTGTAACGGCCAGGACTGGAACTAGGCTCCAATCCAGCCGATTAACCACTCAGATGCAGTGATCAAAAGCGATCGCTGCATCTACTTGGTTTCTAGCCTTCTACGGTTTAGGCTGCGTTCACACGACCTATTTTCAGGCGTAAACGAGGCGTATTATGCCTCGATTTACACCTGAAAATAGGGCTACAATACGTCGGCAAACATCTGCCCATTCATTTGAATGGGTTTGCCGACGTACTGTGCAGACGATCTGTAATTTACGCGTCGTCGTTTGACAGCTGTCAAACGACGACACGTAAATTGACTGCCTCGGCAAAGAAGTGCAGGACACTTCTTTGCAACGTAATTTGAGCCGTTCTTCATTGAAGTCAATGAAGAGCAGCTCATGATTTACGAGAGTCACAGACGCCTCGCATAATGCAAGGAGGAGCTTTAATGTTTGAAACGAGGCAGCTGTTTTCTCCTGAAAACAGTCTGTCTTTTCAGACGTAAAAGCCTCTGATCGTGTGCACATACCCATAGATTTCAACGGTTGCCAGGGCCGTGGGTGTCAGCTATTTTTCACAGCTGACATCCTGCTCTAACGGCCAGGACCAGAACTAGGCTCTGATCTGGCAGATTAACCCCTTAGATGCAGCGATCAAAAGTGATCGCTGCATCTAGGTGGTTAGATAGCACCCTATGGTTGCTAATGGCAACCATCGGCACCCACGGGGGTGGCCTCCTAACAATGGCCTCCTAGTACGGTAGCCTATTAGGCCCCTCCGGGAGGTAAAGCCTAAGGGTATGTTCACACGAAGTCATTACGTCCGTAATTGACTGACGTATTTCGGCCACAAGTCCCGGACCGAACACAGTGCAGGGAGCCGGGCTCCTAGCATCATACTTATGTACGACGCTAGGAGTCCCTGCCGGACAACTGTCCCGTACTGAAAACATGATTACAGTACGGGACAGTTGTCCGGCAGCGAGGCAGGGACTCCTAGCGTCGTACATAACTATGATGCTTGGAGCCCGGCTCCCTGCACTGTGTTCGGTCCTTGCGGCCAAAATACGTCCGTCAATTACGGACGTAATGACCTCGTGAAAACATACCTTAATAGGCTTGCTCTCAGTGAATAGCTGACAGCTCTAATACACTGCACTATGTAGGTAGGGCAGTGTATTAAAATAGCGATCAGGGCTTCATGACGTCAAGTCCCCTAGTGGGACAAAAAAAAAGTTAATAAAAATGTTGTAAAAAAGTAAAAAAAATAATAATTTTCACGTTAAAAAAACAATAACAGCCTTTTTTCCCATAATAAGCCTTTTATTATAGGAAAAAATGGAAAACATTTAAAAAACATACACATATGTGGTATCACCGCATCCGTAACGATCCGAACTATAAAAATATTATGCTATTTTACCTGCACGGTGAACACCGTAAAAAAAAAAAAATAACAAAACATTCCAGAATCACTGTTTTTTAGTCACTACACTTCCCAAAACAGAATAAGAAAAGGGATCTAAAAGTTGCATGTACCCAAAAATTATACCACTAAAAATTACAGCCTATCCCGCAAAAAACAAGCTCTCCCACAGCTTTTTTGATGGAAAAATAAAAAAAGGTTATGGCTCTCATAATATGGCGACAAATTTTTTTTTTATTTGAAACAAAAGTGATTTTAATGTGCAGACGCTGCAAAGCATAAAAAAAATATATACATATGGTATCACCGTAATCATATTGACCCGCAGAATAAAGTAAAATTTATAGCCCAGGGTGAACACCGTAAAAAAAGAACAATTAAGACCTTTTCAGAATTGCTGTTTTTTGGTCACCTTGCGTGCCAAAAAATGTAATAAACAGTGATCAAAAAATCGTATGTACCCCAAAATGGTATCAATGAAATCTACAGATTGTCCCGCAACAAATAAACCCTCACACGGCTCCGGTGGAGAAAAAATAAAGAGATTCTGTCTCAGAATATGGCGAAAATGTGCAGTGTTCCAAAAGCGGATAAGATTTTCTTATTTATCAGTGCGACACCGGCCACACATCTGTGGATTATTATTTATTTTTACTGCATTATTATAACCTCTTATTATGCCCTGATGTACCCCGCACAGCTTACATATGCCCCCACGTTATAAACTGAAATACCAGCAAAACCCTAAACAGAACTGCCACTAAGCAAACTCCAAAAGCCAAATGCCGCTCCCTCCATTCTGACCCCTACAGCATGCCCAAACAGCAATTTACATCCACATATATGGCATCGCCATACCCGGGAGAACCCGCTTAACAGTTTAAGGTATTTGTCTTCAGTAGCACGAACTGGGCATGACATATTGTGCACTAAAATGGCATATACCTGTGGAAAATTGCAATTTTCACTTTTGCACCATCCACTCAGCGTTCATTTCTAATAAAAAAAACAACTTTTGGGGTCAAAATTCTCACTACATCCCTTAAAAAAATGCCTTGCGGGGTGCAGTTTCCTCAATGGTGGTCACTACTTGGGAGTTTGTTTTACTGCTTGACCCCGGAGCCCTGCCATTGTGTGCCAATGCTGCGAAAATCACCAAAATAGGCCTCACATGTGCATTTGCTCTTTCATTCCTAAGCCCTGTCATATGTCCAGGCAAATGATAAATGCCTTGAGGGGTGTAGTTTACAAAATGGGGTCACTTCTCAGGGTTTTACACTCTACTCTGATACCTAAGGGAGCTCTGCAAATGTGACATGGCGCCTGTACACCAGTCCAGCAAAATCTGCTCTCTAAAAGCCAAACGGCGCTCCTTCCATTTTGAGCTCTGTCATGTTCCCAAACAGCAGTTTAGGGCCACACATGAGGTATTACCGTACTCGCGAAAAATTATGTAACAAACTGTGTGTTGTTTTTTCTCCTATTACCCCTTGTGAAAATAGAAATTTGGCCGCAAAACGACATATTTTTGGAAAAAAAATAATTTTTCATTTTCAATGCCTAATTCTAATAAAATCTATGAAACACCTGTGGGATCAAAATTCTCACTACTCCCCTAGATCAATGCCCTGAGGGGTATAGTTTCCAGATAGAGTCACTTCTCAGGGGTTTCTACTGTACTGGTACCTCAGGGGCTCTGCAAATTCGACATGGTGCCCAAAAAACTATCAAGCAAAATCTTCATGCCAAGTAGCACACCCGCTATTCTGAGCCCTGCCGTGTGTCCAAAAAGCAGTTTATTACCACATATGGGGTATTGCCGTACTCGAGAGAAATTGCTTTACAAATGTTGGTGTGCTTTTTCTCCTTTATTTCTTGTGGAAATGAAAAAAATGCAACATTTTAGTGGAAAGAATGCAGATTTTCATTTTCACTGCTTAATTCCAATAAATTCAGCAAAAATACAGTTGGGTCAAAATGCCCACTATACCACTAGATAAATTCCATGAGGGGTGTACTTTCCAAAATTGGGTCACTTTTGCGGGGGTTTGCACTGTTTTGGCCCCTCAGGGGCTTTGCAAATGTCATATACCATTCCAGCAAAACTTGAGCTCCAAAAGTCTAATGGTGCTCCGTCCTTTCGAAGCCCTGCCGTGTGTTCAAACAGCAGTTTATTACCACATATGGGGTATTGATGTGCTCAGAAGAGTTTGCTTTACAAATGTTGGGGGGCATTTTCTCCTTTATCTATTGTGAAAATGAAAAAATATGAGCTAAAACGACATATTTATTAGAAAAATATTAGATTTTCAATTTCGCGGCATAATTCCAATAAATTCTGGAAAAACCGTATAGGGTCAAAATGCTAACTATACCCCTAGAAATATTCCTTGAGGGGTGTGGTTTCCAAAATGGGGTCACTTTTGCTGGGTTTCCACTGTTTTTGTCCCTCCAGGGAGTTGCAAACACAACATGGCACTGAAAACTATTCCAGCAAAATTTGCTCTCCAAAATCCAAATGGTGCTCCTTCCCTTGTGAGCCTTGCCGTGGGTTCAAACAGCAGTTTATTACCACATATGAGGCATTGCCGTAATCGTGAGAAGATGATTTACAAATTTTAGGGTGCTTTTTCTCATTTATTCATTGTAAAAATTAAAAATGTCTCAGTTTTTTCAGAAAAAAGTAGATTGCATTTTTACAGACTAATTCCAATAAGATGCTAACTATACCCGCAGATAGATTTCTTGAGGGGTGTGGTTTCCAAAATGGGGTCACTTTTGGGGGGTTTCCACTGTTTTGGCACCACAAGACCTCTTCAAACCTGACATGGTGCCTAAAATATATTCTAAAAAAAAGGAGACACCAAAATCCACTAGGTGTTTCTTTGGTTTTGAGGCATGTGTTTCAGTCCATAAGCACACTAGGGCCACATGTTGAATATTTCTAAAAACTGCAGAATCTGGGCAATAAATAGTGAGTTGCATTTCTCTGGTAAAACTTTGCGTTAAAGAAAAAAATGTATTACCAATGAATTTTGGCAAAAAAAATTAAAATGGTAAATTTCACCTCCACTTTGCTTTAATTCCTGTGAAACGCCTAAAGGGTTTAAGAAACTTTCTGAATGCTGTTTTGAATACATTGAGTGGTCTAGTTTTTAAAATGGGGTGATTTATGGGGACTTTCTAATATACAAGGCCCTCAAAGTCACTTCACAACTGAACTGGTCTCTGAAAAAATAGCCTTTTGAAATTTTCTTGAAAATGTGAGAAATTGCTGCTAAAGTTAGAAGCCTTGTAACGTCCTAGAAAAAGAAAATAACTTTAAAAAAAATGATGCCAACATAAAGTAGACATATGGGAACTGTTAACTGGTAACTATTTTGTGTGGTATTACTATCTGTCTTACAAGCCGTTACATAAAATACAAATTTTTGCAAATTTTCTCTGAATTTTGGTGTTTTTCCCAAATAAACACTGAATATATCGACTAAATTTTACCACTAACATAAAGTACATTGTGTCACAAGAAAACAATCTCAGAATCGCTTCGATACATAGAAGCATTCCAAAGTTATTGCCACATAAAATGACACGTCAGATTTGAAAAAATTGGCTTCCTTAAGGCCAAAACAGGCTGTGTCCTTAAAGAGGCTCTGTCACCAGATTATAAGTGCCCTATCTCCTACATAATCTGATCGGCGCTGGAATGTAGATAACAACAGTGGTTTTTATTTTTAAAAACAATCATTTTTGAGCAAGTTATGAGCAATTTTAGATTTAGTTTCTTAATGCCCAACTCGGCGTGTTTTTACTTTTGACCAAGTGGGTGTTCTAAAGAGGTGTATGAGGCTGACCAATCAGCCACATACACTTCTCATTGTTTCAGCCCAGCATGATCCACAGCACAGTGTGGTTATGCAGTGAAAGAAGCTGGGCTGGAGCAATAAGAAGTGTATGATGCTGATTGGTCACTGATTGGTCAGCCTCATACACCTCTTTACAACACCCACTTGGTCAAAAGTAAAAACACGCCCAGTTGGGCATTAAGAAACTAAATCTAAAATTGCTCATAACTTGCTCAAAAATGATCATTTTTCAAAATAAAAAACACTGCTGTTATCTACATTACAGCGCCAATCAGATTATGTAGGAGATAGGGCACTTATAATCTGGTGACAGAGCCTCTTTAAGGGGTTAATAAAAACACTCACTGAACTCACTCACATAAAACTCACTACTATTACTGCTTTGTTTTCTACAGAAAACATTTGACTATTTTACTAGTGTCTCTTTATACAGGAGCCGTTATTGATATGACTGATCTCTTTATAAGATATTCTATTGGATTCCACTTATTTACGAACATACCTAATGAAAGAGAATTAAGACATGTGAGATACACTTTCGTTTTTTAATTAATTATGCAGAAGTGTACTTATTGTTATAAAATTTTTGCATTAATCAGCAGTATATGTAAATATATGAAACTGTAATATATCTTATCAGGGTAAAGTAGCATCTTCTTTATGGTCCAGCAGTCTGTAGCTCCTCTTTCCCTGCCGGCAGGCTCCCTATAAATGTTCAGAAACCTCTTTACTCACTGAAAAAAAATCATATAAAATAGTAATTCCAACACAAATAGGAGGGGTGAAGAGGAAGAAGCTGCAGTAGTATCTCTCACTTAGTGTCTGTGTGAGAATCGTGCTAAAACTCATGCCGAGGGGGTAGTTTAATGTCTGGTGCACTATGGGACTCAAGGGGGAAAATGAGGTGATGATGTATACAGTTATATATCCTATTCGGGCTTATGGAAATTGTAGAGAGGTTCCCATGTTCGGAACTTTCCTCTATGAGCCAAAACCAAGGGCCCAGCTTTGGTGCACTCAAACCATCTATGTGATACTACCGAATAACCAGTGTAATACTGCACCTCCCTGCAGCGGCCACGTTTTGCTGCAATGACTTGAAACTGAACGCGGTTGTCTCTAATAATACAACCCCTTTAAACTCTCTATTATCTTCACTGACATGTCGGAATTTTGCTAAATTTACCTGATCCTTTTCTGAATAATCTTCTTTTCCTTGTTCTTTTAAATAAGACTAAAATATGTTGCAGGTGTCTTCCATCATATTTATCAAACAGTTTTGCCATTTTTTTTGGCGAGGGGGAGGGGGGACTGCTAATAACACCTTACACACTTTACTATTTCGTCCTGAGCTGCAAATAAAGTGTCATGGTGTGACTGTACAGGTCAGACCTGGCATACAGTTTGTGCATGTTTGTATTTGTTCACATTCACACATCACACAATCACAGCGGAATTGTTGCGGATTCTGCACTGAAAATCTGTACCGAAGTGCAGTACAACCGTGGTGAATTCACACACTGGCAACATTTTCTCCGATTTGAGGCCATGATGGAGTAACTTATAGGATGCCCTGTCTGTTATTGTATTTGTGCAGAAATCCCCCACATACTGACTCCTGACAACCAGGCTTTCTGCTTTTTTTCTGGCTCCTGGACAATATGAATTGAAAGCTTGGAATTTGTATTTAAATATGTCCTTTTATGACATATGAATGTCAAAGAAGGACACGGCCTGCCCATGCATTTGAATGGCTGTCATGTAATGCTACATTTCCCTTCCAGTGGCGGATATCACCTTTTTCAGCTGATTGCTATGAATTAGAGAAGGCAGAATCTTCGCTTTCACATTATACCAGGATCAAAGCTCTATGTGCAATATTCTTGTTGCAGTAGTCATTTTAAAGTGAAAAGGCCTGCATTGCTGCAGGACAACATGGGAACTGTGATTGTGGCACTATCTACAGGAGACACAGTAAGCGGCACTATCTACAGGGGGCACAGTGGGTGGCATTATCTACATTAGACACTGTGAGTGGCATCAGATACTATGTGTACTATTTACCCATAGTGAAAATGTCCATTGAACATCCAAAGTTGATTACTTTCCTGGAAACTCAATTCAATGCGGAGACTCTACGAGGAGAGGCGAAGCCAATAAAACGTTTTTGGAAACCGCCTTTTTTAAGCATGAGAAGGATGGCAGTCCTCCAAAACGTTGCATTGGTGTGGCAAGGTATACTGGAGGTATAATATATATATATTTTTATTTTATTATTCAGGTTCTATTTTTGTTTGTCAAAAGTGTGAAAATTGTCCCGGGAGTGAAAGGGTTAAAAGCTATGCAAACCATTGAAGTAAAAAAAAAATTTAAACTGTGTGTTCTGTGATTTTATGCATTTATATTTAGCTTTTTTTATTAACATTTTAAATGTATTACATATACATAGAAGCTCTAGCTTGTCATCCAAGCCGAATCCGTCAGGTCTGCAGGCTTCAGTGCGCGCTGGTTCTGCGTGTCTTTAACACACAGGATCCAGCTGTTATCGATCACATCTAAGTTTATGAACTTAGATGTGATTGATAACAGGTGGATTCTGCGTGTCAGAGACATGCGGAACCCACTCTTACCCGAGCCAACAGTCCTTCAGATCTGAAAGATTCGGCTTAGATGGCAAGATAGAGCTTCTATGTATACAAGATACATAGAAGCTGTATTTCAAAAAGTATATTTTGTATATAAAAACCTATTTAGAAGTTGCATGAAATCACATTATACACAGTTTTGTTTTGTTTTTCTAAATTTGACTTCAAAAGGTTTACATAGCCTTTAAATATGATATATAAAACTTCAAATATAAATATCAACAGTTGCATACAATGGCCAACTTTTTTTTTCCTATTTATTTTAATATCTATCTATCTTTATATTTTTGATATTTTGTCTAAAGGCCACTGTCTCGTTGATCAGCGTCAGTTTTTACAGTCCATATTGGCCGATGTAAAAGGACCCTAAGGAAGTGCAGTCCCCTATTTCAATACTGATTACTTGGGTTCTTAGTCAATAAAAGTTGATGAGTTGTTTAGGAAATTGGCAGTAAATTTATCCAAAGCTACATTTTCAGTTTTGAATGAAGAAAGTTTGGAATAATAAATTCTATTGTTTTAATAAGTGGGATTATGTCTTCAATTTTAGCAATGACCATGAGATGGCAGTCCAAGCCAAGAATAGCAAGGGTTTATACCTCAGTGTACTTTTATTTTGTAAAATGTATTCTTTTTTTTCTTACAGCAATTTGTAATTTTACAAGCAGAGGATCACCACAAATTTCCCTTCAAATTGGAGATGTAGTCCACATATTAGAATTTTGTGAAGGTGAGGATCATTTTTTAAGATTGTTTAATTTAGAAAATTGTATTTTAGATATTATACTGGTAACCAGTTCTGTTAAGCCCCATGCACACAACCGTATTTTTCATCCATCAGTAAATATTGTCCGTGAATACGGATCCGCAGTAATTTATAGTCATCCGTAAATCATCTGCATATATAGAAGGGTGTCCGTAAATACGGTTTGTAGTGCATCCGTAATACATTCGGATCCGCAAAAAAAAACAAAAAAACAGGGAGGAATCTTGGATAATCCCCTGGCGTCACATAGCAATGCTTCCGGAATTACGGATGGCTAGGGATGCACATCTACAGCCATCCGTAATTCCGGGAGCACCCATAGACTTCTATGGGGAGTCGGTTCCGTAATTACGGACAAAAAAAGGACATGTTCTATCATTTCTATAAAAATACGGAAAGGTGTCAGTAGCCCATAGAAAATACAGTCATGTGCATGGGGCCTAAAAATGTATATATACTTACTTTTATAGTGCTGACACATTCTGCAGTGCTGTAATGTACACAGAATATATTTACTGAAGTTATTCCCTGTATCTCACAGCTGTGCTCACAATGAAAGGGTGGACAAATTCCTGTAGGAGTCAGTTAGGTCACTCCGATGGCCAGTTTGATTTTTTTTTAATGACTAGATATTAAAACTGCCATAAAAGTAAATGCAAAACATACAAAAGAGTTATGCGCCAGCAAAAAGTTTTCCTGGTTACCTTTCGTCTATGTTTTGTCAACCGAGAAATAATGTGAGACGAATGTTCGCTACAGAGTGATATAAAGTTTCATTTTCCGCAGTCAAGAAAAACCCTAAACTGTTTTCCTGAACTTGAAAAAGGTGACATCCGTTAATGCATTGGCAAATCACATTTAATGGTTATGATAACCCGGCCAATTGACGTTATTTATCACAAGCACAGAGACATATTATAAGGGGTTGTCCATTATTAGAACATAAGGATTCCATTAAGAAGGTTCCTTGCTGGGGTCCCTCCTCTGTTAGCCAGAGCCATTGCAAAGAGCGTCTCTCACTCTGAAGGACTTGGCAGTGACCATGTATTACATACAGGCCTGGCGTCAGTCACTACTAGCACTCTGCCTGGGCTGGGACACTGCTCTGCTCCTGACAATACTGTCTATATATGGACAGTGATGTCAAGGGTTTCCCCAGAGACGGAGTCCCAGAGCAGTGCCGCTAGCATTCTGCCTGGGACTCATTCTCTCCTCCTTACATGCCTGTCCATATATAGACAGTGAGGCCGTGATGACGGCAGCGTCAGCACCCGCCGCCCACTACACTTGAGGGGGCCCACTCGGCCGCCGGGTGCTGACGTCAGGGGCTTCTCCTGAAGTGCAATCCCTAGGCAAAGTGTCGGAAATGCTTTTGCTGGGGATTCCATTCCTAGAGGGAACCCCAAAGGCGCTACCTACAGGGAGGGGGGCTGTGTGGCACTACCAGGTAGGGTAGTATAAAACGGAAAAAGTGTAAAACGGAATGCTAACAACACATAAATAAGTTCACACAAACAGATAAAACACATCGCATAAAACACACTTTTGTACAAGCTGTTTATATTGGATAGTTGCTTATTTTTCTATTTTTATAGTAAATGTTTCTAGGTAATATCCCTAGAGCTGTTTCCTATGGAACTCTGTGGTATCACTTGTAAAACGTAACCTGGGGGATTCCCAAGCAGTTACTAGTGGCATTTCCTCTAGCAAAACAAGGACAAGAAAGCAGATTATCTGCTGTGATGACTGTTCATTGATATTTGGAAATTCTGAGTATTGATGAACAATGGTTTGTATTGATAACTAGAACCAAGTGTGTCAGTTGGATTCCAGCCAGTGTAGAAAATAAATGAATTTGCATCTATGGTCACACAAGAACCATGAATTTGTGGATAAGTTAGGCTGCGTTATAACCTGCACTATGACATTCTGTCTGGGATTTTAATGGGGTTTCCGTCACTTTTGACAGCAATAATAGCATAGCATGCAATGCTATTCTTGCTGCTAAAACAATGGGAATCTCCACAGCACCCCAACAGACCCCATTATTAGTCAATGGGGTCCATCAGTCATTATTAACGGAAGCTGTGACTCCAGTGTAAATAGAGCCTAACACAGACTTGACAAGTCTTTATTCTTATAGAAATGCCAGTTAAGGGAATTGTGTGACATTGGAACACTCCTGAGTGATTACTATAAATGACAAGCTTTAGATCTAGCAGTTTCCATAAGTTTTATTTCTTTTGCCAGAAAGAATTTAGTCTAAGACATGTAGATTTTTACATTTTTGCGGACATGTTTCCTGCCAATTAGAAATGTTTGAATTATATTACATAAAGAAATAATAGTAATAGAAGTACTATTAATATTAATTCTCAATTCAGCATTTTTCTTCCTCTTATATTGTAGGTTGTGACACAGTATTGCCTTAATCGTATACATGACTTTCAATAGCAATATTAAACTACATATAACCAGGGTCAGATTAAGGGTACCATGGGCCTGGCCAGTTTACAAAGTGTGCCAAAACTGAAGACACCATACAATACTTTTACAGATTTCTGTTTAGGCGGCCACAGATCTGGCACTGTCTTGAATTTGCTGTAAAAACATAATGAGTCATACAGAAATGAGAAAGCAGAATGCTTTGACCCTAAAAAAGAGCTTTAAATTGCATGTGGTTTCCGGAAAAAAAATCTGTGCATGAATGTACCTTAAAAAAAACAGTAGTCTCTGTTGTTTAATTCTACATTTACCTTAAGGTAAAAGTAAATATATGTACTATCAGAACCAAGCTCAGTATATAAATGCAGCACCAGAACAAAGCCCAGGACATAAACACAGCCCCAGAGCAAAGCCCAGTACATAAATACAGCACCAGAACCAAGCTCAAAACATTCATATATCACCAGAACAAAGCCCAGTAAATAAATACAGCCCCAGAACAACGCTCAGTACATGTTTATACAGCACCAGAATAAGGCTTAATACATATATACAGCACAAGACCCAAGCTCAGTACATAAATACAGCACCAGAACCAAGCACAGTACATAAATACAGCACAAGTACCAAGCTCAGTACTTTAAAGGGGTTTTCCCGAGTTAAAACTTGTATGTGTTAATGCTTTTAACTTGGGAATGTGAATACATTTGTAATGCACTTACAGTTTCCAAATTGTCCTCTTTTCCCAATGCTGCCATGGGGCACATGACTGGTGACGTCACTCTCTGCCGGCTGTGTTTATCATCCGTATACATCACTAGTGATGCACCATGTATGGGCTGTTCTGTTATACAGCCAGTAACGCGCATGCACGGTCCCTGCTGTTCAATAGAACAGCAGGGACTGCGCTTGTGCGTTACTGGCTGTATAACAGAATAGTCCATACATGGCACGTCACTACTGACGTGTCGTATACCCAGAAGACAATTTGAATAATTACACCACGTAACAGGTATATGGATGATAAACATCCTTGCCCTGCCGTTCATTGCTTATAAATAGCACAACCGGCGCAATGGAGTCATCGCCGCTGCTTGCGTCAATGAAAGGCGCTGAATGACAGTAATGGCACTAATGTTCCTTGCCCTGCCAGTGCTAGCTATTTGTTTACTTGTGTCTGCGTCCAGTAGATGGAGATTCAATTATAGTGCCCCCTTTGCAGCCTTGGGTCATAGGCACTTGACCAGATTGCACCCATTATAATCACCCCTTGCGTATATCTCAAGGTAAAATCTGGAAATTCAGCTTTTCAGTCAGACTTATGGAGTTCCAAATTTACCTGATCCAAATTTTGATTTACCTGAGATGGCCATTATAATGATGTATCACTATTATAAACCACCTGGGAAAGAGGACAAAGGGAAGGAAGTATTTTTACAGGATCAGACTACACAAGGTTTCTCCATTCTGTGAATTTTATTTGTCTTCATACTGTATACTATTCATAGAAAATTGGTACCACGCAGGACTTCCCATGACTTTAAATAATTGTTCCTCTTTTCAACTAAAGTAAAAAAATAAAGAAGCATATGAAGCATAATATATACAGAGCACATTGCCTTAAAGGGGTTGTCCTGACACCTGTAGCGAATAGAGCGGGCTCAGCTGTGTATTACAGCTGACTGCACTAACGACTAGGAACAGAGAGAATTCTGATCCTGGCTGTTTAACCACCTAGATGCTGAGGTCAATAGCGACCATTAGAAAGAGGGCACGGCTCCTTCCAACAGCTCATCTGCCCCCCCCCGCAATGTGAACACGGTGTACCGATAGTTGTCATGACATCCCAGGTGCCTAATGAAGGCCCCAGGTCTGCTTTCTTTCTGCTCCTGTTAAGGGGGTTTTACACTGGACGATTATCGGGCAGACGAACGCTCATAGAATGCTCGTTGCCGATAATTGCCATGTGTAAACAGGGGAACGATCAGCAGATGAACATGCATTTGTCTATTAGAACTGGGTACACAGAGATATATAGAATACAAGGATTACCTGCAACAGACATGTCAGGAGAGGAGATCCCCTATAGATCCAGTAACGTCTTCTCTAATGGAAGCAGTTTTCTTTTCTTCTCCATCTGACGCAGACCGTTATGGCGACTTCTCCTGATGAGACATCTTTGCCCATCACTTCTGCAGCCATTTCTAGCCCCTATAGAAACACACAAATTTAGACACCAAGGCCCAGAATCATACATTAAAGGGGTGGTGCGGGCACAGATCGTTTTTTAAACTGATGACCTATCGATGTGACCGCACAACCCCTTTTACTCAGACTAATAAATTTGGACCACAGACTAGATCGTAGAATACATACAGTCACCAGACCAGACCCCCCCTAAACAATTACAGACCCCAGAACAAGCACACTGAATAAATACAGACCTCAGACCGGACCCCTAAATACAGACCCCAGACCTGACCCCTACACTAATAATGACCCCAAAACCTGACTCCCTTAATACAGACCTCAGACCAGACCCCTAAACTAATAGACCCCTGAATAAAGACCCCAAAACTAATACAGACCCCTAAATACAGACCCCATAAACTAATACAGACCCCAGACCACACCCCTAAATACAGACCCCCAGACGAGACCCCCTAAATACAGACACCAGACCTCAAACTAATACAGACCCCCTAAATACAGAGCACAGACCTGACCCCTACACTAATAATGACCAAAATACCTGACTCCCTTAAGTAATACAGACCCCAGACCAGACCCCCTATTCTAATAGAGACCCCAGATCCTTAAATACAGACCGCTAACCTAATACAGACCCTAGAACAGGTCCCCTAAATAGACCCTATAAACTAATACAGACCCCAGATCATACCCCCTAAATACAGACCCCAGACCTCAAACTAAAACAGACCCCCTAAATACTGACCCCAGACCACTTAAACTAACACAGACCCCTAAATATACAGACCCTAAACCCCTTAAACTGATACAGACCCCAGACCAGACCCCCTAAATACAGACCCCTTAAACTAATAGACCCCAAACCTCCTAAATACAGTCCCCAAACCAGGCCACTAAATACAGACCCCCACAACAAATCAATCCCCTTATATTTACATAGTCAGTCTTCTCTGTGGTGTCTTGCTGCTGCTGCTGGAAGTCCTGCGGTCATGTGACCAGCAGGTCTCTAAGCAATAGTAAGAACTTCAGAGATAAGGTCATGTGACCTTATGTCTAAAGGTCCTTTTGCAGGACACACACATTGCAGTTTCGTCATGTTTTTGCCGCGATTACAAAACTACAATGTACTTTGGGCGGCCATGATAATATGCTAATCCGCCATTGATGGTCGGGCATGGAACGTACCTGGCCATTCGTTGGTTCTAATTGTACCTGTGTCCTATAGACGCAGGAAGAATTATAGTGCAGGAGGGGGTGGCGGTGGCGCCCCTCTCTAAGTTGCGCCCGGGGCACATGCCCCGCCTGCCCCCCCCCTAGCTACTCCCCTGACTTATGGATGTACTTTTTCCCGGCATGAAGCCAGTTTGATTTGGGTGTATCAAATCCATGATGACCTTATTTAGTCTTTGAGCAAGAATTTTAGTCAGGATCTTATGATCAACATTTACCAACGATATGGCGTGGTAAGAACCACAGTCCATGGGGTCCTTTCCAGATTTAAGCAATACCACTATAGTGGCATCGTAAAACGTAGATGGCAATGCCCCAGAAGCAATGGCAGACATCAAGACCTTCTGTAGCGGAGGTATTAAATGGTCACTGTATTGACTATAAATCTCTATAAGGAGGCCATTTGGACCAGGGGCTTTACCCTTCGTCATAGCTCTGATTTCAAGGGTAATTTAATCTATCGTTATATCAGTATCCAAAAATGCACGTTGAGTGTCCGTGAGCTGTGGGAAAGATAAATCTGAAAGATAAGCCGATATATCCACATCAGTTACCTCCAATGTAGTTTCATAAAGGGAAGTATAATAATCATGAAAGCATTGAGTCAAAAGTTCAGCTTCCATAAGTATATCCCCCCTAAGGGGGCCCTAAGCTTCAACATCGCGGCATTTGAGGCAGATTGTTGCTTCACCATAAATGCCAATAATTTGCTAGACTGATTTCCAAGTTCAAAATATGACTGTCTAGAAAAAAAATGTTGCTGTTGGGCGTATAATCTCTGGAAGCTCAACCATTCAGACCTATGTGCATCAGTAGGATCAGATATATAGGATGACTGTTCGGCAGATGTCAACATATTTGTCAGAATCTCCTCATCCTGGGCAGACGTGCGTTTGATATAAGAAATTGTAGAGGATAAACATCCTCGCAAGTATGCTTTAAGGGTATCCCAAAGAAGAGAGGCTTCTGTCTGAATATCATGAGTGGACATAAAACAATCTAATTGAACCGGGATCAATGATGGGCCAATTAGAGATAACCAGAATGGGCTCACCTTCCATAAGGGCTTACTTCTACTGGATAGAGTCCGGAGAGTAAGACTGACCGGATTGTGATCTAATATTCCCCCGAGGACCATGTTTTATAGAGGCCATGCGCAATACCAAATCAGGCGTTCCAAATATATAATCCAAGAGTGACAATGTGCGTCTTGTTGAGGAATGACAGGTATATTCTAATAAATCAGGGTATTTAAAACGCCACAAGTCTAACCAGCCAATACCATTTATAAACGTAGATAAAGCAGTATTTGTTGTGAGGCCCACACTAGACGGCAATGAATCACGAAATCTATCTAAATTGCTGTCCATTAAGAAATTAAAGTCCCCCATGCAAATAACAGTAGCATCTGCGTAGTCAAGGGCAAAACTAACCGCCCAATGTAATATTTCCAGAGGGGCCGAAGGTGGTTTATAAATGCATACAATGACATAGCCTTTAGAGTTAATCTCCGCGTAGGTAAATATAAACCTCCCCTCAGAAATCCTACGAGTCACTTTAGACTCCCATCGTAGTGATCTATGATCCAATAGGAACACTCCCCTAGAATAACAGGTATGAAACGAATGTGCAGACCACTGAACCCATGGTTTATTCAGCCATCTAGCTGATTCCAATGTCAAATGTGTTTCCTGGAAACTTAGAATATGAGGCATATATTGTCTGATATGGGAAAATACCTTTACCCGCTTAAGTGGTGTACCTAGCCCCCTAACATTCCAGGTCATCAATACAATGTTATCAGTCGTTAGAGTAGACATATAATGTGTAGTTCACAGTACCACCCTGATACACCGTGCTGAAATAAGAGATCAAAGGGATTACAGTATGCAAATAATGGAAGGAAGTATCTCCTTCAGAGCATTGCTCATGAGTACCTAGGTCCTGAATAGAAGGGGAAAAAAATCACATAACCAAACATAACTCGCAACAGAGTGCAAAGTAACAGTATCCTTTACAGAAAGGACAAGCTTTGAAATATAGGGGTTACCGCCGCTATACATAACGAAAGGTAAAGTTGTATAGTTTGACGACACCCGGATCTCCCGTCCTTAGGCATATCAAGCGAATATATCTGTGGAGCAATGAAATGAAATCAACATATATACAGGAGAATCAGAACATATAGCAATGAAAAGTCAAAAAGGATATGTTGAAGAAGTCGTCTTAAGCATATATCACGTACTAGTTAAGTTCTCGGTGGAGGTGGATGAAATTGGAGCCAGTCCATGGCTTCCCCAGGATCCACCATGTAGAATGCGTAGACGTGCCGGATACATCATGGAATACACAATTCCACGATCCCTAAATCTTTTCTTGACGTCTGTAAATTGAGCTCTTTGCTTCTGAAGATCCACAGAGAAATCCGGGAAGATAGACACTGTAGAGTTATTGTGTTGTAGAGGTCCCTTCTGTTTGGCCAAACGAAGAGCCGTGTCACGATCCTTGCAGTTAAGTAGACTAGCCAGGAGAGGTCTAGGTGGTGCCCCAGGTGGAAGGGGTTTCACTGGTACTCTATGAGCACGTTCCACAGCAAAAATCAGGGAGAAGTCATCACCCAGGTTGTCCTTTACCCACGTTTTCAGGAAACGTTCTGGGTATTGACCCTCTGTACGCTCCGGTAAACCAATAATATGGATATTATTTCAGCATAGCCGTTTCTTAAGGTCATCCATTTTTTGTTGCCCTGTATCTGTTGTTTCTGAGATCAACAAGCTATCTTTGAGATTAACAAGCTATTGATCGGCGCTCGCTGCACCAGCCAAAATTGTGCGATCAGAAGAATACGAGGCCAGGCATGATCACAACATTCACGCTGCTTGGCCCTGTCATTCAAAGAAGGAAGTGACGGACGGACTGGGGATGGAGCGTGGAACAGTTTGGAGCAATGGTGGCGCCCTCATTGCTTCGAAAAGCTAATCTGTATATGAGGAATAAATTATTATCACTGCAACAGAGCCACGTACACTACCGTTCAAAAGTTTTGGGTCACCCAGACAATTATGTGTTTTCCATGAAAACTCACACTTATATTTATCAAATAAGTTGCAAAATGACTAGAAAATATAGTCAAGACATTGACAAGATTAGAAATAAAAAAGAGGGATACTGTAGGCGCTGCTTGGTTGATAAAAGTTGGTTTATTGCATAAAAGCAAGGTAAACAGATTGCTACGCGTTTCAACGCCGGACTGGCGTCTTCCTCAGGCCTGAGGAAGACGCCAGTCCGGCGTTGAAACGCGTAGCAATCTGTTTACCTTGCTTTTATGCAATAAACCAACTTTTATCAACCAAGCAGCGCCTACAGTATCCCTCTTTTTTCTTTTCTTTTCTTTACAATTTTCATCAAGGCAACTCGCACCTCTTTGCATTTACCTGCCAGTATTTGCAATTTGGAAAAGGAAGCATATATTTTGTTTCCCTGGAAAAACAAACCTCTTCTATCACTTCCATCTGGCGCCGTGTCCTTTTTTCTTTTATCTATCAAGATTAGAAATAATGATTTTTTATTTGAAATAATAATTTTCTCCTTCAAACTTTGCTTTCGTCAAAGAATGCTCCATTTGCAGCAATTACAGCATTACAAACCTTTGGCATTCTAGCTGTTAATTTGCTGAGGTAATCGGGAGAAATTTCACCCTATGCTTCCAGAAGGCCCTCCCACAAGTTGGATTGGCTTGATGGGCACCTTTTGCGTACCATACGGTCAAGCTGCTCCCACAACAGCTCTATGGGGTTGAGATCTGGGCTACCAGTTGAGGACCTGTGAGGCGTCTATTTCTCAAACTAGAGACTCTAATGTACTTGTCTTGTTGCTCAGTTGTGCAGCTCCCACTTATCTTTCTACTCTGGTTAGAGCCTGTGTGTGCTGTCCTCTGAAGGGAGTAGTACACACCGTTGTAGGAAATCTTCAGTTTCTTGGCAATTTCGCGCATGGAATAGCCTTCATTTCTAAGAACAAGAATAGACTGTCGAGTTTCACATGAAAGCTCTCTTTTTCTAGCCATTTTGAGAGTTTAATCGAACCCACAAATGTAATGCTCCAGATTCTCAACTAGCTCAAAGGAAGGTCAGTTTTATATCTCCTCTAAACAGCAAAACTGTTTACAGCGGTGCTAACATAATTGCACAAGGGTTTTCAAGTGTTTTCTAATCATCCATTAGCCTTCTAACACAGTTAGCAAACACAATGTATCATTAGATATGAACATATAGAAATATCGAGGCACTCACCGGACTTGCAACACGATTACTTTATTCAAAAGAGATCTCGGTCAGGATGTGGAATAGCCTACGGCCGTTTCACGTGCGTACACGCTTTCTCAGGGCCTTGAGAAAGCGTGTACGCACGTGAAACGGCCGTAGGCTATACCACATCCTGACCGAGATCCCTTTTGTATAAAGTAATCGTGTTGTAAGTCCGGTGAGTGCCTCGATATTTCTATATGTTTATATCCAGTTGGTTGTGCTATACCATTCGATGAGCAACTCCGGGGCAACTTGTCTGCAATAATCCATAAAGGTGGAATAAAGCCATCTGATGTACTCCTATCCTTTCAATACTGGTTCAACAGTGCCAGCCTTTTCCTTCTTCCTACTTATTACAATGTATCATTAGAACACTGGAGTGATGGTTGCTGGAAATGGGTCTCTATACACCTATGTAGATATTGCATTAAAAACCAGACGTTTGCAGCCAGAATAGTCATTAAGCACATTAACAATGTATAGAGTGCATTTCTGATTAATTTAATGTTATCTTCATTGAAAAAAACTGTGCTTTTCTTTCAAAAATAAGGAAATTTCTAAGTGACCCTAAACTTTTGAACGGTAGTGTATATGAAAAATGAAAACAGCATTATATTCAGGCGAGGCTACGCTATATTACAGTGCTGCTGCTTTGATAGGTCAATTTCTGGTGACAAACTCCCTGTAAGGCCATTTTACAGGGGCAGATTCTCTGTCCGGTAAGCAATCGCCAATCGATAATACAACATGTCGTTCAGCGCTTATTTGCTCCATTTAATACGATCATTTGTCTCCATATATCTGCATCTTGTTGGCAGGACATCCCCTGTTTACAGGGAGATGTGCTACTGACAAGTGACCATTTTTCTGGTCGCATACAGGATCCGATCAGCTAACAAAAGAATTTGCTTGTTTGCTGGCTGATAGCTGGCCTTTTTACATAGGGAACCTTGTTTCGGATTAGCTGTTTTGGGTTAGCATTGCAGGTGCTTGCTTTTAAAGTGTCATTGCTACTCCAGGAAAACAAGAAAATAAGATACAATAACGCATAATATATAATGGTAGAAATGATTGGTAATGCTAGCTCACTAAAATATAGCTCATAATATTTCTTGTAGCGTTAGACACACAAGGAAATCTGCAAAATCATTCCATTGGAAAGGGTGTGCACAATCTGGAATAAAGACAGGTAAGGGCACACTGAAGAATAGAACTGATGAAAAGCAAATCGTTTTTTCATAGATCGAAAGATATGAAGAAAACAAAGCAGCAAGTACAATAAATGGCTAATAAAACAGTGATTATATTAAACATATAAATCTTTTTACAAAATGGGTTGACATGTGTAGGCCAAGAGATAAGGGAAATAACTGCAAAACAAAGAATATAATTAACAGGGCATGCAACACTATGAAGGAAAGATCTTTTTGATATTAATATACAGGAGGTAACAGGAGACATGCTGTAATGTCTATATACAGTTCTTCAAAGGCTATGTAAACCTTTGGAGGGCAATTTTTTTTCTATATAAAAAGGTTAGCCAGTGTGATTAGTGCAACATTCTAAATAGTTTTTAGTAAAAAATTGTTTTACTTTTTGAGATACAGCTGCTCTGTATTCTCTATACATAGCAATTGTATCTAGTGCTAAATCTTGCTTCCGTCAGGTCCGCGGAACCGACGGGTTCAGTGAAAGCAGGTACTGCCTGTCTCTGACTAGCAGGATCCACGCGTAATCTATCACAACTAAGTTCATAATTTAGATATAATCAAAGGCATAGCTAGCGGGGGGAGGGGGGGGGGGGGGGCGCTGGGGTGATCCTGCCACCCCCGCAGCCCCACCATGACCGACGCGGCGACGCTGCAGTATTATTCAACGTGCCTAGCGTGTGGCATGTCTGCTGGCGCACGCTTCTGATGCTGCCTGTCAGGAGCAAAAAGAAGCCTGCAGGTGAGGAGAGGGAGAGCAAGCACCGCTCCCTGATGGATAAAGTTATATAGTTAGGCATAAATAGGAATGATGGGGGTTAATAAAGGGATGATGGCTGGACTACCCATCATCCCTGTATATAACCCCCATCATCCCTGTATATAACAACCATCATCCCTGTATATAACAACCATTATTCCTGTATATAACCCCCATCATCCCTGTATATACCAGCCAGGCTGGTATATACTGTGAGGACAGGGGTTATATACAGTGCTGATGGCTTGTATATACAGGAATAATGGCTGGTATATACAGGGATGATGGGGTTTATATACGGGGATGATGGGGTTTATATACAGTGATGATGGCTGGACCAGGCACCAGGCTGGCATATACAAGGATAATGGAGGTTATATAAAGTGATGATGGCTGGTATATACAGGAATGATAGCTGGTATATAGAGGGATGTTGGGTTTATATACAGGGATGATGGGTTTATATACAGGGATGATAACTGGAGCAGGCATCATCCATGTATATAGCACCCATCATCCCTGTATACAACCCCCATCATCCCTTTGTATATACAGAGATGATAGCTGGTATATAGTCATCATCCCTGTATATAACCCCATCATCCCTGTATATACCACCCATCATACCTGTATACAATCTCCATCATCCCTGTATATAACCTCCATCATCCCTGTATATGCCAGCCAGACTGGTATATACAGGGATGATAGGGGTTATATACAGGGATGATGGCTGGCATATACAGGGATGATAGGGGTTATATACAGGAATGATGGCTGGTATATACAGTAACAGGGATGATGGTTGGTGTATATACAGGGATGATGGGGGTTATATATACTTTTATTCACTTTCAGAGAAGTCTGCAACACTTTCTAATGCAAACTCCTCGGTTAGATTCAGAAAAAAGATTATCCCCCTTCCCGACATTTGACGTATGGCTACGTCATAGCCGGGTAGGGGGAAGTATGGAGTGCAATACTAATGTAGGATGCGGGTGTATGTTACAGCCAACACTTCACAGTAACAAGCGGGATCGCACTCGAGCACGATCTGGCTAGTTTAACCCATTAAATTCCACGGTCAATAGCAACCTTGGGATTTAAATCATTAGAAAGAAGGGAATGACCCCCTCTTGCAGCTCATCGCGCCCCCCGCAATGCAATCGCAGGGTGGCGATTGTTGCTATGGCAGCCTGGGGTCCTAATGAAGGCCCCCAGGTTTGCCATCTTTGTACTCCTATTAAATCCTGCCTCTGGCAGGGCTTAATAGAAGCCTGTCAGAAAGACGATATACTGCAATACATTAGTTTTACAGTATATAGTGCAAGCGATCCAATGATCGCTGGTTAAAGTCCCCTAGGGGGACTCATAAAGAAAGTAAAAATGTGTAAAATAAAGGTTTTTTTATGTAAAAAAAATAAAAATATTAAAAGTTAAAAAAAAATCCCCCTTTTCCCATTTTCCCCCCTAAAACATTGTAAAAAAACTAATAAACATAATTGGTATCGCCGCATTTGTAAAAGTCTGAACTATTACAACATTTCATTATTTAACCTGCATGGTGTACGCAGTAAAATAAAAAAATGTAAATGCCAGAATCGCTATTTTTTGGTGACCCCATCTCCCACAAACAAATTTAATAAAAAGTGATCAAAACCATTTATCCAAAATGGTAGCATTAAAAACTCATACCACTTAATCGATGGAAAAATAAAAAAGTTATTTTTTTTCCATATAAAGGTAGTGTAAGGGGGCAGCCCTCCGGATCGCTGTCTCCTGGGGTAGACAGGCACTTTTGGCACAGTAAGAACAGACTACAGTCCAGTCACAGTGTGGTACTACTGGCCTCAGCCAGTTTTATTAGGTAGAAAAGCCATAGCAGAAAACAAATAAATACATAAAGTAAATCCTAGGCCGTCTGGCCACTAACTAACATGCAATTCCTAACTACAAAGAGCTGAGCCTAGAGCTCCAACTCCCAAACACAACACCACAGTTGCTTTAGGGCGGGTTCACACATAGCGGAATTTCACTTAAATTCCGCTGCGGACACTCCGCAGCGTTAATCCGCAGCGGAGCCGTTTCTCCATTGACTTTCACTTTAATTTAGCAGTGTTCGTTTACACGATGCGTACAATTCCGCTGCGGAGCATAGGCTGCGGAGCGGAATTTGGTGTCCGCAGCATGCTCTGTCTGTTGCGGAGCAGTGGCGGACTGGTTGCGGACTCATGGCGGAATTTCTCCATTGACTTCAATGGAGAGTCAAAATTCCGCAATGAAGTCCGCAGATCTTATGTGTGCTGCGGAGCGTATTGTTTTTACTACCATGACATTTCTTCATTCTGGCTGGACCTATGTATTTCTAGGTCTACAGCCAGACTGAGGAAGTCAATGGGGCTCCCGTAATGACGGGAGCGTTGCTAGGAGACGTCTGTAAATAGTCACTGTCCAGGGTGCTGAAAGAGTTACGCGATCGGCAGTAACTGTTTCTGCACCCGGGACAGTGACTACCGATCTCAATATACATGTATCTGTAAAAAAAAATATAAGTTCATACTTACCGAGAACTCCCTGCGTCTGTCTCCAGTCCGGCCTCCCAGGATGACGTTTCAGTGTAAGTGACGGCTGCAGCCAATCACAGGCCAAGCACAGGCTGCAGCGGTCACATGGACTGGAGCGTCATCCAGGGAGGTCGGGCCGGATGCCGAAAGAGGGACGCGTCACCAAGACAACGGGCGGTAAGTATGAATTTCTTTGACTTTCACTAGGGAAAGTGCTGTCCCTTCTCTCTATCCTGCACTGAATAGGGAGAAGAGAAGCACTTTTCCTGCAGTCCGCAGCGGCCAGTCCGCATCAATTTTCTGCACATTTTGTGCAGATCCGCTGCAGAATCTGCAACGCAGATTCTGTGCGGCATTGATGCGGACAGTTGCGGAGGAATTCCGCCATGTGTGGTCATGCCCTTACTCACACCCAGCTTTCCCAGGAGCAGAGAGAGAGACTGTGAACTCTGTCTCTGTTTAACCCCTTCCCTCTTTAGCCACTTTTGACCTTCCTGACCGAGCCTCATTTTTCAAATCTGACATGTGTCACTTTATGTGGTAATAACTCCGGAATGCTTTCACCTATCCAAGCGATTCTGAGATTGTTTTCTCGTGACACATTGGACTTTAAGTTACTGGCAAAATTTGCTCGATATGTTCAGTATTTAATTGTGAAAAACACCAAAATTTAGCGAAAAATTGCAAAAAATAGCATTTTTCTAAATTTAAATGTATCTGCTTGTAAGACAGGCAGTTATACCACACAAAATTGTTGCTAATTAACATCCCCCATATGTCTACTTTAGATTGGCATCGTTTTTTGAACATCCTTTTATTTTTCTATGACGTTACAAGGCTTAGAACTTTAGCAGCAATTTCTCACATTTTCAAGAAAATTTCAAAAGGCTATTTTTACAGGGGCGAGTTCAGTTGTGAAGTGGCTTTGAGGGCCTTATATATTAGAAACCCCCAAAAAGTCACCCCATTTTAAAAACTTCACCCCTCAAAGTATTCAAAACAGCATTTAGAAAATGTCTTAACCCTTTACACATGTCACAGGAATTAAAGCAAAGTAGAGGTGAAATTTACAAATTTCATATTTTTTTGCAGAAATAAATTTTTAGTACAATTTTTTTTATAACACAGAAGGTTTTACCAGAGAAATGCAACTCAATATTTGTTGCCCAGTTTCTGAAGTTTTAGGAAATATCCCACATGTGGCCGTAGCGTGCTAATGGACTGAAGCACCGGTCTCAGAAACAAAGGAACACCTAGTGGATTTTGGGGCCTTATTTTTGTTAGAATAAATTTTAGGCACCATGTCAGGTTTGAAGGGCTCTTGCCGTGCCAAAACAGTCAAAATCCCCCAAAAGTGACCCCATCTGGGAAACTACACACCTCAAGGAAATTATCTAGGGGTACAGTGAGTATTTTGACAGCACAGGTTTTTTACAGAAATTATTGGAAGTAGGCCGTGAAAATTAAAATCAACATTTCTTCAAAGAAAATGTAGGTTTAGCGATTTTTTTTCTCATTTCCACAAGGACTAAAGGAGAAAAAGCATAAAATTTGTAAAGCAATTTCTCCCGAGTAAAACAATACCCCACATGTGGTAATAAACGGTTGTTTGGAGACACGGCAGGGCTGAGAAGGGAAAGAGCGCTATTTGGCTTTTGGAGCTCAAGTTTAGCAGGAATGGTTTGTGGAGGCCATGTCACATTTACGAAGTCCCTGAGGAGACAAAACAGTGGAAACCCCCCACAAGTGACCCCATTTTGGAGACTGCACCCATTGAGGAAATGATCTAGGGGTATAGTGAGCGATTTGACCCCACAGGTTTTTTGCAGAAATTATTGGAAGTAGGCCCTGAAAATAAAAATCAACATTTTTTCAAAGAAAATGTAGGTTTAGCTTATTTTTACTCATTTGCACAAGGACTGAAGGAGAAAAAGCACCACAAAATTTCTAAAGCAATTTCTCCCGAGTAAAACAATACCCCACATTTGGTAATAAACGGTTGTTTGGAGACACGGCAGGGCTGAGAAGGGAAAGAGCGCTATTTGGCTTTTGGAGCTCAAGTTTAGCAGGAATGGTTTGCGGAGGCCATGTCACATTTACGAAGTCCCTGAGGAGACAAAACAGTGGAAACCCCCCACAAGTGACCCCATTTTGGAGACTACACCCATTGAGGAAATTATCTAGGGGTATAGTGAGCGATTTGACCCCACAGGTTTATTGCAGAAATTATTGGAAGTAGGCCCTGAAAATAAAAATCAACATTTTTTCAAAGAAAATGTAGGTTTAGCTTATTTTTACTCATTTCCACAAGGACTGAAGGAGAAAAAGCACCACAAAATTTGTAAAGCAATTTCTCCCGAGTGAAACAATGCCCCACATGTGGTAATAAACAGCTGTTTGGAGACACGGCTTGGCTTAGAAGGGAGAGAGCGCTATTTGGCTTTTGGAGATCACATTGAGCAGGAATGGTTTGCGGCGGCGATGTCACATTTGCAAAGCCCCTGAGGGGAAAAAACAATGAAAACGCCCAAAAAGTGACACCATTTAGGAAACTACACCTCTTGAGGAATTCATCTAGGGGCGTAGTGAGCATTTTGACCCCACAGATGTTTCATAGAATTTATTAGAATTGGGCAGTGAAAATAAAAACAATCCTTTTTCTTCAATAAGACGTAGCTTTAGCGCAAATTTTTTCATTTTCGCAACAAATAAAGGAAAAAAAGAAACCAACATTTGTAAAGCAATTTCTCCCGAGTACGGCAATACCCCATATGTGGTCATAAACTGCTGTTTGGGCACACGGCAGGGCTCAGAAGGGAAGGACCGCCATTTGGAGTGCAGATGTTGCTAGATTGGTTTCTGGGCGCCTGTGGGCCCAAAACAGTGGAAACCCCCCAGAAGTGACCCAATTTTGGAAACTACACCCCTCAATGCATTTACCTAGGGGTGTAGTGAGCATGTTAACCCTGCAGGTGTTTTGTAGAAATTAGTGTGAACTCGATGTTGCAGAGTGAAAATGGGATTTTTTCCACAGATATGTGGACAATATGTGGTGCCCGGCTTGTGCCACCATAACAAGACAGCTCTCTAATTATTATGCTGGGTTTCCTGGTTTTAGAAACACCCTACATGTGGCCCTAATCTCTTGCCTGGACAGTCGACCAGGCTCAGGAGTGAAAGCGTACCATGTAAAATTGAGGCCTAATTTGGCGATTTACAAAGTATTGGTTCACAACTGCAGAGGCTCAGATGTGAAATAATAAAAATAAACCCCTGGGAAGTGACCCCATTATGGAAACTGCACCCCTCAAGGAATTTATTAAGGGGTGTAGTGAGCATTTTCACCCCACAGGTCTTTTCCATAAATGAATGTGCTGTGGATGGTGCAAATTAAAAATTTATATTTTTCCCTAGATATGCCATTCAGTGGCAAATATGTCGTGCCCAGCTTATGCCACTGGAGACACACACCCCAAAAATTGCTAAAAGGGTTCTCCCGGGTATGACGGTGCCATATATGTGGAAGGAAACTGCTGTTTGGGCACGCTGTAGGGTTCAGATGGGAGGAAATGCCAATTGACTTTTGGAGCGTGGATTTTGCTTGGTAGTAGTTTTGTTTGGAGTCTTACTGGTGTTTCCATTTATAATGTAGGGCATATGTAAGTCGGGCGGAGTATATAAGGGGCATAGTCAGGTGGTATAATAATGGGGTAAAAAAAAACAATAAAATAATCCATAGATGTGTGTTACGCTGTGAAGTAATCCTTTCTGCACAGGCCGGTGTCGCACTGATATATGGCGTCCTTTATTATCCCCCTTTTGATCCACACTCCGCGCCTTTGTAGTTTGGGGAATTTTGCTAGGAAGTGTTGTCCTGGTATAATACGGGCGCCCTCGCTTCCAGCGGATATGTTTGGGCCCTCCCTTTCCTGGTTCCCTAATTTTAGGTCCTTGATAAATCGCCTCTTCAAACAGAAGAAATGTTCCCCTCGGGCACAACTGCATATTTTTTTATTTCCTGACTTATTGGAGCCATAACGCATTTTATTTTTCATAGACGTAGCGGTATCAGGGCTGGTTTGTTGCGGGACGAGCTGTAGCGATTATTGGTACCATTTTGGGGTACATGCGACTTTTTGATCACCTTTTATCCTATTTTTTGGATGCCAGGTAAACAAAAAAACGCAATTCTGGCACAGCTTTTTTCGTTTTTTTTTATACAGCGTTCACCATGTGTTATAAACTACATGTTAACTTTATTCTGCGGGTCAGTACGATTCCGGCGATACCTAATTTATAGCACTTTTTTATGTTTTACAACTTTTTGCACAATAAAATTACTTTTGTAAAAAGAATGTATTTTTTTTTGTCGCCAAGTTGTGAGAACCATAACTTTTTAATTTTTTTGTCGACGGAGGTGTATGAGGGCTTGTTTTTTGCGGGACGAGCTATAGTTTTTACCATTTTTGGATACGTGCGACTTTTTGATCACTTTTTTTTCGAACATTTGTAGGGCAAAGTGACTAAAAAACAGAAACTCTGGTAACGTTTTTTACGGTTTTTTTTACGCTGTTCACCGCGTGCAATAAATAATATAATATTTTGATACCTCAGGTCGTTACGGTCGCGGCGATACCAAATACATATGGTTTATTATTATTTTTCAATAATAAAGGACTTGATAAGAGTAAAAGGGGGATTGTGTTTTATTTGATTACTTGAAACTTTTATTGTTTTCAAACTTTTATTATTTGCACTTTTTTTTACACTTTTTTATACTTTTTTTCTCAAGTCCCACTAGGGGACTTGAAGGTCCAACGGTCAGATTTTTTTTTTTCTAATACATTGCACTACCTATGTAGTGCAATGTATTAGATCTGTCAGTCATTCACTGACAGCAAGCCGATTAGGCTTCGCCTCCCGGCGGGGCCTAAATCGGCTTCCGTAATGGCAGAGCAGGAGACCATTGTGTCTCCTGTTGCCATAACAGCAGTCGCCAGTCCTGATTGCCTGTCAGGGCTGGCGATCTGCTAGTAACCGCTACGATGCAGCAATCGCTTTCGATTGCTGCATCGAATGGGTTAATGGCAGGGATCGGAGCTAGCTCTGGTTCCTGCCGTTACAGGTGGATGTCAGCTGTACAGTACAGCTGACTTCCACCGCTGATGATGCCGGATCAGCTCCTGACCCGGCGCCATCTTGCGGGCAGCTACGGAAGCCGATCAGGCTCCGCCGCCGGGCGGATCTTGACCGGCTTCGGTGCTAGGCAGACCGGGAGGCCAGTATTAGGCCTCCGGTTGCCATTGCAGCCATCGGAACCCCGGCAATTTCATTACTGGGGTTCCGATGAGCTGCAAACACCTTAAGTGCAGCGATCGCGTTTGAGCGCTGCACTTAAGGGGTTAATGGCGGGGATCGAAGCTAATTTCGGTCCCCGCCGTTACAGCCGGATGTCAGCCGGATGTCAGCGTCCCAAACATTCGGCGTACATGTACGGCAAGATGCGGGAAGTCAATGCTTTCCATGACGTACATGTACAAACAGAAGAAATGTTCCCCTCGGGCACAACTGCATATTTTTTTATTTCCTGACTTATTGGAGCCATAACGCATTTTATTTTTCATAGACGTAGCGGTATCAGGGCTGGTTTGTTGCGGGACGAGCTGTAGCGATTATTGGTACCATTTTGGGGTACATGCGACTTTTTGATCACCTTTTATCCTATTTTTTGGATTCCAGGTAAACAAAAAAACGCAATTCTGGCACAGCTTTTTTCGTTTTTTTTTATACAGCGTTCACCATGCGTTATAAACTACATGTTAACTTTATTCTGCGGGTCAGTACGATTCCGGCGATACCTAATTTATAGCACTTTTTTATGTTTTACAACTTTTTGCACAATAAAATTACTTTTGTAAAAAGAATGTATTTTTTTCTGTCGCCAAGTTGTGAGAACCATAACTTTTTAATTTTTTTGTCGACGGAGGTGTATGAGGGCTTGTTTTTTTGCGGGACGAGCTATAGTTTTTACCATTTTTGGATACGTGCGACTTTTTGATCACTTTTTTTTCGAACATTTGTAGGGCAAAGTGACTAAAAAACAGAAACTCTGGTAACGTTTTTTACGGTTTTTTTTACGCTGTTCACCGCGTGCAATAAATAATATAATATTTTGATACCTCAGGTCGTTACGGTCGCGGCGATACCAAATACATATGGTTTATTATTATTTTTCAATAATAAAGGACTTGATAAGAGTAAAAGGGGGATTGTGTTTTATTTGATTACTTGAAACTTTTATTGTTTTCAAACTTTTATTATTTGCACTTTTTTTTACACTTTTTTATACTTTTTTTCTCAAGTCCCACTAGGGGACTTGAAGGTCCAACGGTCAGATTTTTTTTTTTCTAATACATTGCACTACCTATGTAGTGCAATGTATTAGATCTGTCAGTCATTCACTGACAGCAAGCCGATTAGGCTTCGCCTCCCGGCGGGGCCTAAATCGGCTTCCGTAATGGCAGAGCAGGAGACCATTGTGTCTCCTGTTGCCATAACAGCAGTCGCCAGTCCTGATTGCCTGTCAGGGCTGGCGATCTGCTAGTAACCGCTACGATGCAGCAATCGCTTTCGATTGCTGCATCGAATGGGTTAATGGCAGGGATCGGAGCTAGCTCTGGTTCCTGCCGTTACAGGTGGATGTCAGCTGTACAGTACAGCTGACTTCCACCGCTGATGATGCCGGATCAGCTCCTGACCCGGCGCCATCTTGCGGGCAGCTACGGAAGCCGATCAGGCTCCGCCGCCGGGCGGATCTTGACCGGCTTCGGTGCTAGGCAGACCGGGAGGCCAGTATTAGGCCTCCGGTTGCCATTGCAGCCATCGGAACCCCGGCAATTTCATTACTGGGGTTCCGATGAGCTGCAAACACCTTAAGTGCAGCGATCGCGTTTGAGCGCTGCACTTAAGGGGTTAATGGCGGGGATCGAAGCTAATTTCGGTCCCCGCCGTTACAGCCGGATGTCAGCCGGATGTCAGCGTCCCAAACATTCGGCGTACATGTACGGCAAGATGCGGGAAGTCAATGCTTTCCATGACGTACATGTACAAACAGAAGAAATGTTCCCCTCGGGCACAACTGCATATTTTTTTATTTCCTGACTTATTGGAGCCATAACGCATTTTATTTTTCATAGACGTAGCGGTATCAGGGCTGGTTTGTTGCGGGACGAGCTGTAGCGATTATTGGTACCATTTTGGGGTACATGCGACTTTTTGATCACCTTTTATCCTATTTTTTGGATTCCAGGTAAACAAAAAAACGCAATTCTGGCACAGCTTTTTTCGTTTTTTTTTATACAGCGTTCACCATGCGTTATAAACTACATGTTAACTTTATTCTGCGGGTCAGTACGATTCCGGCGATACCTAATTTATAGCACTTTTTTATGTTTTACAACTTTTTGCACAATAAAATTACTTTTGTAAAAAGAATGTATTTTTTTCTGTCGCCAAGTTGTGAGAACCATAACTTTTTAATTTTTTTGTCGACGGAGGTGTATGAGGGCTTGTTTTTTTGCGGGACGAGCTATAGTTTTTACCATTTTTGGATACGTGCGACTTTTTGATCACTTTTTTTTCGAACATTTGTAGGGCAAAGTGACTAAAAAACAGAAACTCTGGTAACGTTTTTTACGGTTTTTTTTACGCTGTTCACCGCGTGCAATAAATAATATAATATTTTGATACCTCAGGTCGTTACGGTCGCGGCGATACCAAATACATATGGTTTATTATTATTTTTCAATAATAAAGGACTTGATAAGAGTAAGGGTATGTGCACACACACTAATTACGTCCGTAATATACGGACGTATTTCGGCCGCAAGTCCCGGACCGAACACACTGCAGGGAGCCGGGCTCCTAGCATCATACTTATGTACGATGCTAGGAGTCCCTGCCTCGCTGCAGGACAACTGTCCCGTACTGTAATCATGTTGTCAGTACGGGACAGTAGTTCCACGGAGAGGCAGGGACTCCTAGCGTCGTACATAAGTGTGATGCTAGGAGCCCGGCTCCCTGCACTGAGTTCGGTCCACTACTTGCGGCCGAAATACGTCCGTCAATTACGGACGTAATTAGTGTGTGTGCACATACCCTAAAAGGGGGATTGTGTTTTATTTGATTACTTGAAACTTTTATTGTTTTCAAACTTTTATTATTTGCACTTTTTTTTTACACTTTTTTTCTCAAGTCCCGCTAGGGGACTTGAAGGTCCAACGGTCAGATTTTTTTTTTTCTAATACATTGCACTACCTATGTAGTGCAATGTATTAGATCTGTCAGTCATTCACTGACAGCAAGCCGATTAGGCTTCGCCTCCCGGCGGGGCCTAAATCGGCTTCCGTAATGGCAGAGCAGGAGACCATTGTGTCTCCTGTTGCCATAACAGCAGTCGCCAGTCCTGATTGGCTGTCAGGGCTGGCGATCTGCTAGTAACCGCTACGATGCAGCAATCGCTTTCGATTGCTGCATCGAAGGGGTTAATGGCAGGGATCGGAGCTAGCTCTGGTTCCTGCCGTTACAGGTGGATGTCAGCTGTACAGTACAGCTGACTTCCACCGCTGATGACGCCGGATCAGCTCCTGACCCGGCGCCATCTTGCGGGCAGCTACGGAAGCCGATCAGGCTCCGCCGCCGGGCGGATCTTGACCGGCTTCGGTGCTAGGCAGACCGGGAGGCCAGTATTAGGCCTCCGGTTGCCATTGCAGCCATCGGAACCCCGGCAATTTCATTACTGGGGTTCCGATGAGCTGCAAACACCTTAAGTGCAGCGATCGCGTTTGAGCGCTGCACTTAAGGGGTTAATGGCGGGGATCGAAGCTAATTTCGGTCCCCGCCGTTACAGCCGGATGTCAGCCGGATGTCAGCGTCCCAAACATTCGGCGTACATGTACGGCAAGATGCGGGAAGTCAATGCTTTCCATGACGTACATGTACGGCAAATGTCGGGAAGGGGTTAAAGCACACCTCAGCTGTGCAGGTAATTAGCCACAATGCAATACCTGAAGTGGCTAGTGGAATAGGAACCCTCCCAACTCTCCCTATTCCCACAACCAGGCGCTTTTCCACAGGTTTTCCAGAAAACCCTTGAGCAAGGAAAACACATTTTCCTTCTAGCTCAATTCCCTAGGCAGGAACCTGGGTGAGATGTATACTCCGTCCACTACTTTTCCCCTGGTCCTGTCACAGTAGTAAAACATGGAAAAAACTATATATATTTGGTATTGCTGTAATCGTATTGACCCACAGAATAAAGTTAACATGTTGTTTTAATTGTACGGTAAATTTCATTAAAAAAACGAAGCGCAAAAAAACAATGGAGGAATCGCTGTTTTTTTCATTTTCTACATAGCACAATAAATGTCGCTATGAAAAACTACAACTTGTCCCGCAAAAATCAAGACCTTATAGGACTATATTGACTGAAAAATAAGAAAGTTATGGCTTTTGGAATGTGGGGAGGAAAAAATTAAAATGGAAATCTGAAAATTGTCTACGACAGGAAGGGGTTAAAGTCCCCTTCAAAAACTATTACATTTTTTTTTTATACCAAAATGGCAATCAGCAAGTTTGGTGCAACTTTCTAATTAGTTTTTATTAAAAAATATTTTTACTTTTTGAGATATAGCAGCTTTGTATCCTGTATACAGAGCAGCTGTACCTAGCGCTGAGACCTGTATCCGTCAGGTCCGCAGGACTGATGGATTCAGGTTATAGCAAATGATACAGTTGTTCTGTACAGAGAATACAGTGCAGCTGTATCTCAAAAAGTAAAACACATTTTTAGTATCAACTATTTAGAAAGTTGCACTAATCACACTGACTAACCTTTTTATAAGAAAAACAAAACAGTTGCCCTCCAAAGGTGTACATAGCAAATATGAGATTTGCATTGGAATGAAAAATGTATAAAGGTAAAAACAAATGCTTTAATACATAAAATGCTGTAAATTATATGGACACTTTCTATACCGTTCTCGTGGTCGGTGGGGTCCCAGTGGTCAGACCCCCACTGATCAGATATTTATCACCTATTCTGTGGACAGTTGATAAATAATGATTATGGGAAAACCCGTGACATCTTCTGTTCGTTTGTATACATATCATTTATATGTATTCTACTGTTCATTCTAATACTGTACCTAACCATTTTCACGTGTTTAGGTCATGTCAAATTGTGTTTCTTAGCATATAACTAATTTCCTTTTACTGATTGTAAGGGTATGGTCACACGGCAACGCCAATTACATCTGGAATTACGGAGCTGTTTTCTGGCGAAAACAGCTCCTGAATTTCAGACGTTTTGACAAGTGCACGCGTTTTTCACGGCGTCTTTTACGGACGTAATTGGAGCTGGTTTTCATTGGAGTCAATGAAAAACGGCTCCAATTACGTCCCAAGAAGTGACATGCACTTCTTTGAGGCGGGCGTAAAAAAAAACGGTTTGGAGCCGTTTTTCGGCCGTAATTCGAGGCATAACACACCTGAATTACGTCCGTAAATAGGGTGTGTGAACATACCCTAAGTGTACTGTAAATTCACACAAAGCTATTTTTGAACATATTCAGAACGTCCTTGGAAGCAAACTGTGGCTTAGCTCCAGTTTGCTTCCAGATATGTGACCTAACAGCATAGCTCTAATGCTATATTCAAAAGCTGTGTTTTTGCTTTGGTTTTGCCACTGCAGTAATTAACGCAGAGGCCAGATGTTACATGGTAACGAGTGGGAATTTGACCACAATGTAAAAATTTGAAATGTTAAGAGCAATTCTTATGGTATGTGCACACGATAACGACCATTACGTCTGAAATGACGGAGCTGTTTTCAGGAGAAAACAGCTCCGTCATTTCAGACGTAATTGCTCGTACTCGCATTTTGCGAGGCGTCTTTGATGGCCGTAATTTGGAGCTGTGCTTCATTGGATTCAATGAAAAACGGCTCAAATTACGTCCAGAGAAGTGTCTTGCACTTCTTTGACGAGGCAGTCATTTTACGCGTCGTCTTTTGACAGCGACGCGTAAAATGACAGGTCGTCGGCACAGTACGTCGGCAAACCCATGCCAATGGGCAGATGTTTGCCGACGTATTGGAGCCGTATTTTCAGGCGTAAATCGAGGCATAATACGCCTCGTTTATGCCTGAAAATAGGTCGTGTGAACCCAGCCTAAGGCTGCATTCACGTAGTTTTATGCATCCAGTAGTGGGATCAAGTCAGTTCTCCCAATAAATAGAAGAGTTTTTGAAAGAAAATCCTCAGCACAACCACATTTAGAAAAATAGAATAAGAGCTTTAGGGTATGTTCCCACGGCCAAATTTCAGACGTATACGAGGCGTATTATGCCTCGTTTTACGTCTGAAAATACGGCTCCAATACGTCGGCAAACATCTGCCCATTCATTTGAATGGGTTTGCCGACGTACTGTGCAGACGACCTGTTATTTACGCGTCGTCGTTTGACAGCTGTCAAACGACGACGCGTAAAAATACAGCCTCGTCAAAAGAAGTGGAGGACACTTCTTTGGACGTTTTTGGAGCTGTTTTCTCATAGACTCCAATGAAAACAGCTCCAAAAACGGACGTAAAAAACGCCTCGAAAACGCCGCGAAAAACGCCGCGAAAAATGCGAGTTGGTCAAAAAACGTCTGAAAAGCAGGGTCTGTTTTCCCTTGAAAACAGCTCTGGATTTTCAGACGTTTTTGTTAACTACGTGTGAACATACCCTTATTTCGACATAGAGAAAACGTCCATCGGACACAGATGGGACGTGTTACTGCTAACGCGTTTCGAACTGAGTTTTCTTACTCATAGCATACCGTAACACAGTTAGGACATGTGTTTTAAAATCAACATCGACCAATCCTGTAACTTTTGAGGCCAGAAAGCATCTACCACCTTTTGACAAGCAAATTAATTAGGCTGCAGGTTTGCGGCAGCCACACCTATACATAAAAGCTAGTTCACACTAGTTAGATGAAAAAACATGCGGTATTGCACAGGCTTAGGGCTTATTCAGACGAACGTATAATATGTCCGTGCAACGCGCGTTATTTTCACGCGCCTCGCACGGACCTATGTTAGTCAATGGGGCCGTTCAGACTGTCCGTGATTTTCACGCAGCGTATGTCCGCTGTGTATAACTCACGACATGTCCTATATTTTCCTGTTTTTCGCGCATCACGCACCCATTGAAGTCAATGGGTGCGTGAAAACCGCGCACGGCACACGGAAGCACTTCCGTGTGATGCGCATGATGCGCGCTACAGTAGTCAAAACTATGAATGAAAACAGAAAAGCACCATGTGCTTTTCTGTCTACAAACATACAAACAGAGTGTCATAATGATGGCGGCTGCGCGAAAATCACGCATCCATGCATCATATGCTACTGACACACGGAGCTGTTATGGACCTTTTGCGCGCGCAAAACGCAGCGTTTTTTGCAAGCGCAAATGCACACGCTTGTGTGAATCCGGCCTTATAGGAAGAAACTCATAGTACATACAAATAAAACTGAATAAACGATGTCAAACATAACGAAAAAGAACAAAGGAAATTATATATATTTATTTGCATTGTGCACAGAGAAATAAGTATTTGATCCCTTTGGCAAACAAGACTTAATACTTGGTGGCAAAACCCTTGTTGGCAAGCACAGCAGTCAGACGTTTTTTGTAGTTGATGATGAGGTTTGCACACATGTTAGATGGAATTTTGGTCCACTCCTCTTTGCAGATCATCTGTAAATCATTAAGATTTCGAGGCTGTCGCTTGGCAACTCGGATCTTCAGCTCCCTCCATAAGTTTTCGATGGGATTAAGGTCTGGAGACTGGCTAGGCCACTCCATGACCTTAATGTGCTTCTTTTTAAGCCACTCCTTTGTTGCCTTGGCTGTATGTTTCGGGTCATTGTCGTGCTGGAAGAAACAGCCACGAGACATTTTTAATGTCCTGGTGGAGGGAAGGAGGTTGTCACTCAGGATTTGACGGTACATGGCTCCATCCATTCTCCCATTGATGCGGTGAAGTAGTCCTGTGCCCTTAGCAGAGAAACACCCCCAAAACATAATGTTTCCACCTCCATGCTTGACAGTGGGGACGGTGTTCTTTGGGTTATAGGCAGCATTTCTCTTCCTCCAAACACGGCGAGTTGAGTTAATGCCAAAGAGCTCAATTTTAGTCTCATCTGACCACAGCACCTTCTCCCAATCACTCTCAGAATCATCCAGATGTTCATTTGCAAACTTCAGATGGGCCTGTACATGTGCCTTCTTGAGCAGGGGGACCTTGCGGGCACTGCAGGATTTTAATCCATTACGGCGTAATGTGTTACCAATGGTTTTCTTGGTGACTGTGGTCCCAGCTGCCTTGAGATCATTAACAAGTTCCCCCCGTGTAGTTTTCGGCTGAGCTCTCACCTTCCTCAGGATCAAGGATACCCCACGAGGTGAGATTTTGCATGGAGCCCCAGATCGATGTCGATTGACAGTCATTTTGTATGTCTTCCATTTTCTTACTATTGCACCAACAGTTGTCTCCTTCTCACCCAGCGTCTTACTTATGGTTTTGTAGCCCATTCCAGCCTTGTGCAGGTCTATGATCTTGTCCCTGACATCCTTAGAAAGCTCTTTGGTCTTGCCCATGTTGTAGAGGTTAGAGTCAGACTGATTAATTGAGTCTGTGGACAGGAGTCTTTTATACAGGTGACCATTTAAGACAGCTGTCTTTAATGCAGGCACCAAGTTGATTTGGAGCGTGTAACTGGTCTGGAGGAGGCTGAACTCTTTTTTTTTTTATAATTATATATTTTTATTTTTCAGAAAGAACAAAACATACACAGTATCTTTACAGTACAGAGTATAAATCATTACAGGGGTGGTATGAGGGTATAACAGTGAGTACCAATAATAACAAACATTCTGCAATGGGCATCATAGGAGAAATCAGCCATGTTGCAAAAGATTCCCGACTGAGACCATGTAATAATATGGCAATATGCAGATCTCACATCTCCTCATCATCTAGGCAAACTCTGTTTTCAGAGAAGCGTTAAAAGAAAAGAAATAATAAAAATAAAAAAAAATAAAAAACAACGAACATAGAAAACATATACGACAAGACAATAGAAGGTTGGAGGGAAGGAAGCAAAGAGATATCCTGGCTTGATCTGGGTACATCTATAAGAAGTTAGAATTAGTAATATGTAGCTCAGGGCGGTCTAGATGAATCATATACATCCCATGGTGACCAAACATCATGAAAGCATACCAGGTGATTGTTCAAGGAGGCTGTCAAGGATTCCATTCTTCAAACCTCTCTTATTCTAGAATACAAATCTTGCATTGTAGGGGGACTAGTTCTCTTCCATTGAGCTGCTATGAGACATTTAGCGGAAGTAAGTACATGTAATAGTAGTCTAGAGGATACTTTTCAGAGGCCTTTCGGCGGTACATTAAGAAGAAAAGTTAGAGCTGTCAAGGGAACATGGACTCCCAACAGCGTATGGATTAAACCCGTGACCTCCCTCCAGAAGGGGCAAAGCAATTGGCAGTCCCAGAAGATATGAGGAAGTGTCCCCCTCTCGCTGCGGGATCTCCAACATCCATCCGAAACGAGAGGGTATGCGATGGAGAAAGTCCGGAGTGTGATACCAATACATCAGAATTTTATATTGGTTCTCTCTATAGGCAGCACAAAGAGAGGACTTCGTAGCTTGCGACCATATAATTTGCCACAGCGACAAGGGGATCTCCATATCCATATAGTTCTCCCACTTAATCATATAGTTATGTTTAGGATTCTCATTACCTCCTGAAGAGGAGACAATACTATATATGTCAGAGATTAAACTTCTAGTGGAGGTAATAGTTTTGCAGAGAACCTCGAAGGGTGTAGGTCTAGATAAACTACTATCACCAGGAAGGGAATTGGCGTAGTGGGTTATCTGTAAATAACTGAAGTATGTGTTGTATTTAGACTGCAATGCTGAGAATGGTAAAAGCGTTCTCGAGCACGGGTCCATGATGTCCGAAAAATGAAATAAGCCAGCATGCGACCATGGTTTAGTCATCCTCGCAGTGAGTCCGTCAGGTAAGGACAGGTTAAATAAGAAAGAGGTCATTGGTGATTTGGGAGAGGACAAGGGGTATAAGGCGTTAGCCAGTCTCCATATGTTCTTAGTGAACAACATGGGACCCAGTAGGGGCTTCGGCCAAGCGTCCACAGCTCCGGACCACAACAGCGAATTCGGGTGAGTAGGAGCGATCCACAGCTTCTCAATCTCAGCCCATTTAGTATATGCATCGAAGTCCAATTAGGAATTCTACGGAGATGTACAGCCAAATAATATCGATACACATCAGGAACAGCTAGGCCGCCCGATGTAGTGGTAGAAAGTAGGACTGATTTTGGGATTCTGTGGCGCCTGCCCGCCAAAATATATTTCAAGAGAGCTGATTGAAACCTACGAAGGTCGCTGCGTGGTATGGGCACTGGGAGGGTCTCCAAGAGATACAGATATTTTGGTAGGATAGTCATTTTAACCGCAGATACTCTGCCGAAGTAGGACAGGGGGAGGGAAGACCATCTAGACAGTAATGCATTCATTTCCTGGAAGAAGGGGGAAAAGTTACGTTTATACAAGGAGGCGTATGATCGGGTGATCTGGACACCTAAATATTTAATCGCCTCATCTTTCCATGTGTATTTAAATGTCGTTTTTAGGGTTAAAGTAAGTTGCGGGGAAATATTAAGTGGTAGTGCTTCCGTCTTAGAGTTATTAAGCTTGTAACCCGAGTAAAGGCTATAGTCAGCCAAGACCGCGTGTAAGTTCGGCAAAGTAATTTGTGGGTTGCACAGAGTCAGGAGGACATCATCAGCAAATAGTGAAATCTTAAATTCCCGATCTCGCACTAAAAAGCCCTGAATATCCGGATTACTCCTGATACGGGCGGCTAGAGGTTCTATGCATAGCACATAAAGAAGGGGGGAGAGAGGGCAACCCTGACGTGTTCCATTGGAAATATTAAATCGTTGGGAAGTCGCGTGTGGTAACTTAACCACTGTATTTGGAGAGGTATATAACGAGTGTAGGGCAGTAAGAAAGGGACCGGAGATGCCTACTGTTTTTAATGTGGCAAAGAGGAAGGACCAGTCCAATCGGTCAAAGGCTTTTTCAGCGTCCAAGCTGAGGAGTAAGCCAGGAGAGTCCGATTTATTAAGGACATCCACCAAATCAATGGTATGTCTAGTGTTGTCACCTGCTTGTCTATGCATGACAAAACCCACCTGATCCTTATAAATCAAGCCAGGGAGCAACATGCCAAGTCTATTGGCCAAAATCTTGGTAAATATTTTGAGGTCCGCATTCAACAAAGAAATTGGTCGATAGTTGGAACAATCAGACTGGTCCTTCCCCGGTTTGGGAATAACAGTAATAAAGGAATGAAGCATGGAAGGAGGGATGCCAGCCCCCGACAGAAAGGAGTTGAAAAGGTCTACTAAGTGTGGAGTTAATTAATCTTGAAAGACCTTATAGTAAAGGTATGAGAAACCGTCAGGTCCTGGGGATTTCCCATTAGGTAAGTCTTGTATGGTATTCTGTAATTCCTCTTCGGTAACGGGGGCATTAAGCATAAGGGCATCTTCAGAGGCAATAGTAGGAAGAGGGCAGGACTTTAAATATTCCATTAAACGTTGGGCACGTGTGTTTGGGTCTGTAGGGAGTTGGGATTTAAGAGAGTATAACTTTGAGTAGTATTGGTGGAACATGTCCGCTTGTTGATTAGGATCATAGATCATACGTCCCTGTGCATCCCTTAAAGCAGACGGGGTCGATTGGGCTTTTTTGTCTCTTAATTGAGCCGCAAGTAAAGTATGAGCCTTATTTCCCCTCTCGTAGTATCGTTGCTTAGTATATAAGAGCATCTTTTCCACTTTAGCGATAGAGAGATCTTTTAGTTTTCCCCGTGTGGCAATGATTCGTCGAAGAATGGAAATCGAAGGAGAAAGGGACATTTTACGCTCTAGTTTTGTGAGGATCGTTGTTAAATCTAAGCGCTGTTGGGTTTTATCTCGCTTAATGTGAGAAGAGAGGGAAATACAGTGCCCTCTGAGAACCGCCTTGTGCGCTTCCCATATTGTGGCTAATGAGGGAACCGAATCTTTGTTAAGAGCAAAGTAGGAATCAATGTGTGTTTTAAGCGTCTCCCTATTCTCTGGGGATTTAATCAAACGTTCATTCAGCCTCCAGTGACATATCCGGGTAGTTCGTAGGTCAGGATGCAGATCCAACAAAATTGGAGCGTGGTCCGACCAAGTAATAGAACAGACGTCAGCCGAAAAGGTTGATTGAAGACCTGGTATATTGCCAAGAAAGAGATCAATCCGGGTGTGAGTCCTATGTGGGTGTGAGTAAAAGGTATATTGTAAGGCCGACGGATTTGAGATTCGCCATAAATCATAAAGGTTATATTTACGAATCAGACGACGAAATGCCGATGTTCGTTGACGCAATTTCAAGGGTGGGGAAAGGGAACTAAGCGAGTGTCTATCCATGATATCTGAGAAGGGAAGGTTAAAGTCACCACCTATAAACAAAGTCGTAGGTGGTAAACGAGAAATTTTAGCAAAGACTCTCTCCAAGAAGGGGATTTGTAACGTGTTACAATAAAGTGATCGGAACACCTTTCAGGGTCCCTGCGAGGATAACATATCTCCCTTGTGGGTCAACAATAGATCTTGTAACTTGTAATGGACAATCCTTTAATATTAAAATAGCGACAACGGCCATTTTCTTATTTTGAACAGCTGTGTATGCAATAGGAAAGTGAGGTAATGCGAATTTGAAAGACCCAGAACTGTCATGGTGCGTTTCTTGTAGGAAGGCAATATCTGCTCTCAAGTGCTTCAGCTCTCGGAGTGTGAGACGCCTCTTAACATTAGAGTTTAAGCCCTTAACATTCAAGGATACTATACGTGCCATGACAGTTCCATAAGTAGTGAAGCAAGTATGAACAACGAACCCAAAGGGTCCACCAACCTGTATGTAGAGTGGAGTGTCAGGAAGAGGAGTTGCCACAGCATTATTATATTCCCAGTCCACAAACCAGATCTCCTATTTAAGAAAGAAAGGTGAAGGAAAAAGGGGAAGGGATTGGGGAGACAAACGACCACAGACAAAAAATACAACAGATAACAATCTTGCATTATGAAGTCGGTTAAACGACAATGAATGGAATCTAGGTTCCATATGAAGACTAGCATAGTAACGAAATTCTCACACGTATGTGACAATGTGACCACTAGATGCATCAGATGCACTAGGAGGATATAGCGTCTCCATAAGGGAGAAGAACCACTAGAAGCCAAATCTATCAGCAACAACAGCCATCAACCCCAGTAGCTGGGATGAACAAATTCTGTACAATCTACATTTATGAAACGCCGCTATGGCCTTTAAGAAAGAAAATAACATTCTTTTACATAAAGTGAACTTTCAGTGCGGTCTAAGCACATAAACATGCAGAAAAGAGTATGAGCCTCCTTGAACAAATACGTTATCGTTGAAATGGTGGTTTGGGTCCGCGGTCAAACATGGATCCTCGTGAATTAGCAGCTTTCCTCTGTGAGGAGACCTTTTGCCACACAGGTGATGGCGGGGGCAGAGGCGGACAGAGTTCCCATTCGGGCAGTTTCGGGACCGGAATGTCCAGAATATCACAAAAAGCCCGGACATCCGACGATGTTCTGAGAACCGCTGAACGGCCATCTCTTCTGGCTGTGAGACTAAACGGGAATCCCCATCGGTATAAAATATTATTTTCTCGAAGTGTAGAAAGTAAAGGACGTAGTTGTCTACGCCTGTGTAGCGTGATCCATGACAGATCCGGTAACAGTTGGACGTTGGAACCCTTGTATTGAATAGATCGGTGAGCTCTAGCTTTATTATAATGGTTTCCTTCAGCTCATAATCAGTCACACAGCAGATAATATCACGAGGTAGAGGTGAATCCCCTTTAGGTCTCAGAGCTCTGTGAACCCTATCTAACTTGATAGTATGGTCAGTTGGAGCGTCCAGGACATTATTAAAAATAGCCGCTAATACTTCCTTCAGATTTTCATCTTGAGTAGCTTCAGGTACACCCCGAACTCTAATATTATGTCTTCTACCTCTGTTATCCAGATCTTCCAGATGCTTTTGATAATCAGAAAGAGCAGTATGTTGTGCTACTACTGTGATTTGCAACCAAGATACATATTGGCGAGTACAATCATTGTCGTCCTCTAACGATTCCACTCTGTGAAAGATTTTCTGTATGTCTTGTCTGAGTGTTGCGATAGCCGCGTTACAGGTGTCTTTCACCTCTTCAATAAGCGATTTGAAATCATCTTGGGTAGGAAGCTGTCTTAAAAAAGACTGCCAGTCATGGCGTTTGGGAGTAGGACTCTCAGAGTCAGACGATGAGAGCCATGGTTGCGAGTCTGCGTCATGAGCACATGGTGGCAAATGATCCAAGATGGAGAGCGTCTCCATCTCAGGGTCTCTCCCCGATTTGCCCAGGTCTCTAGGGCGTTTAGATGTAGAAATTTCATTTCTGCAGGGTATCAGAGGCTTGGGGGATATAAGAAATTCCCTAGAGTCACTGACCTGAAGATTCTGTCGCGGGGGGGGGGGAGGTTGCCCCCAGAGAGTGTGGCATCTCCGACTCCGCTTCAGCAACACGTGGAGACGAGGCTGGTATAGAAGATGGCGGCAAGCCATCTCCGTTCCCCTCGCGAGGATCCCTCTCGGGGTAAGGTGCGCCTTCAACCACCATTGGCAGCGAATTAGCCAGGTCCTGTTCTTCTATGTCCGACGGACATCTGGAGGACTGTGACGCTTCGTCTTGTGAGGGCACGTGTAATGGCGCCTGTCCCGTCATCGGATTAGAGAAGAAGGCATCCAGGGTGCCACCCCTCGGGGTTCCAGAGGATGCCAGTTTAGTCTCCGGCTTCTTGGCAGACCGTCTCACCATCATAGGTACGTCGTTGGAAGCTACAACTATTATAAACCGCTTAGTTAAGGCCGGTGGTCAGAGGAGCTCCTGGCTGTGCGACTTACTCCATCGGCTTCCGGAAACGCCCCCGAGGCTGAACTCTTAATGGTTGGTAGGGGATCAAATACTTATTTCTCTGTGCACAATGCAAATAAATATATATAATTTTGACAATGTGATTTTCTTTTTTTTTTTTTTTATATATAATCTATCTCTCTCTGGTAAAATTAACCTAGCTTAAAAATTCTAGACTGTTCATGTCTTTGACAGTGGGCAAACTTACAAAATCAGCAAGGGATCAAATACTTATTTCCTTCACTGTATATATATATATATATATATATATATATATATATATATATATACACAATGAATGATCATATAGTGCAAAAACACATGTGAGGATATAGAATTTCTACTATTGAATGTGTTGATTCCACTCCTTCCACCCTATTTTTCATTTACAAAAATTGTATTGAACGAAATAAAATAAATAAAAAAGATTATGGATTAAACAGCCGTGGGACATGCTGAAATTTTGGATAACGCATTATGCGTACAGTAGCGCTTCAAGCCATATGTGTATACAGTATAGTACAGTTGAACAAATGCAATAATATTATTTTCATTGCATAATTTAAAAACAGAAATTATGTGCACTGAATGTGTATATGCATTTGCTCATAACATATTTGAGAATTATTGTCTATATATATTGAAGCAAAGGGACGAGCTGGACAAAAAAAACAAAAAAAAAACATTTTCAAAAAATTATTTTATAGAGGAAGAATCTAGAAGACAAAAATGGCTTAATATAAATATAGAAGATCTCCCTTCCAGTTTAATCCATTTGGATAACGTGTTTCCAGTTGAAGAATCCAAAATGCTTCCCTATTATGGAGATGATTTTTCCAATCACTGCCTCAGACGGGCTTTTTCACTTGTTCTATACCGTAGAATCTAAAGTATTCCAAAGAGCTGCTATGTGCATCAATAAAGTGTTTCGCTGCTTCAGATGTATCTACCAAACCGGTTCTTAAGAGAACAGCCGGTTCACGGAACTGGGGAGAAGTAGGCACCCAACCTGCTCCCCATGCACTCAATTGTATCCACATCCTTAGGACGTGAATACAATTAAGTTGTCTAACTAGCGCTGGAAAGACATGAGAACTATCAATTCCCTGCCCCACCATTCGGCGGGCCATGTGATGACGACATCGCTCCTGCCTGCGTCATTCTGCTTGAGCAGGCCTGGTCAGAGGTGACCAGGCCATTATTGCTGGAGGACAACGTAGGAACTGTGAGTATTACAGCAACAGTGGGCACTAGGATTATCACTATCTACAGGGGGCACTGTGTATGTGTGCCACTATCTACAGGGGGCACTGTGTGTTGCACTAGCTACAAGGGGCACTGTCTGTGGCACTATCTACCGGAGGCACTGTATGTGGCACTATTCTCAGAGGGCACTGTGAGTGGAAATATGTACAGGAGGCACTGTGTGGTGGTATATTCAGGAGCATAATGTATGGTGCTATTATATTTAGGGTCACAGTGTGTGGCACCATGATGATTTTGTCTTAGTTTAAAAGTACAGATATGTTAGAAAAGAGGGGAGCTGAAGACATCTGAGCGGCAAACTCTGCAGAGTTTGATAGTGGCCGGGGAACTCATCAAGCAGTTCTGGACCGGATGTAGAAGAAAATAGAATGACTCCAGTCTGAGAAGACTTCACCTGTGAGTAACTACATGTAAATGTTTATTCTCCTTCTAACTGATCAGTACTGTAGTCACTGTATAACCTGATGGTGGGTGGTATTCTCTTTTGTGAAACAACATCCCCCAGCATATCCTCACCATTGTACAGGCCATACTGGGAGCTGTAGTTTCACATTGTACAAATTTATATGGCAGGGGATAAATTGAATTTGCAAATGATCTTTGTACTGAGTTGTATTTGTATTGTTATGGTATATATGTATTGACCTTGGTTCTGGTGCTGTATTTATGTACCAAGCTTGGTTATATTGCTCTATGTATGCACTGAGCTTTGTTCTGGTACTGTATTTATATATTGAGTTTGGTTTTGTTGCTGTATATATGTATTGAGCGTGGTTCTGGTGCTTTATGTATGTACTGAGCATGGTTCTGATGCTTTATTTATTTAATGAACTTGATGCTGGTGCTTTATGTACTGAGCTTGGTTCTTGTGTTGTATTTATGTACTGAGCTTGGTTCTGGTGTTTTATTTATGTTATGAGCTTGATTCTTGGACTGTATTTATATACTGAGTTTGGTTATGTATATATGTACTGAGCTTGGTTCTGGTACTGTATTTATGTTATGAGCTTGATTCTGGGGATGTATTTATGTACTGAGCTTGGTTCTAGTACTATATTCATGTAATGTGCTTGTTTCTGGTACTGTATGTATGTACTGAACTTGGTTCTGGTACTATATTTATGTACTGAGATTGGTTCTGCTTCTGTATATATGTACTGAGTTTGGTACTGGTACTGTATTTATGTACTGAGCTTGGTTCTGGTACTATATTCATGTAATAAACTTGGTTCTAGTACTGTATTTATGTACTGAGTTTGGTTCTGGTACTATATTTATGTACTGAGCTTGGTTCTGGTGTTGTATATATGTACTGAGCTTGGTTCTGGAGTTGTATATATGTACTGAGCTTGGTTACTGCCCTGTATTTATGTTTTGAGCTTTGTCCTGGCACTATATCTATGTAATGATCTTGTTTCTGGTGATGTAGTTTTGTACTGAGTTAGATTCTGGCAAGAGAGCCGGCCATTGGCCGAACATTCGTTCATCTAAGTATTGCTGCAGACTCCAGCATAAACATTAAGTAAACAGAAGCAAATCAAGCTCAACTTGCCACATCTTAGAGCACTATCCCCTGCCCTATTCAGTCAAGGACTCTACTCAGCAAGCTTCAATAATTATGCCAACTCCGTTCAAGCCGTAATTTATACGGCTAGCAGTTGGCAGCATCACATATTGAAGATCCTTCCTGCTCAGGTCAAGTCTCAGCAGTTGCAATACGAAACAGGAGCCAGTTAGTGAGTACTATCGGAATAGGGTTGTATGGACATGTGCTTGAGCTTCTTCTGATGGACATGTTTCTGAGCAATTTCTGGTGGGCATGCGGTTGAGCTACTTCTGGAGGACATGTGGCTGAGCTATTTCTGGGTTCATATGGCTGAGTTATTTCTTGTGTGACATGAGCTGTTTTAGGAGGGGAGCATGTGGTTGTACTGATTGTTGGGGGGGGGGGGGCTGTGGCTGCACCGTGTCATGTGGGACATGGATCTGTGTTATTTCTTGGGGAGGGCAAAAGGCCTGTACTATTTCTTGTAGGGCATGGAGCTATATCATTACTTGGCAGGCATAGGCCTACAACATTGAATGTAATATATGTAATCTGCAGCCCCGAGTGGAGTCAGGGGCTGCATCTGAGACCCACGTGATGAAGTATGTTTTCCCCACTGTCCTAAAGGCTATATATATGCTGCGGTCCCAAAGATCAGCTATTTGGAACTTGATGTTAATACAAAATATATTCAGAAATGATAGCATAAGAAAGTAGAACGTAGACCAGTTACAGTGAGCAGCATAGCATGCAATGTATCCACCAACTCTAGGTTGTACCTGGTGTTACTCACCTCCACTTCTCTGAACAGCACAGGAAACTGTAAAAAAGGCCTTTTACCAACTAAATAAATTGTGTTGTCTTCTTAGATATGGTGTTCGAAACAAACTGCCTCACGTTAAATTGATGAAAGCAAATTAACATTTTGCAAGCTGAAGTAACCTCTGATACTGACTATGAAAGGAAGCTATATTTTTTAAATACAGTAATAGTTACCATATAAGGAGGAATTAAAGTCCAAAAGGGCATGCATATGAATAATTTTATCGTTTTTTGTCAGTTTCTATTTTATGTACCTTCTACCTTTCTATATTCCATTCTTAGCACACAAATATATTATATGAATTTACATGCAATATACTCTAAATAATGGTTTTCCTAATGAATCCAAAGTGAATCAAATCAAAAGCTCAATGTAGGATGTTTTAGTTGTATTTATGCAGACACACAAATTGTTACAGTATATCATTTGTAAGTGTGAACATTGTAACCTACAATTTTTCCAAACATTTTATAATGTGAATATAATATGCATTTTCATTCTTAGGCTGGTACAGAGGATATCTGGTAAAACAAAGGATACATGTGGTAAGATTAAATTGATTTCTATCTTTCATTTGATTTATCACTCTCCTTGTAGAGAACATGATTGAATGTCGTAAAATGATTGCAAAGATTTATTTTCATTCCTGTATCTTAATAAAATGAATGATTTTTGCAAAGTTTAATTGTGTTTTATAAATGTGTATATAAATGATTCAATTTTCAGCAATTATTTCCTTTTTCTAATTAATAAAATTAAGAAATGCACTTTAGAATTAATTTAGCAATTTACAAAAGCAAACGTTTATAGGTATATCTATGCTGACACTTATATTTCAAATTGGTTAACGGACTGATGAAAAGTGCTTTTAATTGTAATATGTAAACCATCTTCAGCCCCTTAAGGAAGCGGCCCATTTTGGCCTTCCGGTCATGGCAATTCTTCTTTTTGTTTTTTTCATAGTTGTATTCCAAGAGCCATTACTTTTTTATATTTCCATCGACATGAAGGCTTGGTTTTTGCAGGACTAGTTGTATTCTTAATGCATTTTGGGGTACATATAATGTATTGTATAACTTTTATGAATTTTTGTTGCGGGGGGTAGAAAAAAAACCCTGCCATTGTTTTATGAGTTTTGCTTTTACGTCATTTACCATATGACATGTTAACTTTATTCTGCAGGTCAGTATTATAACAGCAATACCAAATTTCTAGAGTTTTTTTGATGTTTTACTACTGTTGCAAAGTAAAAACACTTTCTTTAGGAAAATCATTTGTTTTTGTGTCGCTATATTTTGAGAGCCATAACTTTTTTATATTTTGTCAGCAGAGCTGTGAGGGCTTGTTTTTTGTGGAATCAGTTGACATGTTTATTGGAACTATTTTGGGATTAATGGGATTTTTTTTCATCTCAATTTATACCGTTTTTTGGGAGGTAAGATGAACAAAAAAAAAGAATTCTGGTATTGCTTTTTATATTTATTTTTTACTGCGTTCAAGTGAAATAACGTGAAAATTTTATTTTATGGAAGCGGCAATACCAATCATGTTTACTTTTTTTTTTAACATAATAAAGCGTTTTTAATGGGGGGAAAAGGTAGGTTGTTTTTTAAAATTGCAGTGTATTAGGCATCCTAATAGGTGTACTAAAGATGACAGCCCTCGGGGCTATTGTTAGACCCCTGGCTATCATAGAAGCCCATCGACATTTCATGATCGGTGTGACAGGGGGAGCCCCCTCCCTCCCTCTGACTAATTACATGCATATAAAAGGTTAAAAAGACAGAATCTGAGTTATCTCTGATCCCGGCAGTCAGGGCAGTTTTACACAATGGTGGGCTCAGTGCAAAGGTCTCCTATCTGCACATTTCTCAGAAGGTCAACTCCAAGTCCACACAGGATCCTTGGCTTTGATTAAATTCCAACAGGTGACAGTCTCCTCTGCAGCTCCAGCGACCCCTACTCCCTCTCACTGTAACCCTGTAATGTGGATCGACACCAGAGAGTGGGTCTGTGGCAAGTAGAATCAGGGTCTAATCTTAAACAGAACAGACACATAGCATACATAGCAGATCATCTCCACAACTCCCCAGGCTGGATGGGTATTCAAATAACAGCCCAAATTCCGCTCAGCCATGAGCCACTAAAACCCTTCAAAGCAAAGCTAAAAATAATCAGCTCAGAATTTTTCACCTAAGAACTAAATTAGGCACACTTTAATTTTCCCTTTTCTATGTCCCAAACTGCCCAGGGACCCTGATCCTTAGGACTCTAAGAACGTGACCCCAGCAAAAAGCTGACAGTGGAGTTATAGGGTGAATTCACATACTGCGGAATTGCTGCAGATTTTCAGTACGGATTCCGCACTAAAAATCAGCAGCCATTTACAATACAATACATGCGAATGGGGTTTGTAAAGACCCCATTCACATGTAGCTGAAAATATCGGGTAAGGAATTGAATGCCCGTTGCAGATTTTCTAATCTGCAGCATGTCAATTCTGTCCTGTATTTTTACAGTGAATTTCACCCCTTACAATGCAAGGAATTAAATCCATGTTAAAATCCATGATTTGCTTTGAAATCCAAGACGTAAAAAGTCATTAAAGAGGCTCTGTCACCAGATTTTCCAACCCCTATCTCGTATTGCAGCAGATCGGCGCTGTAATGTAGATAACAGTAAAGTTAGTTTTTTTCAAAAACGAGCATTTTTGGCCAAGTTATGACCATTTTTATATTTATGCAAATGAGCCTTTCTTAAGTACAACTGGGCGTGTTTAAAGTTATGTCCAAATGGGCGTGTATTGTGTGTGTACATCTGGGCGTTTTTACTTGTTTTACTAGCTGGGCGTTGTGAATAGAAGTGTATGATGCTGACGAATCAGCATCATTCACTTCTCTTCGTTACCACCCAGCTTCTGGCAGTTCACAGACACCCAGTGTGTCCTCGCTCATCCGACACGATGAAGTTCCTGTGGGAGGAAGTGAGTGACGTCACAGCGTGATCTCGCGAGATCACGCTGTGTGCCTGTGCACTGCCAGAAGCTGGGTGGTAACGAAGAGAAGTGGGTGATGCTGATTCGTCAGCATCATACACTTCCATTCACAACGCCCAGCTAGTAAAACAAGTAAAAACGCCCAGATGTAACGAACACAATACACGCCCAGTTGTACTTAAGAAAGGCTCATTTGCATAAATATAAAAATGGTCATAACTTGGCCAAAAATGCTCGTTTTTGAAAAAAACAACAACAACAACACGTTACTGTTATCTACATTGCAGCGCCGATCTGCTGCAATAGGAGATAGGGGTTTGAAAATCTGGTGACAGAGCCTCTTTAACATGTGGACTCTCTGTCAGGCCATGTTCATATTACGCTTGGAGCCTATGTTTGACGTATATACTGGAAAAAACATTGTAGACTACGCTATTCCATACAAATGTATACACTAAAACCTATATTGCGCGGTATAAGTTTTTTCAATGGGAGATTATTATCGGCAGAACCCACTGTAGGTCTATACAGTAAGATATATCATAGTCTTCCATGGAGCTATATATCAGGAGATCCAAAGGTGATGTGCACAGTGTCTCAGATATATAACCTCTTAACGCCGAAGGACGGATATATCCGTCCTCAGCAGCTGCTAGTTCATGCAGGAGGACGGATATATCCGTCCTGTAATCGTGCGGGTACTGTCACTGTACCCACGCGATCACCGGCAGGAGCACGGCTGTTCTACACAGCCTGGCTCCTGCTGCAACTGCCGGAATTGAAGCGCGATCCGGTTCCGGCAGTTTAACCCATTAAATGCCGCTGTCAATAGTGACCCCATCGGCGCCCCCGCAAACAAATCGCGGGTCACCGTCGGGTTTCCATGGCAGCGGGGGTTTAACAAAGACCCCCAGGTCTGTCTTCAGCATCTGCCTGTTAGGCGATGCCGGAGGCATGACCTAACAGATTGCCTGTCAGTTTTACACTGACAGGCAATAATGCTTTGGTATACTAAGTATACCAAAGCATTATATATGCGATCAGCAGATCGCATAGTGAAGTCCCCTGGTGGGACTAAAAAAAAAAATGTCAATCAGTTAAATAAAGTTGGTGAAAAAAATAAAATAAAAATTACAGTGAAAATCAAATAAAACTACTTTTTTGTGGTTTTATTTAGAAAAAGTGTCAAAACAAATCACACATACACATATATGGTATCCCCGCGATCATAACAACTTGAACAATAAAATTAACACATTAATTAAACCGCTGGATGAACGGCGTCCAAAAAAAACGCTAAAAACAACGGAAAAATTTGCTCTTTTCTCCCATTCCCCCCATAAAAAAATTAAATAAAAATTAATCTATAAGTCCTATGTTCCCCAAAATAGTACTAATGAAAACTACACATTGGCCCGCAAAAATCAAGCCCACATATGGCCACATTGACGGAAAAATAAAAACGTTACGGCTCTTGGAATGCGGCGATGCAAAAACAAGTAATTTTTTTCTAAAAGGCTTTTTATTGTGCAAACGTAGGAAAACATATAAAACCTTTACATATTTGGTATCCCCGTAATCGTGCCGACCCATAGAATAAAGTTAACATGTTATTTACGCTGCACAGTAAACGGCGTAAATTTATAACGTGAAAATCAATGCTGGAATAGCTGCTTATTTTCAATACTCTCCTAAAATAAAGTTAATAAAAGTTAATCAATATATTATAAGCTTCTAAAAATGGTACAATTACAAAATACAACTCGTCCCGCAAAAAACAAGCCCTTATACGGCTATGTCGACGGAATAAAAAAAAGTTACGACTCTTGGAATGCGACCATGAAAAAACAAAAAATAATCCTTGGTCATTAACGTGCAAAATGGCCCGGTCATTAAGGGGTTAAATAAATAACTAACAATCTGTAGGGGGTTAGTGTTTGTGATGGGTGCAGAATTCTGAGCAGGACTCCTTCACAAGAGGCAGCCATTTAAATCCCCAATCTCGATACAAAAAAACATGGTGCTATAAGTGCTGTGTGCTCTATTTACAATCGCTGTCCTAGGAGCGCTGTTTGCTCTTTCACATTGGGGTGGGGGACGGGCAATATGTTGATGATCCCAAGACTATGCTTGCTCTGACCGCTGTTGTGTCACCTCTTCTGCTTTTTTTAAAGACAGTTTGAGGTCTAATGCAACAATGTTGCCCACCATGTTCAAATATGAGGTGCTATATTTCAGACCGAAAACTGTTTCCGATATACAACTTCAAATGAAGAATCCTGCATAATTTTTTTATTTTATGGAGACTTCTCATTAAAAATATGTTTAAACTGCCCATATTTATATTCGGCGATATGAATATATATTATCATCATATTTGGGGTCCTTATGGGACAGATCCTAAATACAGTCAAGTGCCTAAGACCTAATTCTCATCCCTAATAATTAGGGATGAGCGAATCGATTCTGCTCAAATAAAATCTGGTCCTAATTTTCCAAAAGATTGGGATTTGGCGAATTGCAAAACTTTTGGGGTTCATAGTGCACAAATCATGATAAAATGGTGGGCCGGCCGTGAGCACCGACCGTAATTTTACAGATAAAAAAAAGGATCATATGACCTCTGGAGGGCTTCACTATAGTGCCTTGCAGTTCCCAAAATGCCATGCGGTTATCCCTCCCTCTAGAGAAGAGGGATAGAGAAGAGAAAGTGGAGCTCCTCTAAGTTAATATTGTTTTGTAAAACACTTTAGTCGTAAAATGTCATTGACTAGTTAGCCTCACCTAGTAAGGTTTCGGCGAGTATAGGCACATCGCTACTGCTTGGCATCTGTGAGTCGGAAGATTTGTCTTGATGTCGGCTGCCACCCACTGCAGTCCCTCAGGTGGATAGGATCCTTTATTCCCGGGGAAACAAGTCATTCAAGAGAAGGCAGAAAAACTGTGCCGCGTTCTGGTCACTGCAGGTAGGTATTCAAACAGATGTCTTTTTTATTTGGTAGAATTTATTGTAATGCAGTACTACGCTTTTCAGGACCAGACAGGTCCCATCAACAGGTTCATACAATTGCACATGGATAGTGCGTTGTTAAATACCCGGTCTTTTTATGTTAATGTGTTTGTTACTGTGCATAGGGTGAAAACTGCCAATCAGCGGTAGGGTCAGCAGCAGCTCATGAATACGCCGGACTCCTTACAGTGCTACCATCGCGCTGCAACGTTTAACCGGTTCAGGACCGGGCTATTTTGAGCTTTCAGGACCAGACATTTTTAGCTATTTTTATCACGCGTTACTTAAACGGCTATAACTTTTTTATTTGTTGGGCTAGCGACGTGATTTTTGTGATGTTTTTTTCTAAGACAATGCAGATTTATTTTTTTATCAGGGGAAATCAGCCATCTTATAGCCACTATTGTCACTAATAGGGCTGTGCTGGTTCTAATAAGACCCAGCAGCAACCTTTCACTTACGGCATGCGGCGATCATGTGACCAGTCACATGATCACCCGGACCACTAGAGCCTCTATTCACATACACAGCGATCATTGAACGCTGTTTGGAAGAGATCAGAGAAGATAGAAGCAGCGAAAGCTGCTTCTATATTCTCCTCACGGACCCGACATTCAGCTGCCTGATCGCTCGGGCAGTCAGCTAAAACCTGTGCGATAAATACACTGTGGCGCAGGTTTTAAGGACCCCGACCGCCCGACGTATATACATAGCTGGCAGTCGGGAACCGGTTAAACTGTAAGTTCCCAAACTGTGTAGCTTTAAACTGAAAGTACATGTGAAATTATGTATATTTGTTATATAAATTATGTTAATTTGCCTTGATAATTTACATTAGTGTCAGTTATAGCGCCCTTTCTAAAGTGTCTTAAATCCTGCGTCACCTTCACCAGTGTAACGAATGGTTTGCTGTCTCCCTGGTGCCAGGGTTCGGCATGTGGTGAAACGGGTGGACAAATTGCTGGGAGGGGCTGGTGATGATCCAGCTGTTGTGGTCCATGTCGGTACCAACGACAGAATAAATGGTAGGTGGAGGAGCCTTAAGAATAATTTTAAAGAACTAGGCTACAAGCTGAAGGGAAGGACCTCCAAGGTTGTATTCTCAGGAATACTGCCTGTGCCATGCGCATCACAGGAAAGACAACGGGAGCTCAGGGAGTTAAATGCCTGGCTTAAGTCTTGGTGTAGAGGAGAATGCTTTGGGTTCCTAGAGCACTGGGCTGACTTTTCATTGGGGTACAAACTGTATTCTGCAGATGTTTTGCACCTAAATGGAAGGGGGTCCGCTGTGCTGGGGGAGAGAATTCTAGCTGGGGTGGAGGAGTGTTTAAACTAGGGCTGAGGAGTTTAGCCCACATCTACCCTGCTGGTCCCCATGCGATTTCAGAGAGAAGTATGTGAGGTGTGCAAGAAACGCTTCCATTTGGCTTCGGTTTGTCCATGTTGCACACTCCCTCTATTCCAGGGGGAACCTCTTCACAGATGGTCCGCCCTTGGACTGGGGCTGATATTTTCCACCTGGCCATTATGGTTAACCCCCTCACACTAGATCTACACCCATTTTCTTACTTCCAACAACACCATAATATCCCCTCCTCTGCTTTTTTCCACTAACAACAAATTAGATACTACATGCAACATACTTTTGGATCTGTCCGGGTCACAATGTCTACCAACTTTGAAAAATTATGTTCCACATCACCACAACTAAGGGTCTTATATCCGCAATTTATGCCATGCTGCTCTCTCCAGATAACCCCAATCCACCCATACATAAATACATGACTAAGTGGGAAACAATATTATGCAGATCTATTCCTCTTACACTGTGGCAGATAATTTGGTCGAAGGCAAAACTTCCATTTGCACGACATATAAAGAAAATCAGTATAAAATTCTTATGTTTTGGTAACACACCCCTGCCGTTCTACATAGCTTCAACCCGAACATGCCCTCGGTGTGTTGGCGATGTCAGAGTCAGGTGGGTAACCTGTTTCATATTTTTTGGAGTGTCCCCTTGTGACACCGTTCTGGTTAGAAGTTAAAGGTCTGGCAGATGCAGTGGTGCAACAAGATATTCCCCTGGATCCCCTACACTATTTGCTAAATGTCCCTCCTCGGTTAATAGGGAAACACCTGGCTCGCCTATTTCAGAACTGTCTGATGGCAGCTAAGACCCTGATTGCGTGGAAGTGGAAGCAAATCACACCTCCTACTAACACTGACTTGCTGACTAGAATTAGAGAAATCCGCACTATGTAATTTATGACTGCTTCGCTGACCAATTCTTTAGACCGATTCAAATTTATTTGGGACCCATGGGATATATATTGGATTTCTATGTCATCTGGATAGCTCTTTCACCAGTCGCCTATAGAGTTCTGCCCTGAGCATAACTTATAACCTTCCTTCTCCTCCTACTGTTCTTACCCCTTGTCTTTGTCTTGTCTAGTTCAGTCTCCCAGTTGGGACTTGATTCCTTACCATTTGTTACGCATCTATATACTTGTGTACTTTTGTACAATTGGTACAATCTGATTGTATGATTCGTGTTTTTTTTTCTCTGTTTTTCTTTGTACGATTAATACAACCTGACCTTCTGTTTTATAGTTCGATATAAACTTTGGAAAAAATCTCCAATAAAAACACAGTTGAAACCAAATTAGTAGACTGCGGACCCTCATGTTCCTAGAGGGGATTCGCCCATGCCAAATCCTTACCAGACAATAGGGAGACGATGAACGCAATTTTAGTTTTGTCAGAAGAGAACAAATGGTGCAAGCAATTTGAAGTGGATCTTGCACTGGTTGAGGAAGCCTCGACAGGCTTTGAGATCTCTATCATAGCAGGGTGGAAGTGACATGACTTGCATGACTCGAACAGCAGTCTTGGATTTTCCAGCAGGGTCCATGGCCTGAGCAAACTGTAACATCCAGTTGGTTGTGACCCTCTGGACTACTCCACAGATGAGAGTAGCAGCTGGCAACAGATAACAAACCACAGGCAGGTAGCTCGTAGCAGGATATGGGCAGGCAACAGGTAGCTGAAATACTGGATACAGGCTGGTGCCGGATTACTGGACAAGAGTTGGTGCAGGAATACTGTATACAGGCAAGAACCTCTTTCTTCTACTGAATACAGACAGAAACAAGATTTCTGGATAAAGGCAGGTACCAGAGGCAGGTACCGGATTACTGGATACAGGCAGGAATCGGATTACTGGATACAGGCAGACACCCGATTACTGGATACAGGCAGGTACCGGATTATTGGACACAGGCAGAAACCGTATTACTCGGTACAGGCAGGAACAGGATTAATGGATAGAGGCAGGAACTGGATTACTGGATGCAGGTAGGTATCGGATTATTGGACACAGGCAGGAACCAGATTACTGGACACCAGCTGATTACGGATTACTGTTAACGGACACAGGCTATGGGAAACAGGATACGGGAACCTTCACAGGATTTCACGAGGTTTGTCCAACATTGCTCAGGCACTGGGGCAGACGGCAGGCTCACTTATAAAGCCCGGGGTGTATAGGTATAGGCTGGGGACACTTTTACCGGTGCGCGTGCTGGTCACGTAAGACACAGCAAGAGCATGCGTGAGCACCTTAGGGGTACAGAGCAGGGGAGGAGGCAGGGAGCAGAAAGTGCCGGCGTCCCTGAGAAGGGAGGGGGAGACAGCGGCGAGCACAAACGGACCGATGTCCGCGGCCGCCAGAGATAGAGAAATGCCAGCATCATTGGCCGCTGGCGTTACAACTAGCAGAGGAGGGCACACATAGGTTTCTTCAATTCGCCACATCACTTGTGCTCATCACTAATACAGAGCAGGGAAATTCAGGAAGCGTTAGAAAAATTAGGGGTCGCTGCCACTGACGCCAAAGTAAGTTATCTCCACAAACTATTTTTTTTTTAATGCATTTATATTGCAAATATATTTAAAAGGACATTTATGGCATATTCACAGGATATGCCATAAATCTCTAGAACCCCTTTAAATTCACATGTTCTCTTACTAATAAAATATTTTTAGTGAAATAGCCCTTTTAAGTTCAAACTATACCGCATCCTTAATGGGTTAAAGATTATCTCATGAGCACCTAAGATAAAATAAATCTCACAATTTAATAATGAGGCAGAACTGGCCAAATGGTTAACATCCTTACATAAATCGTTGTTCAAGATCGATTCCACGCAAGATGTTATCCACTACATTAGGAAATATCACGAGAACCCCTTAATGACCAGGCCTGAAAACACCTTATAGCAACCCTCCGATCTGGGACAACATGATTGTAGAGAACATGATTGAATGTCGTAAAATGATTGCAAATATTTATTTTCATTCCTGTATCTTAATAAAATGAATGATTTTTGCAAAGTTTAATTGTGTTTTATAAATGTGTATATAAATGATTCAATTTTCAGCAATTATTTCCTTTTTCTAATTAATAAAATTAAGAAATGCACTTTAGAATTAATTTAGCAATTTACAAAAGCAAACGTTTATAGGTATATCTATGCTGACACTTATATTTCAAATTGGTTAACGGACTGATGAAAAGTGCTTTTAATTGTAATATGTAAACCATCTTCAGCCCCTTAAGGAAGCGGCCCATTTTGGCCTTCCGGTCATGGCAATTCTTCTTTTTGTTTTTTTCATAGTTGTATTCCAAGAGCCATTACTTTTTTATATTTCCATCGACATGAAGGCTTGGTTTTTGCAGGACTAGTTGTATTCTTAATGCATTTTGGGGTACATATAATGTATTGTATAACTTTTATGAATTTTTGTTGCGGGGGGTAGAAAAAAAACCCTGCCATTGTTTTATGAGTTTTGCTTTTACGTCATTTACCATATGACATGTTAACTTTATTCTGCAGGTCAGTATTATAACAGCAATACCAAATTTCTAGAGTTTTTTTGATGTTTTACTACTGTTGCAAAGTAAAAACACTTTCTTTAGGAAAATCATTTGTTTTTGTGTCGCTATATTTTGAGAGCCATAACTTTTTTATATTTTGTCAGCAGAGCTGTGAGGGCTTGTTTTTTGTGGAATCAGTTGACATGTTTATTGGAACTATTTTGGGATTAATGGGATTTTTTTTCATCTCAATTTATACCGTTTTTTGGGAGGTAAGATGAACAAAAAAAAAGAATTCTGGTATTGCTTTTTATATTTATTTTTTACTGCGTTCAAGTGAAATAACGTGAAAATTTTATTTTATGGAAGCGGCAATACCAATCATGTTTACTTTTTTTTTTAACATAATAAAGCGTTTTTAATGGGGGGAAAAGGTAGGTTGTTTTTTAAAATTGCAGTGTATTAGGCATCCTAATAGGTGTACTAAAGATGACAGCCCTCGGGGCTATTGTTAGACCCCTGGCTATCATAGAAGCCCATCGACATTTCATGATCGGTGTGACAGGGGGAGCCCCCTCCCTCCCTCTGACTAATTACATGCATATAAAAGGTTAAAAAGACAGAATCTGAGTTATCTCTGATCCCGGCAGTCAGGGCAGTTTTACACAATGGTGGGCTCAGTGCAAAGGTCTCCTATCTGCACATTTCTCAGAAGGTCAACTCCAAGTCCACACAGGATCCTTGGCTTTGATTAAATTCCAACAGGTGACAGTCTCCTCTGCAGCTCCAGCGACCCCTACTCCCTCTCACTGTAACCCTGTAATGTGGATCGACACCAGAGAGTGGGTCTGTGGCAAGTAGAATCAGGGTCTAATCTTAAACAGAACAGACACATAGCATACATAGCAGATCATCTCCACAACTCCCCAGGCTGGATGGGTATTCAAATAACAGCCCAAATTCCGCTCAGCCATGAGCCACTAAAACCCTTCAAAGCAAAGCTAAAAATAATCAGCTCAGAATTTTTCACCTAAGAACTAAATTAGGCACACTTTAATTTTCCCTTTTCTATGTCCCAAACTGCCCAGGGACCCTGATCCTTAGGACTCTAAGAACGTGACCCCAGCAAAAAGCTGACAGTGGAGTTATAGGGTGAATTCACATACTGCGGAATTGCTGCAGATTTTCAGTACGGATTCCGCACTAAAAATCAGCAGCCATTTACAATACAATACATGCGAATGGGGTTTGTAAAGACCCCATTCACATGTAGCTGAAAATATCGGGTAAGGAATTGAATGCCCGTTGCAGATTTTCTAATCTGCAGCATGTCAATTCTGTCCTGTATTTTTACAGTGAATTTCACCCCTTACAATGCAAGGAATTAAATCCATGTTAAAATCCATGATTTGCTTTGAAATCCAAGACGTAAAAAGTCATTAAAGAGGCTCTGTCACCAGATTTTCCAACCCCTATCTCGTATTGCAGCAGATCGGCGCTGTAATGTAGATAACAGTAAAGTTAGTTTTTTTCAAAAACGAGCATTTTTGGCCAAGTTATGACCATTTTTATATTTATGCAAATGAGCCTTTCTTAAGTACAACTGGGCGTGTTTAAAGTTATGTCCAAATGGGCGTGTATTGTGTGTGTACATCTGGGCGTTTTTACTTGTTTTACTAGCTGGGCGTTGTGAATAGAAGTGTATGATGCTGACGAATCAGCATCATTCACTTCTCTTCGTTACCACCCAGCTTCTGGCAGTTCACAGACACCCAGTGTGTCCTCGCTCATCCGACACGATGAAGTTCCTGTGGGAGGAAGTGAGTGACGTCACAGCGTGATCTCGCGAGATCACGCTGTGTGCCTGTGCACTGCCAGAAGCTGGGTGGTAACGAAGAGAAGTGGGTGATGCTGATTCGTCAGCATCATACACTTCCATTCACAACGCCCAGCTAGTAAAACAAGTAAAAACGCCCAGATGTAACGAACACAATACACGCCCAGTTGTACTTAAGAAAGGCTCATTTGCATAAATATAAAAATGGTCATAACTTGGCCAAAAATGCTCGTTTTTGAAAAAAACAACAACAACAACACGTTACTGTTATCTACATTGCAGCGCCGATCTGCTGCAATAGGAGATAGGGGTTTGAAAATCTGGTGACAGAGCCTCTTTAACATGTGGACTCTCTGTCAGGCCATGTTCATATTACGCTTGGAGCCTATGTTTGACGTATATACTGGAAAAAACATTGTAGACTACGCTATTCCATACAAATGTATACACTAAAACCTATATTGCGCGGTATAAGTTTTTTCAATGGGAGATTATTATCGGCAGAACCCACTGTAGGTCTATACAGTAAGATATATCATAGTCTTCCATGGAGCTATATATCAGGAGATCCAAAGGTGATGTGCACAGTGTCTCAGATATATAACCTCTTAACGCCGAAGGACGGATATATCCGTCCTCAGCAGCTGCTAGTTCGTGCAGGAGGACGGATATATCCGTCCTGTAATCGTGCGGGTACTGTCACTGTACCCACGCGATCACCGGCAGGAGCACGGCTGTTCTACACAGCCTGGCTCCTGCTGCAACTGCCGGAATTGAAGCGCGATCCGGTTCCGGCAGTTTAACCCATTAAATGCCGCTGTCAATAGTGACCCCATCGGCGCCCCCGCAAACAAATCGCGGGTCACCGTCGGGTTTCCATGGCAGCGGGGGTTTAACAAAGACCCCCAGGTCTGTCTTCAGCATCTGCCTGTTAGGCGATGCCAGAGGCATGACCTAACAGATTGCCTGTCAGTTTTACACTGACAGGCAATAATGCTTTGGTATACTAAGTATACCAAAGCATTATATATGCGATCAGCAGATCGCATAGTGAAGTCCCCTGGTGGGACTAAAAAAAAAAATGTCAATCAGTTAAATAAAGTTGGTGAAAAAAATAAAATAAAAATTACAGTGAAAATCAAATAAAACTACTTTTTTGTGGTTTTATTTAGAAAAAGTGTCAAAACAAATCACACATACACATATATGGTATCCCCGCGATCATAACAACTTGAACAATAAAATTAACACATTAATTAAACCGCTGGATGAACGGCGTCCAAAAAAAACGCTAAAAACAACGGAAAAATTTGCTCTTTTCTCCCATTCCCCCCATAAAAAAATTAAATAAAAATTAATCTATAAGTCCTATGTTCCCCAAAATAGTACTAATGAAAACTACACATTGGCCCGCAAAAATCAAGCCCACATATGGCCACATTGACGGAAAAATAAAAACGTTACGGCTCTTGGAATGCGGCGATGCAAAAACAAGTAATTTTTTTCTAAAAGGCTTTTTATTGTGCAAACGTAGGAAAACATATAAAACCTTTACATATTTGGTATCCCCGTAATCGTGCCGACCCATAGAATAAAGTTAACATGTTATTTACGCTGCACAGTAAACGGCGTAAATTTATAACGTGAAAATCAATGCTGGAATAGCTGCTTATTTTCAATACTCTCCTAAAATAAAGTTAATAAAAGTTAATCAATATATTATAAGCTTCTAAAAATGGTACAATTACAAAATACAACTCGTCCCGCAAAAAACAAGCCCTTATACGGCTATGTCGACGGAATAAAAAAAAGTTACGACTCTTGGAATGCGACCATGAAAAAACAAAAAATAATCCTTGGTCATTAACGTGCAAAATGGCCCGGTCATTAAGGGGTTAAATAAATAACTAACAATCTGTAGGGGGTTAGTGTTTGTGATGGGTGCAGAATTCTGAGCAGGACTCCTTCACAAGAGGCAGCCATTTAAATCCCCAATCTCGATACAAAAAAACATGGTGCTATAAGTGCTGTGTGCTCTATTTACAATCGCTGTCCTAGGAGCGCTGTTTGCTCTTTCACATTGGGGTGGGGGACGGGCAATATGTTGATGATCCCAAGACTATGCTTGCTCTGACCGCTGTTGTGTCACCTCTTCTGCTTTTTTTAAAGACAGTTTGAGGTCTAATGCAACAATGTTGCCCACCATGTTCAAATATGAGGTGCTATATTTCAGACCGAAAACTGTTTCCGATATACAACTTCAAATGAAGAATCCTGCATAATTTTTTTATTTTATGGAGACTTCTCATTAAAAATATGTTTAAACTGCCCATATTTATATTCGGCGATATGAATATATATTATCATCATATTTGGGGTCCTTATGGGACAGATCCTAAATACAGTCAAGTGCCTAAGACCTAATTCTCATCCCTAATAATTAGGGATGAGCGAATCGATTCTGCTCAAATAAAATCTGGTCCTAATTTTCCAAAAGATTGGGATTTGGCGAATTGCAAAACTTTTGGGGTTCATAGTGCACAAATCATGATAAAATGGTGGGCCGGCCGTGAGCACCGACCGTAATTTTACAGATAAAAAAAAGGATCATATGACCTCTGGAGGGCTTCACTATAGTGCCTTGCAGTTCCCAAAATGCCATGCGGTTATCCCTCCCTCTAGAGAAGAGGGATAGAGAAGAGAAAGTGGAGCTCCTCTAAGTTAATATTGTTTTGTAAAACACTTTAGTCGTAAAATGTCATTGACTAGTTAGCCTCACCTAGTAAGGTTTCGGCGAGTATAGGCACATCGCTACTGCTTGGCATCTGTGAGTCGGAAGATTTGTCTTGATGTCGGCTGCCACCCACTGCAGTCCCTCAGGTGGATAGGATCCTTTATTCCCGGGGAAACAAGTCATTCAAGAGAAGGCAGAAAAACTGTGCCGCGTTCTGGTCACGGCAGGTAGGTATTCAAACAGATGTCTTTTTTATTTGGTAGAATTTATTGTAATGCAGTACTACGCTTTTCAGGACCAGACAGGTCCCATCAACAGGTTCATACAATTGCACATGGATAGTGCGTTGTTAAATACCCGGTCTTTTTATGTTAATGTGTTTGTTACTGTGCATAGGGTGAAAACTGACAATCAGCGGTAGGGTCAGCAGCAGCTCATGAATACGCCGGACTCCTTACAGTGCTACCATCGCGCTGCAACGTTTAACCGGTTCAGGACCAGGCTATTTTGAGCTTTCAGGACCAGACATTTTTAGCTATTTTTATCACGCGTTACTTAAACGGCTATAACTTTTTTATTTGTTGGGCTAGCGACGTGATTTTTGTGATGTTTTTTTCTAAGACAATGCAGATTTATTTTTTTATCAGGGGAAATCAGCCATCTTATAGCCACTATTGTCACTAATAGGGCTGTGCTGGTTCTAATAAGACCCAGCAGCAACCTTTCACTTACGGCATGCGGCGATCATGTGACCAGTCACATGATCACCCGGACCACTAGAGCCTCTATTCACATACACAGCGATCATTGAACGCTGTTTGGAAGAGATCAGAGAAGATAGAAGCAGCGAAAGCTGCTTCTATATTCTCCTCACGGACCCGACATTCAGCTGCCTGATCGCTCGGGCAGTCAGCTAAAACCTGTGCGATAAATACACTGTGGCGCAGGTTTTAAGGACCCCGACCGCCCGACGTATATACATAGCTGGCAGTCGGGAACCGGTTAAACTGTAAGTTCCCAAACTGTGTAGCTTTAAACTGAAAGTACATGTGAAATTATGTATATTTGTTATATAAATTATGTTAATTTGCCTTGATAATTTACATTAGTGTCAGTTATAGCGCCCTTTCTAAAGTGTCTTAAATCCTGCGTCACCTTCACCAGTGTAACGAATGGTTTGCTGTCTCCCTGGTGCCAGGGTTCGGCATGTGGTGAAACGGGTGGACAAATTGCTGGGAGGGGCTGGTGATGATCCAGCTGTTGTGGTCCATGTCGGTACCAACGACAGAATAAATGGTAGGTGGAGGAGCCTTAAGAATAATTTTAAAGAACTAGGCTACAAGCTGAAGGGAAGGACCTCCAAGGTTGTATTCTCAGGAATACTGCCTGTGCCATGCGCATCACAGGAAAGACAACGGGAGCTCAGGGAGTTAAATGCCTGGCTTAAGTCTTGGTGTAGAGGAGAATGCTTTGGGTTCCTAGAGCACTGGGCTGACTTTTCATTGGGGTACAAACTGTATTCTGCAGATGTTTTGCACCTAAATGGAAGGGGGTCCGCTGTGCTGGGGGAGAGAATTCTAGCTGGGGTGGAGGAGTGTTTAAACTAGGGCTGAGGAGGGAGGCCAATGTAGAAAATAAAGGGGTAGTTAGGTTAGAGAGGGGTCAGACTATATTGGTGGGGGGAGAAACAGACGGTGGGGAGAGGACTAGGCAACAAGATAAGGAGATCCTTTCGTTACAAAACAGCAGTGAAAATAAAAAGGCCCAAATGTCAAATAATCACATTTCTGATACTGAAAGTGAAACATTTAAAGGCAAGTTAAAGTGTATGTTCACAAATGCCAGAAGTCTAGCAAGCAAAATGGGGGAGCTGGAGGCCTTGATACTGGAAGAAGATATAGATATAGTTGGTGTTGCTGAGACATGGCTGGACTCTTCACATGATTGGGCTGTAAATCTACAGGGTTTTACACTGTTTCGGAAAGACAGGGCAAATAGGAAAGGTGGTGGTGTATGTCTGTATGTGAGAAGCGATATGAAGGTTCAAAATGACCCTGCTTCTTAAAATGCTATGCTTTTTTGAGACGCTACTAGTGGCAGTACCCATGGGGGAATTGAAGGCCATGCAATCTTCCATCCTCAGATTCGTATGGCACTCCGGTAGACACAGAATCCCTAAATATGTTCTGCTATCTAGTAAGTCTACTGGAGGTCTATCTATTCCTGACATTGAAAAGTACTACTGGGCGGTTCAGCTCCGTCACGTCCCATCCTGGGTATCTCTTAGAGCGTACAATAAGTGGACTGAAATTGAGAAACTGTGGATGGCTCCGATTTATCCCAACTCTATGCTGTGAAGTGACCCCATAGTTTAGCCCACATCTACCCTGCTGGTCCCCATGCGATTTCAGAGAGAAGTATGTGAGGTGTGCAAGAAACGCTTCCATTTGGCTTCGGTTTGTCCATGTTGCACACTCCCTCTATTCCAGGGGGAACCTCTTCACAGATGGTCCGCCCTTGGACTGGGGCTGATATTTTCCACCTGGCCGTTATGGTTAACCCCCTCACACTAGATCTACACCCATTTTCTTACTTCCAACAACACCATAATATCCCCTCCTCTGCTTTTTTCCACTAACAACAAATTAGATACTACATGCAACATACTTTTGGATCTGTCCGGGTCACAATGTCTACCAACTTTGAAAAATTATGTTCCACATCACCACAACTAAGGGTCTTATATCCGCAATTTATGCCATGCTGCTCTCTCCAGATAACCCCAATCCACCCATACATAAATACATGACTAAGTGGGAAACAATATTATGCAGATCTATTCCTCTTACACTGTGGCAGATAATTTGGTCGAAGGCAAAACTTCCATTTGCACGACATATAAAGAAAATCAGTATAAAATTCTTATGTTTTGGTAACACACCCCTGCCGTTCTACATAGCTTCAACCCGAACATGCCCTCGGTGTGTTGGCGATGTCAGAGTCAGGTGGGTAACCTGTTTCATATTTTTTGGAGTGTCCCCTTGTGACACCGTTCTGGTTAGAAGTTAAAGGTCTGGCAGATGCAGTGGTGCAACAAGATATTCCCCTGGATCCCCTACACTATTTGCTAAATGTCCCTCCTCGGTTAATAGGGAAACACCTGGCTCGCCTATTTCAGAACTGTCTGATGGCAGCTAAGACCCTGATTGCGTGGAAGTGGAAGCAAATCACACCTCCTACTAACACTGACTTGCTGACTAGAATTAGAGAAATCCGCACTATGTAATTTATGACTGCTTCGCTGACCAATTCTTTAGACCGATTCAAATTTATTTGGGACCCATGGGATATATATTGGATTTCCATGTCATCTGGATAGCTCTTTCACCAGTCGCCTATAGAGTTCTGCCCTGAGCATAACTTATAACCTTCCTTCTCCTCCTACTGTTCTTACCCCTTGTCTTTGTCTTGTCTAGTTCAGTCTCCCAGTTGGGACTTGATTCCTTACCATTTGTTACGCATCTATATACTTGTGTACTTTTGTACAATTGGTACAATCTGATTGTATGATTCGTGTTTTTTTTTCTCTGTTTTTCTTTGTACGATTAATACAACCTGACCTTCTGTTTTATAGTTCGATATAAACTTTGGAAAAAATCTCCAATAAAAACACAGTTGAAACCAAATTAGTAGACTGCGGACCCTCATGTTCCTAGAGGGGATTCGCCCATGCCAAATCCTTACCAGACAATAGGGAGACGATGAACGCAATTTTAGTTTTGTCAGAAGAGAACAAATGGTGCAAGCAATTTGAAGTGGATCTTGCACTGGTTGAGGAAGCCTCGACAGGCTTTGAGATCTCTATCATAGCAGGGTGGAAGTGACATGACTTGCATGACTCGAACAGCAGTCTTGGATTTTCCAGCAGGGTCCATGGCCTGAGCAAACTGTAACATCCAGTTGGTTGTGACCCTCTGGACTACTCCACAGATGAGAGTAGCAGCTGGCAACAGATAACAAACCACAGGCAGGTAGCTCGTAGCAGGATATGGGCAGGCAACAGGTAGCTGAAATACTGGATACAGGCTGGTGCCGGATTACTGGACAAGAGTTGGTGCAGGAATACTGTATACAGGCAAGAACCTCTTTCTTCTACTGAATACAGAAACAAGATTTCTGGATAAAGGCAGGTACCAGAGGCAGGTACCGGATTACTGGATACAGGCAGGAATCGGATTACTGGATACAGGCAGACACCCGATTACTGGATACAGGCAGGTACCGGATTATTGGACACAGGCAGAAACCGTATTACTCGGTACAGGCAGGAACAGGATTAATGGATAGAGGCAGGAACTTGATTACTGGATGCAGGTAGGTATCGGATTATTGGACACAGGCAGGAACCAGATTACTGGACACCAGCTGATTACGGATTACTGTTAACGGACACAGGCTATGGGAAACAGGATACGGGAACCTTCACAGGATTTCACGAGGTTTGTCCAACATTGCTCAGGCACTGGGGCAGACGGCAGGCTCACTTATAAAGCCCGGGGTGTATAGGTATAGGCTGGGGACACTTTTACCGGTGCGCGTGCTGGTCACGTAAGACACAGCAAGAGCATGCGTGAGCACCTTAGGGGTACAGAGCAGGGGAGGAGGCAGGGAGCAGAAAGTGCCGGCGTCCCTGAGAAGGGAGGGGGAGACAGCGGCGAGCACAAACGGACCGATGTCCGCGGCCGCCAGAGCTAGAGAAATGCCAGCATCATTGGCCGCTGGCGTTACAACTAGCAGAGGAGGGCACACATAGGTTTCTTCAATTCGCCACATCACTTGTGCTCATCACTAATGCAGAGCAGGGAAATTCAGGAAGCGTTAGAAAAATTAGGGGTCGCTGCCACTGACGCCAAAGTAAGTTATCTCCACAAACTATTTTTTTTTTAATGCATTTATATTGCAAATATATTTAAAAGGACATTTATGGCATATTCACAGGATATGCCATAAATCTCTAGAACCCCTTTAAATTCACATGTTCTCTTACTAATAAAATATTTTTAGTGAAATAGCCCTTTTAAGTTCAAACTATACCGCATCCTTAATGGGTTAAAGATTATCTCATGAGCACCTAAGATAAAATAAATCTCACAATTTAATAATGAGGCAGAACTGGCCAAATGGTTAACATCCTTACATAAATCGTTGTTCAAGATCGATTCCACGCAAGATGTTATCCACTACATTAGGAAATATCACGAGAACCCCTTAATGACCAGGCCTGAAAACACCTTATAGCAACCCTCCGATCTGGGACAACATTTTAAATGTAATGGTGTATACGGAGTAATATTACCTGGTGACCTCCAGTCGCCCCCCTATGCTGTGGATCCACTGCTTTAGGGTCTCTTTTGTGCTGTTTCAAAATGGCTTCACTGCTTCTTAGACTACGAGTCTGAGACACTTCCATTAAGTAGACCACAGGCCGTGGGCTGTTACACAAAGTTGGGTCCCCATTCTCCACCACCGACCTGCCGCGCCATAACGATTGCTAACACTACCTTTTTGTGCAAGCATTAACAAATGGATGTTACGATTCCCCTTGTCAAAGGGCTGTGTAGCTACAAACTGACAAGTTTTCAACCATCGCTAACATTATCACACTGTGCAGAGACACATCCTCCTGACAAGGGGAATGGTAACACCCATTTGTCTATCAGCACTGGACTGCACAAAGACTTTTGGAGAAATACAAGAATTTCCTATAATAAACAAGTCAGGAGAGGTAATAGACTCTCTATAAATTGAGTGACTCACAGGTGACTTCTCAGATTCTAGTAGTTTTTTTCCCTCTTCTCTTCTCCATCCTCATGACGACTTCTCCCGGCCATGACCCATTTCTGCAGAATTTGCCACTCAGATGTCTTTGGCTCCTCACTTTTTCAACCTTCCACACCTATAAACGCAGATATAATTCTAATGGTGCCACACACTGTGCCCCTTAATATAATAGCACCATACACTGTGCCCCTGAATATAATTTCTCAAACACTGTCAAGTAAAGCACCACATATACAGTGCCCCCTGTAGATAGCGCTACACACAGCCCCTGCAGATAGCACCACACACAGCCTCTGTATATAGCATCACACACACCCCTATAGATAGTGCCACATCCTCCCATCGATAGCACCACACACACCACTGTAGATAGTGTAATACATCCCCCCACAGATAGCACCACACACAGGCCCTCTAGATAGTATCACACACACTCCCCCTGTAGATAGCAACTCACACCCCTCACTGTAGAAAGTGCCAAACACACACCCCTGTAGATAGTATCACACACAGCTATAGAAGTGCCACACAGCCCCCCTTTAGATAGTGCCACACAGACCCCCTGTAGATAGCGCCACACAGCTCCCTGTAGATAGTGCCCCACACACCCCTCTGTAGATAGCATCACACACAGCCCCTGTGGAGATAGTGCCAAATAGCCCCCTGTAAATAGTGCCACACATCCCCCTATAGATAGCGTCACACAGCCCCCTGTAGATAGTGCCACACAGCCTCTTGTAGATAGTGCCACATACACCACCTTGTAGATAGAGCCAAACAGGAGGGGAAGGGAACCAACGGTTCTTTTGCCTTTTGCCAGCAATGTCAATTGTACAGGGCCTTCAGTTTTGTTGCATTTTTTTCCGTGGTTCACTGCAAAAATGTGACAAAACTGAGACATAGTCTTTGCGTGGCCATAGCCCCCCTGGGAGCCTCGTGCCCCGGGCAGCCACCCATAATGGAGCTTTGGGGATCCGCCACTGACTCCCACTGTTCTTGGATTGACCAGAGCTGCTAACGTAATCCAGAGCTGTTCTCATGAACAGAGGGAGTGTGTTAGATTCAGTCTGAGAAGTTCTGTGGCTATTTTGAGACCGCACAGAGATCCACGACAGAGGAGCACAACTGTAGGGCACCAGGTAATATTACTCCATATACCACATTACATTTATGATTTTGTCCTGAGAACAGACGGTCGCTTTAATGACCAGCTAAATTTTTTCGTTTTTGCATCTCTGTCTTTCAGCAGCCATAACTTTTTTATTTTTTCCATTGACGTGGCTATATGAGGCCTTTTTTTATGCAGGAGAAATTTTATTTTAAGTTTTGCATGGTTTAGGGAAAGAAAATATGTACTGTGTAAGTTACATAATTTATTTTTGTGATGTGAATATAAAAAAAAGTGATTTTCTGCATTTTTCTTGTTTATTTTTTATCTTGTTCATGTTTCACGCTAAATAACCTGTTAAATTAATTCTTTGGGTTATTACGGTCATGTAGATATCTAATATGTGGAGGTTTTTTGTTTTTGTATAACGTATGATATTTTATGCAAAATAATGACTTATTTTTTTACCTTTTTTATTTTTTTGTTCCATTTTTTTAGTCCCATGAAGAGATAACTTTTTTATAATTTTATTTTTTACTTATAATGTATTAGCACACTCCTGGATGCTAATACATTATACTATGTCACTATGACACAGGCTGCTGTTGGGCCATCACATGGTGTGCCCTATCAGCAGGCTTACTGAGCAGACATCCCTGCAGTACTTTCTAGGACCCGAGGGCTGACTGCAGAGGGTTTCCCCAGTCTCTGTTCGTCTCACCGGGTTCCCAGTGATGTGTTCAAAGTCCCCTTTGATCATGCTGCAGTCACAGACCGTTGCGATCAAGGGGTTAAACAGCTGGGTTCAGAATTTTTTCCAATCCCAGCTGTACTCAGAAGGCTCCTCTATGTTCAGGAGCTGTTAGTAACAGCTCCTGCTTAGAGAATGAGCGCTTACAGGAGCGCTTAAATGCTTTTTCAACAGCAACCCAAAATGGAGGGGTCCTGCACCGTCTGCCTTCAAAAGACAGTGGGCAATTGGGAAGGTGTTGAAGAAAAGTGTAACATACAGCACATTTGTGTTAGTTGATAACTTCTCCGGATTCGCTGGCACATTCTTGGCCTGCTCTGCTCCTCTGCGTCACCACTTGCAACTGGGTCACTGACAGATACCTCCTTTCCTTATCACAGTCATGCGCCAAACAACGTTATACATTTTTCATTTTTTAACTTCAAGGGATATTTTTTAAACAGTCAGTTCTCCAACAAGTCAGATCAGGGACTGTATTGCTAATACACCATTAGCATTCTATCTCTTCCTGTATAGAAAAGTAACAAAGAGTTGGCACTCCTCACTTGCAGAACCATTATATGCTTTTACTGCTGTTGTCAACATAAGAGAAAAAGTAAAAACATATACAGATGTCGCCATCTTTATCTTGACTCTTAACTCCTTCCCGCTTTGGCCACTTTCTGACAGAGCCTCATTTTTAAAATTTGACATGTTTCACTTTATGTGGTAATAACTTCAGAATGCTTTTACCTATCCAAGCGATTCTGAGATTGTTTTCTCGTGACACATTGGACTTTATGTTACTTTGCTCGATACGTTCAGTATTTAATTGTGAAAAACACAAATGTAGTGAAAAATTGCAAAAATTAGCATTTTTCTCAATTTAAATGTATCTGCTTGTTAAACAGGCAGTTATATATTTGGGGCTTTATTTTTATTAGAATATATTTTAGGCCCCATGTCAGGATTGAAGGGCTCTTGAGGGGCCAAAACAGTGGAAATCCCCAAAAAGTGACCCCATTTGGGAAACTACACACCTCAAGGAAATTATCTAGGGGTATAGTGAGCATTTTGACCGCACATGTTTTTTGCAGAGATTATTGGAATTAGGCCGTGAAAATGACAATCTACATTTTTTCAAAGAAAATGTAGGTTTAGCTAATTTTTCTAATTTCCTCAAATACTAAAGGAGAAAAAGCACCGCAAAATTTCTAAAGAAATTTCTCCAGAGTAAAACAATATCCTATATGTGGTGATAAATTGCTGTTTGGACACACAGCAGGGCTTAGAAGGGAAAGAGTCCAAATTTAGCAGGAATGGTTTGCGGAGGCCATGTCACATTTACAAAGCTCCTGGGGGGACAAAACAGTGGAAACTCCCCACAAGTGACCCCATTTTGGAAACTACACCCATAGAGGAAATTTTCTAGGGGTATAGTGAGCGTTTTGACCCCACAGGTTTTTTGCAGAAATTATTGGAAGTAGGCCCTGAAAATGAAAATCAACATTTTCTCATAGAAAATGTAGGTTTAGCAAATTTTTTCTCATTTCCACAAGGACTGAAGGAGAAAAAGCACTGCAAAATTTGTAAAGCAATTTCTCCCGAGTAAAACAATACCCCACATGTGGTCATAAATGGCTGTTTGGAAACACGGCAGGGCTTAGAAGGTAAAGAGCGCATTTTGGCTTTTGGAGATCACATTTAGCAGGAATGGTTTGCGGAGGCCATATCACATTTGCAAATCACCTGAGGGGACAAAACAATGAAAACACCCAAAAAGTGAGTCCATTTAGGAAACTACACCCCTTGAGGAATTCATCTAGGGGTGTAGTGAGCATTTTGACCCCACAGTTGTTTCATAGAATTTATTAGAATTGGGCAGTGAAAATAAAAACAATCCTTTTTCTTCAATAAGACGTAGCTTTAGCTCAACATTTTTCATTTTCTCAACAAATAAAGGGAAAAAAGAACACAACATTTGTAAAGCAATTTCTCCAGAGTGCGGCAATATCCCATATGTGCTCATAAACTGCTGTATGGGCACACGGCAGGGCTCAGAAGGGAAGGAGCGGCATTTGCTTTTGGAGTGCAGATTTTGCTGGATTGGTTTCTGGGCACCTGTGGGAACAAAACAGTGGAAACCCCCCAGAAGTGACCACATTTTGGAAACTACACCCCTCAATGCATTCACCTTTGGGTGTAGTGAGCATGTTAACCCCGCAAGTGTTTTGTAGAAATTTGCACTCGATGTTGCAGAGTGAAAATGGGATTTTTTTTCCATAGATATGCCAATATGTGGTGCTCAGCTTGTGCCTCCATAACAAGACAGCTCTCTAATTTTAGAAACACCCTACATGTGCCCCTAATCTTTTGTCTGGACATTTGACAGGGCTCAGGAGTGAGAGAGAACCATGTAAAATTTAGGTCTAATTTGGCAATTTACAAAGTATTTGTTTACAATTGCAGGGCTCAGATGTGAAATAATAAAAAGAAAATGGCCCCATTTTGGAAACAACACCCCGCAAGGCATTTATTAAGGGGTGTAGTGAGCATTTTCACCCCACAGGTCTTTTCCACAAATGAATGCGCTGCGGATGGTGCAAATTAAACATTTCTATTTTTCCCTAGATATGCCATTTCAGTGGCAAATATGTCGTGCCCACCTTGTGCCACTGGAGACATGCATCCCAAAAATTGTGAAATGGTTCTCCTGGGTATGGCGATGCCATATATGTGAAAGTAAACTGCTGTTTGGGCACGCTGTGGGGTTCAGAGTGGAGGGAGCGCCATTTGACTTTGGGAGGGCGGATTTTGCTTGGTAGTAGTTTAGTTTGAATATTGCTGGTGTTTCCGTTTATAATGTGGTGGCATATGTAAGCTTGGCAGAGTATATCAGGGGCATAGTCAGGTGGTATAATAATGGGGTATAAAAACAATAAAATAATCCATAGATGTGTGTTACGCTGTGGAGCAAGCCTTTCTGCACACGCCAGTGTCGCACTGATAAATTATGTCCTTTCTTATGCCCCTTTTGGTCCACACTCCGCACCTTTGCAGTTTGAGGAATTTTGCTAGGAAAGTGTTGTCCTCATATAATACGGGCACTGTCGCTTCCAGTGGATATGTTTGGGCCCTACCCTTCCTGTTTTTTTGCGGGACGAGCTGTAGTTATTATTTGTACCATTTTGGGATACATGCGACTTTTTGATCACTTTTTATCCTATTTTTTGGGAGGCCAGGTAACCAAAAAACCGCAATTCTGGCATCATTTTTCTATTTTTTTTTATACAGCGTTCATCATGCGTTATAAATTACATATTAACTTTATTCTGTGGGTCAGTCCGATTCCGGCGATACCTAATTTATATAAATTTTTTTTGTTTTACACCGTTTTGCACAAGAAAATATATTTTGTAAAAAGAATGTATTTTTTCTGCCACCAAGTTGTGAGAACCATAACTTTTAAACTTTTTTTCGACGGAGCTGTATGAGGGCTTGTTTTTTGTGAAACCAAGTTTTTATATGTACCATTTTTGGATACGTTAGACTTTTTTATCACTTTTTATTCCAATATTTGTAGTGCAAAGTGACCAAAAAACAGAAATTCTGGTTTCGTTTTTTACAGATTTTTTTAAAATATTTTTATAGCTCAGGCCGTTACGGTCGTGGCGATAACAAATACTGGTTTATTATTTTCTTCAATAATAAAGGATTTGATAAGGGAACAGGGCGATTGTGTTTTATTTTATTACTTGAAACTTTTATTATGTTTTCAAACTCTTATTTTTTTTTTACACTTTTTTACACTTTTTTCAAGTCCAACTAGGGGACTTGAAGGTCCAACTGTCTGATTTTTTTTCTGATACATTGCACTACCTACGTAGTGCAATGTATTAGATCTGTCAGTTATTCACTGACAGCAAGCCGATTAGCAGCTTCCGTAATGGCAGAGCAGGAGGCCATTGTGTCTCCTTTTGCCATAACAGCAGTCGACAGCCCTGATGGCATGTCAGGGCTGGCGATCTGCTAGCAACCGCTAAGATGCAGCAATCGCTTTCGATCGCTGCATCTAAGGGGTTAACCCCAGGGATCAGAGCTAGCTCCAGTTCCTGCCATTACAGCTGGATGTCAGCTGTAACATACCCGCCGGGCGGGTCCTGAACAGCTTCCGTGCTAGGCAGACCGAGAGGCCAGTACTAGGCCTCCGGTTGCCATTGCAGCCACCGGAACCCAGGCAATTTCATTTCCGGGGTTCCGATGAGCTGCAAGCACCTTAAATGCAGCGATCACGTATGAGCGTTGCATTTAAGGGGTTAATTGCGTGGATCGGAGCTAATTTCAGTCGCCGCCATTACAGCCAAATGTCAGCTATAAGTTCCCGCTGACATGCGGCGATGATGGCACTTGCTCAGTTTCTGAGCCGGTGCTATGCATTTGGCATATGTATACGGCAAAATGCGGGAAGCTCTAGCTTTCCATGATGTATTCATATGGCAAATGTCGGGAAGGGGTTATCAAGAAACTTTAACTTGCTTTTTTATTGACTTTTCAATGGCTTTTAATGTGCAGCAAGTTATCAGAGTCAAAATAAACTTGAATACATCTGTATTTTTTCTACAATAATAAGCTGTTTTCTTAGCAGTGATTTTCCTTTTTTATCGTTTATTACTCAATTACAAGTAGTATCTTAGTCTAACCCTTTATTGTACATGCTAGTAAAGCTATGTAATGTCATGGTGGCAGCAACATGTATGGGTAGAGAGAGGGATAACTGCATTGCATTTCAGGAAACCCTACCCTAGGTCAAGTGATCCTTTTCTAATCTGTAAAATGGCGGGCGAACACCATTTTGCAGTTATTCACGCACCGCCAACCCCAAAAGTTTTGGAATCTGCCAAATCCAAATCTTTTGGTAAATTCAGACCAAATTCAATTCATGAAGAATCGATTCACTCCTCCCTAATTATGACAAACACATATGTACCTTGATACACAGGCTTCAGAAAATGTGATCACCTTCTGCTTTATAAGATGGGTTGTAATGTTTACCTACTGTAGTGTATGACACAGGTTATCAGGCCCATACTTCAGGATGCTGCTTTACTCTCCAGCTAGGCAATACACTGACTGACCACATCCAGCACTCTGGGTCAAGTCACATAACATTGCAACAATATGCAGCCAGCAATTTAATACATTAATGTCCCAGATATACTACAACTCCTCCTTTCCTTGAAGAAAAGTATAATTAACATGAACAATTTCTCAATAGCAATAACAGGTTGTACATGTGAAATAAATTGTACAATGAAACAAACAACATGTTAGATTTGAAACTCTTGTCCATACACATAGTCCTTAAGGTATGCAGGTGGCTTTGTTGCTCGCTTGACTCTTGGTGGTTCTGATGTGGATGTTTGTGGAGTGGTGTCAGAGGTATCAGGAGTACCACTGCTACTTTTGGCTGGTTCACAATCACCCATCACTTGGCTTTCTGGCTCAACAAATTTCTTAACAAAAGATGAATTCCGAACTATTGTGCTGCCATCCGAATCCTCCAGATCCACCTGAGTACCTCTTTTTTGCTTTAAATGTAAGGCTCAGGCTCAAAAGATGGAGACCGTTTGTTAAACCGGTTTGTTTGAAGCAATACTTTATCTCCTTGTTTGAGGTCACTAGTTTGACAATGGCATCGGTGGATCACATACTGTTGACCACGGATCTTTCTTTCCTCATCAACCTCCCTAAAACTCCCAAGACCAGTGGGAGCTGGAACCAAAATATCTGGTAATTTTGTCCTGAATTTGCATCCACAAAGAAGGTCAGCAGGACTGACCCCTGTAGTAGTATGTGGAGTTGTACGATAAGCCAAACGAAAACGCCACAGTTCTTTTTTCCAGTCTCTGCCCTCCAAATGAGCAATTCGTAAAGTTTTTAACAGGGTCCGGTTCTGGCGTTCCACTTCTCCATTAGCTTGTGGCCAATATGGGGTTTTACGACGATGTACAATGGCATTTAAATTTAGATAATCCTGAAATTCTTCGGAAGTAAAATGTGAGCTATTATCACTTGCAATCAGCTTAGGCAAACCATGAGAAGCAAAGATATGTTCCAACCCATCAATTACAGTTGACAAAGTTGCTTTAGTGAGAATTATTACCTCTTGCCAACGTGAATAATAATCCACAACTACTAAAAGGTGGTGTCCAGATGGGATATAACATAGATCAATAGCCAGCTCTTCCCATGGGCCGTTAGGTAAAACTGTATGTGTGACATGAGGAGGAGACCATACGTTCCACATCCTTATCAATTCCTGGCCACCAAACTTTCTCACATACCCGTTGTTTGGTACGCACAATGCCTTGATGTCCCTCATGGGCTAATTTTAGAGTTTGTCTTCGTAAACTTTGGGGCATCAGGATACGGTTTCCTTGCAGAATTAATTGTCCTGCAATAGTAAGCTTATATTTAACCGTTTAATAGGCATGATCACAATGACTCCATGTATCTTGCCTTATACATTTTCTTAAATGTGAAATTTCAGGGTCTACTGCTGAAAATGTTTCGATGTAATACACCTCCAGATTACATTATTTAATGCTGCTCTTATTTCCTACAGGGAGTATTCCCTAAATCCTTCATCCATATCAAGGAGGTTACGATTCAAAAGAAGAGGTATGGTTGCTTCTTTTACTTTTGTCTTTAGTCTTTTGTTACATAAAGGGTATGAGAAGGATTATTTTCATAGAGAATGTAGAAAGTCAGATTTGAGTGACAGATCATAATTTATTCACTCCATTTTGTTTCTCTTGGAAGCGTGATTTTCAGTTATAGATGCAGCAATGTACATCGAAATCCAACAGACATGTAGTAGACAATCTAGATTACTATCATGGAAATAAGGAGAAACAGCTTCCAGTAATGTCACAGTGTAGCATTATTGGCATTGTTGTTTTTTGTTTTGTTTTTTTATTTCAGATATGTGTCTTTTGTTGCTTTCAGATCTCTTAAAGGAATACTAAACCTTGGAATTAAAGGGGTTGTCCAAAAAATAAATATCATATTCATTGTATACATCTTAAAAAATTAACAATGTTTGCCATTTAAATGCTGTTAAAAAAAAAATGATCAAGTGAAGATTTATGAAATTTAATTGGTGTTCAAAGTGTATAGCATTGTGCATGTTTACCTAATGAGCTGAAGGTTGAAGAACACGCATGTTCAGTCACTTTCCCCACAGTCAGGTCTCTGCATAGTGATCTTCTGTTTACTGCAGAGCAGCCAATACAAATAACTCTATACCCTGCTTGTCAGGGAAGGAGCAGAGCCTCGGCAGTAGCATGACAGTATAGCTGAGACGATTCCTTCTGCAGGGAAAGTAAGAAGGGAATATATTCTGAACTTCCAAAGAGGGAAGAAGACTGATTCAGCTCAGAGCCTAGCATCCAGCAGTACAGATTAGCAGCAGTAGCATCAAGGGGGACACATGGAAGCAAAAATGATAGAAAATATATGCTATTTTTATTTCTTGCTAGAAACACTTCAAATTACTTTAAAACAGCTATTAACAGCATTTCAGGACTTTTGGTATGAAAATGATTTATGGTATAACGCCTTTACAAAATGATAGCAAACAGTGTTTGTCAGTCTGCAGAACTTTCTTCAGCTTCTACAACAGTTTTGTAGAACTATTGCAGCAAACATATGTGAGGAGAAAAATGGATGATCTACTAAGGAACATATAGTAGAATTCTTTATATTTTTTTTTTACTTGAGATAGGATAGAACTAAAGTAGGATATTTAGAGAGTAGTTGCTTTTGTCTCATTTTTTAATTTATTTTTTATTTAATGTTTAGATGTTGCTGCCTTAGCATAAAACGTGCATTGTTTATATTTATTTTATGTACTTGTCTTTAAGAAATATAGAAAACATAGTTCCTGCTGAAATTCCATTGGTTCGTGAAGTTACAACTACCTTACGCGAATGGGGCAACATTTTGAAACAGTTGTACACGGTAAGAGACTTTGATTGGTATTGTGAACTGACTAAAAAAATATATTTGCACGCTACAATCATTTCATATCTTTTTTCTTTTGCATTTTTTCCTTAGAAAAATGTTATTTATTGAATATAGTTAATGTAATTTTTCTAAATCCAATTCAGACAACTAAGCATGACCTATTGGGCGCTTTTTAGTTATAATCTGGTTTTCTCCCATTGACTTTCATGGGAAAAATCTCTAACCATGACAACTTTGAGGCACTTTCCTTAGAAGCAATGTTCCTAGAACAACTTCTTTTACAGCAAAATGCTGATGCCAATAATGATAAACGGTTGCATGCCGTGCCATGCCGCTACTACAATGTGTGAATACAGCCTTGCTTTTGTGTATCATTTCTAATACCTAAGTGCAGTGTGATCAAATTAAAGCGATCCTCCAGGTTCCCCCTTACTAGGGCTAATTTATCTCAGTATATATATGGTAATTACCTAAAGTTAACATTTTTCCCTCTGGTTATTAGTAATCTATATTTTATATTACTCTGCCCTTGGTGTAATGGAAATCTGTTCTATACATTGACGTCCCGGTGAGTCTATGACAGACTTTACTACACAGCAGCCAATCTGAAGAGGGAGAGCTACAGTGGGGAGGGAACAGCAGCCTCATCCAATGCTGAGACAGAAGGTGTGTTTAGGACCACCTCAGACTCCATGTAGGCACTGTAGATAAACTGTAGTCACAGATCACAGCTCTGTCATAATGGAGCGGAGCTAAAAAACAGCAAGGTAGCCAGCACTGAGGAAAATAAGTATTACACATAGGTACTGACTTACATATAACTTTCATGGTCACTTTTAGGGTAGGAACACACACAATGTATTCATTGTGGATACACTGCGTTAGACTGCACAGCGTATCCGCCCTGAACACCGCAGGGAATGCCGTCTGGAAAATAGCACCACATTGTGATGCGTTCTTCTGGCGGAATCTCCACTGCGAAGCAGTGCCAGAAAAAAAACAAAAACCTTGTTTATATTTACCCCCTCCCACTTCTCGGCGTGTAGTCCGGCCTCCTGGGATGACGTTGCATGTCATGCGATTCTGCAGCCTGTGATTGGCTGCACCAGTCACATGGGCTGCAACGTCATCCAGGGAGGCCGGACTGGAGAAGAAGCAGGGAGCTCTCGGTAAGTATAACGTTAGTATTATTTTTTTTTAACTTGCGATTTTTGTGGCGCATTGCGGTGATTCCGCTGCAAATATTGCAACACGCACTGTGTTGCGGGTTTAAGCACCCCATTGAATACAATGGGTAAACTTGCAACAGAAGAGTTTCGTATCCGCAGAATTGATTGACATGCTGCAGTTTAAGTAACCGCACCACAGGTCAATTTAAGTGCGGTGTTTTCGGCGGATATTTACCGCAGTGTGGAGACGAGATTTGTTGGAATCTCACCCTCACTGCTTGTACTGTAAAACGCTGTGTATTTTCCGCAATGAATTTGTTGTGGAAAATCCGCACTGAATACGTTGTGTGTGTTCCTACCCTTAAAAGGTATAGTTTGTCCCGAAGAATTAGGGTCTAATAAGACAAAACCAAATTGCACACATCTTTAAAGAGAAATCACAGGTCCTCTGTTTTTGAGCTTTTTTTGGTGTTTCTACTACTATCAAACATGTCCATATTATTTTTAAATAAACAGACACATATGACAGTCTGCACCTGTGAGGGTACCCTTAAAGTTGGCATACAATGTGCCAGTTTTAGAAAGAAAAATTCATGGAAATAAAATGTGATTAAATTAAAGCAATCGTCCAGGCTCCCCCTTTACTAGGGGTCATTTACATCAGTATATATATATATATGTGGAAAATGTACCAGAAATTTTCATTTCCTGGAGTCTGTTGGCAGCATACTTAAGGGTTAAGATACTTCATCTGAACTGATAGAAGAGACATATTACTCAGCAGTAATCAATTAAACAATTAGGAGGTCCCCAGTAACCTTAAATAGAGCCCAAAGCCCTTCAGAAAGCGTAACGTATGCAGCAGTATATATATATATATATATATAGGGTGGGATACTTGTGCTTCTTACGGACTCCAGGAAATTAAAATTTCAGCTAAATTTTCCACTTCCTGATCGTCCTAAGGCAGCACACTTAAGGGGCTTACTTAACAAGCAATGAGAATATGGGGGGTTTTAGGCTTTGGATGCTCCCACTAGTATTTTCCTGCCAAAGGCAGAACCTTCAGAAGAAAACAAGTCGAGCCTATAGTGTTTAATGAAGGTCGAAGAAGAAGATCAAGCGGCTGCTTTGCAGACCTGGTCTAAGGGGACATGGCATCTTTCTGCCCATGATGTGGATGTGGACCTGGTTGAGTGGGCCTGAACATCTAAAGGGGATTTTAGGCATTCCAGGGAGTATCAGTCCCTGATGATTTCTTTGAGCCATCTAGCTAGTGAGACTTTGCTGGCTTTTTTTCCCCTTATTTGGCCCCTGAAATTGTAGAAACAGCCCTCCGGATTGTCTAAAGGGGGCCGTTATTTCTAGATAAGCAAGTAGGGACCTCTTTACGTCTAAGCATTGAGAATCAATAGGGTATCAGAGGCTGAGTCTACTGATAGGACCGGCAAAACTATCTTTTGATTTAAGTTGCAGCTAGACGGTAGTTTTGGTAAGAACCCTGGCATTGTTCTGAGGATAACGCACTCGGGCAAAATCTTAAGATAAAGCTCTTTACAGGACAGAGCTTGCAACTCGCCAACCCGCCTTGCGGAGGTAATAGCTATCAAGAATACTATGAAGCGGCTCAAATGGGGCACGGCTGACGTGCTTCAAAACAATGGGTAACTCCCAAGAGGGCAGAGGATTGTAGTAGTATGGCCTTAATTTTTGAACTGCTTTCAGGAATCTGGTTATCAGAGGATGGTTGGAGAACCTCCCCTCTGAATTTGCATTAATGGCCATTAAATGCACTTTTAATGTATTGGGCTTGAGGCCTTTCTGGTATCCCTCTTGCAGAAACTGCAATACTGTGGACACTGTATGTAATGACCTGTCATTATCCTGACACCATTTTGAAAATATAAGCCATATCCGAGAATATATTTTTGTCGTACTGGGTTTCCTGGAGGCTAATAGAGTATTAACTACTTCATCAAAGAAGCCCTTATTTTTTAGAGACTGTCGTTCAGTTTCCATGCCGTCAACTGTAACCTGTCTAACATGGGATGAAACCAATCCTCCTGTAGCAGGAGATCTGGACATAATGTGAGTTTCCAGAAGTTGCCGTTCGAGAGTTTTAACACGAGCGGAAACCATGCCCTTCTGGGCCAATGAGGAATGATCGCTATGGCCTTCACTTTCTTGTCCCTTATTTTCCTCAATACCCGAGGAATTATAGGGATGGGAGGAAAGACATATATGAAGGTCTTCTCCCAACTCAACGATAGACTGTCTATGGCATATGGGTGATCCGACCTGTTGGGGGAGCAAAACTTCCTTAACTTGGCATTCTTTGCGATCGCCATGACGTCTATAGATGGTTTGCCTATCCTGCTGGTGATTTGGAGGAAGACTTCTGGATTCAAGCTCCATTCTCCTGGGTGAATCTGTTTCCTGCTCAGCCAATCCGCTTTCAGATTCAATATCCCCCAAATGTGGATTGTGGAGACTGATCTCAGATTGCGTTCTACCCACCGCGTAATCTGACTGTATTCCCTGCTGAGGGAATAGCTTCTGGTGCCCCCCTGCTTGTTTACATAAAACACTGCGGGGAGGTTGTCCGACCGAATTTGTATATCGTCATGATGATGGAGTACAGCCTGAAAGTGTAATAGGGCTAGTTTGATCGCTGTGAGCTCCTTCATGTTGGTTGAAAGGCAGCTGTCGCATTTGGACCATTTCTTATGCACCCATAATGTTCCCACATGTGCACCCCTGCCTGAGCATGAGGCATCAGTAGTGAGTAGTATCCGATGAACTGGTCTCAGAGATCTGTCTTGATCGAGATAAAACAACCTATAGAGGAAATGGTCAAGTACAACTCAGACATAGTATGTAATAGAAAAAACATCTTTATTAATGGACAGAAACAAGAACAAATGAAAAATGAGTCATACAATGTAAAAAGGCGTCAGCCCATGCAGGATATATGAGATAGTAATGGGGCATGAACATATATAGAAAGACCCAATTTAATGGATGCTGATGTTGATATTAGTAGGCTAAATACACATGACTTGTAAAAAACGATATGTATATAAAGTGCTAGTGTGCAAAGGCAGTGTGCTTCCTGTAGAAAAGACACCATGAATTTGTCTCAAGGTGTAGCAAGTGAATATAAGTTACGTAGCGAAAAATGCAAGGGGCTCATATGCACAAGATATAGCCTAAATACAATGAAAAAACCAGCCAAGAGAGTCAAATAACATGAATGATGGTACGTACCCAAATTCATATCACCGCATGGGGGAGACGCCAGACCTTGATCGAGATAGTAGGGTACCCGCCACCACTGGAGGTCCCGTTTCATATCCGGAGGCACTGATATTAGGGTGTCGAGTGACACTAATCTCTTGTCCCAGCCTTTCAGTATGTTGGATTGCAACATTCGGATGTGTGCCCTTGCCCAGAGTACCGCCTCGATAGCCAATGTTAGAAGGCCTAACACCTTCATGGCCTGACGGATGGAGCAGTGACTGAACGAAGTTAGTCGCTGAACACCCTGATGGATAGAACATATCCGGTCGCTGGACAGAGTCAGTGACATTTTCTGTGTCGATCATGAAGCCTAAGTACTTTAACTTGGGGCATGGTGTTAGATGAGACTTCTGGAGGTTTATGATGAAACCGTGCGATCTGATAATGTCTAGAGTGACGTTCAAGTGTTTTATGAGCATGTCTTCTGACGGAGCTCTCACCAGTCTAATCGTCCAAGTACGGACATACGAAGATTCCTTTCATGTGTAGTACTGCAGATAGTACAACCGCTACCTTCGCAAACACTCAGGGTGCTGATGTTATCCCAAAGGGTAGGCAGGTGAACTGAAGATGTAGGACTTGATGTTGAACAAGAACTGCTATCCGAAGAAATTTCCTGTTTTTCTTCAATACCGGGATATGAAGGTATGCATCTTGCAGATCGATAGTGGCTAGAAAATCTCCTTCTTGGACGATATTTATGACTGATTGTATAGATTCCATTTTTAACTTTTTCTTTTCAAAGAACTTGTTCAGATATGTTAAATCTATCACTAATCGCCACTTGTCTCCTTTTTTTGGAACGGCAAAGAAAGGGGAGTACACTCCCCGACCTTGCTGATAATATGGGACTTCCTCCAATGCTCCCTTCCTTATGAAGTCCTGAATAAGGCTGAGAACAATAGCATTTCTTCCTCTGTTTATACAGAATCTGTTTTTTGGAACGGTGTTTAGTTCCAGTGAGTAACCATTTTGTATGGTGGATCTGACCCAGGCGTCTGTGGATGTTTTTAGCCATAGGTGAACAAACTTTCCCAGTCTTCCACCTACTGGACACTCCTCTCTCTTGGCATCATAAGTTAGAATTTTTCCGAAAGGGTGATCTCTTTCTCACGGAGGGGTTACCCTCTTGCTTGCGTTTGAATCTCCGCTGTCCACCCACTCGCGAAAATATTTTTGACTCTTAGGGGACCTTTTGGAACGGTTTTGAAAGGTTTTAAATGGTGGCCTCATTGGAGGATGTGGGAAAGAAACCCCTTTCTTATCATTAATTAATTTTAGGATGTCTTCCAGCTGAGGGCCAAAGAGAGAGGAGGGATGGAATGAGAGGGAGCAGAAATTATTTTTGGATGGCACGTCCACTGACCATTGCTTGATCCAGAGGGTTCTACGCGCCATATTAGACAAAGCCAGGGATCTAGAAGAAAACTTCAAGGCATCCAGCTGCTCATTACACAAAAATTCTGCAGCTGTCTTCATGAGAGGGATATTTTGCAAGATCTTCTCCCTCGATACGCCTTCCTCTAGATCCTGAGAGAGCTGACTCAGCCATGTACGAAGGGCTCTGGCAACCGGAATGGAAGCTGATGCCTCTTTGCACGCCGCAGCCGACGATGAGTAGGCTTTATATTATATGGAATAAGCTCTGCGATCCATTGGATCTTTAAGAGCGAAGACTCCTCTGAAGGAAACACAGATTTCTTTGACAATCTGGCGACAGCAAGATCAACTTTGGGCGGAACATCCCAGTTAGAACTGAATTTGGGATCTGTTTTGTAGGTGTGTTTAAACCTCGCCCCTTGATCGATGCGCCTCTCCGGCTTATCCCAATCTTTCTGGACCCAGTCTGTAATAACAGGATGGGAGGGGAGGACTCTGTCCTTATTGATGGAAAATAATAAAGTTGTTCCATTTTAGGTTTATGAGACACGTCTTTATCAGTCTCCACGGTCAGTTTGACTGCTTTCAGCAAGTGCGGGACCTTGTCTTTATCTAACAGATAAATATTATCGGAAGGTTCCCCATCAGAGTCCTCTGTATCCAGATCCTCCTCCGATAGATCATATTCGGAAGGGGAATGCGGAGAGGGCGACCGCTTTTTACATATAGATTTTTTCATCATAGCAGCTGACTTAATCTCCTGAAAGGTATCTGCAAGCTGATCTTTAAACCAGGACAGAAATCCCACGGCTTCAGTATGGAAGGAGGTCTGCAAGATGAGCAGAAACTCTGGTCCCAATCCCCTGGCAACGATTGCTGACAACCTTTACACATATTGTGCTTGGACTTCCGTTTACGTTTCCCTTGAGATACACGACTTGCCTTCTGGAAAAAAAGGCATGCAATTACACTCTTATCTCTAAGAGGCCTTAAGGAAACAAACAAACTCTTCTCACATTAACACAATGAAAGTTTTGGGTACCTTAATCTCCCGAGGTCGAGCAGCTGCACCAGCGCCGTAGCCCCGGACTCGCGGTCCTTTATTGAACCGCCGGGATCTTGCGAGACTTACGTTCTTGCTCATGCTCAGTCTGCACCGAAGTTCGGGAGAGTGAATCGCGCTTGCACCGGAATCCAGCGTACACCTTGCCTCGGCGGCGGGCATCTTGGGACATCTGTCCGGAGGTGTATGGGATCCACGTCTAGGAGCCGAGGGACAGGTAAGACCTGTATGCCGTTCCAGACTGGAAGCGTGGCTTCTCATTACCTCCAGGTAAGATTTTTAGAAGCCAGGCCGAGGGACCGAGGAAACCCCCAGTATACAGCCCCCATGTCCTCATGGGTCGCAGCTTAGGAACAGAGGAACCCCCTCTGTTTAAGCATTTTGGTATAGGTGTCTTCTGTCTTCAACTATCCATGTTCATAAAAGAGAAAAAAATACGCTTTCTGGAGGGCTTTGGGCTCTATTTAAGGTTACCTGGGACCTCCTAATTGTATAATTGATTACTGCTGAGTAATATGTCTCTTCTATCCGGCCAGATGAAGTATCGTAACCCTTAAGTGTGCTGCCTTAGGATAATCAGGAAATAAATAAATATATATATATATATATATATATATATATAAAATATTTACTTTTTACTGGTTATTAGTAATCTAGATCACAGCTCTGTCACAATGGAGCGGAGCTAAAAGCAGCAAGGTAGCAAGCACTGAGGAAAATAAGTATTAGCCATAGGTACTGACTTATAACTTTCATGCTCACAACCACAGTCGCTTTTAAAAGGTATAATTTGTCATCACGAAGGTTTAGGGTATAATAAGACAAAACCACACCACAGACATCGGTGGCAGCCCCTTTGTGCTCTGGGCTCTCTGCACTCAATGCTCCCCAGGCACTCTCCATCTGCTCAGAGTGACAGCTCCAGTGATCTCCTGATTAGACGCTAGAGCTGTCACTCAGAGCAGAGGGGAGGGGCTGGGGAGCGTTTAGGGAAGAGATCCCGGAGCACTGCACATAGTGGGTCACCCCATAGCACTTGCAATCGTGGATCCAGGGACATTCAAATCTGGATTTATTGGTTATGCAATCTGCATGATCATCACCCTAGGTATCCTTAAAATGATCTCCCCATCCTTTTAATGTAATGGAGTCAAAACTGCTGATAGGTTCCCCTTAAGAAAAGAAAAACTCTGAAACAAGCAGTTAACACTTCCTTAACCCAAACATGACCAAGAAGATTTTCACCACCACTGTAGAGAAACATGTATTTTCAGCAACGTTTTACTAGTCCTTAAACAAGTAACTACCATAATTTTGAATATCGGGGGAACCCTCTAGAAACATTCCCCTTCCTGAGGAACTCCTACAACCATCGCCGCCATCAGGGCAGTACTAGCGGTACTGCCGTCAGGGGCCCGGTCATAAATTTGAAAAAACAGGGGGGCCCGTGCTCCACTGCTGGAATTAATTTGCTCACGGGCCCTTATGATTTCACTTTGGTGAAAGGAACAGGTCTCATCATGGAGCCTGGGCCCGTTCTCTGCATCAAAGTAAAATCATGAGGGCCTGCTGTTCACATAGTGCCCGTCCCTCCTCCTCCACAGCGGGGTGACAGCATGTGTGAAGGAGACGAGGAGGGAGACGTCATGAAGGCAACGGGAGGTTTGAATGCAGTGGATCAAATCTAAATTATGAACAGGTACACGCAAGACCCGCTGACACTGAACTCGTCAGTCCCGCTGACCTGACAGATAAAAGTTTCAGTGCATGATACAGCTGCTTTGTATACAGGATACAAAGAAGCTGTATCTCATAAAGTAAAAATAATTTGTAATAAAAAGTATTTACAAAGTAGCACCAAACAGACTGGTAAAATAACAAAAACCACATTCAAATGTTAACAAAGCCTTTAAACCTGTGGTGGGTAGTTACAAAGGCGGCCTTAGGATAGATGGCGCCCCGTGCAAAATTATCTTTTGGCGCCCCAACCTCATCATAAAAAAATGCCCCATAAAAAAGTATAATGCCCCCCACAGTATAATGTCCCTTTAGTTCCCCCCATACAGTATAATAATAATAATAATAATATATTATAACCCCTTCAAGGACACAGTATTTTGTCCTCTAATTGTACCCACACAGTATTATGTCAACTAAGTGCCACACACAGTATATTGTCCCCTGTAGTGCCCCTACACAGTATAATGTCCACTTAGTGGCCTCTACACAGTATAATGCCCCCTACCCTGGCTGCCACACACATTATATTGCCCCATGTAGTACCCCTACACAGTATAATATCCGCTTATTGGCCCCCACACAGTATAATGCCCCCCTCCCCTTCCTGCCACACACTGCCCCCCCTGTAGATACTGCCCCCTCTAGATTGTGTCATACAGCCTTCCTGTAGATAGTGCCATATCCCACCACGTCCCCCTTGTAGACAGTGCCATACATCCCCCCACCTCCCCCTGGTAGCCCCCCACCTCCCCCTTGTAGACAGTGCCCCCAAAGAAAAAAAAATTGTACTCACCTAGGCCACGTTCCCACGATGAACTAAGCTGCTCCACAACGAGACCCTTGCTTCGGCCGGGGTGATCCTGTCGCCTAGTACAGAGTTTCCCAACATTTCCGGACTCGAGGCACCATTGGAAAAATAATATTTCCTCAGTGTACCCCTACCAAAAATTGTTTCAAGAAAGACAGAAAAGGGCTAAAAACATGCACTACGCTCTCAGGGTATGTGTAAAGGATCTGACAGGCACAACTTCTGTGGATACGCCCATAGGTAATCAGTCTGCACCTGAGTCTATGTCTCTGAGACTGACTTCATCTTCCACCACTCAGGATGGCAGGCTTAGGAGTGGGAGAGCCTATCGCAGCCTGGTCAGACGGAGCTAGCTCCCGCCCTCTGTCTATTTATACCTGCCTTTCCTGTTCCTCCTTTGCTTGTGAGTCTTCCCGTGTGGTTTCCTGGCCCAGCTACAGCTTCTACTATTTGACCCTGCTCCATACTGACCCTGGCTTACTGACTACTCTCCTGCTCTGCGTTTGGTACCTCGTGCACTCCTGGTTTGACTCGGCTCGTTCACCACTCTTGTTGCTCACGGTGTTGCCGTGTCAACTGCCCCATTTCCCTTAGCTTTGTGTACCCTTGTCTGTTTGTCTCGTGCACTTACTGAGCGTAGGGACCGCCGCCCAGTTGTAACCCGTTGCCTAGAACGGGTCGTTGCAAGTAGGCAGGGACAGAGTGGCGGGTAGATTAGGGCTCACTTGTCCGTTTCCCTACCCCTATCATTACATAATCACAAGCACATATACCTAGTCTACCCTGGTCCCTGTCACTACTATGGACCCCCTTGAGGCCCTGGCCCAGCAAATGCAGGGTCTCTCTCTACAGGTCCAGGCCCTGGCTCAGAGGGTCAACCAGCCTGACGCTACCATGGTAGTGCCCCTCACCTCACCTCTTGAACCCCACCTCAAGTTGCCTGACCGGTTCTCAGGGGACAGGAGGACTTTTCTCTCCTTTCGGGAGAGTTGTAGGCTTTACTTTCGCTTAAAGCCTCACTCCTCAGGTTCTGAGAGCCAGTGGGTGGGTATAATTATGTCCCGGCTCCAGGAAGGGCCCCAAGAGTGGGCCTTCTCCTTGGCTCCTGACGCCCCTGAACTTTCCTCCGTTGATCGTTTCTTTTCTGCTCTCGGACTCATTTATGACGAGACTGACAGGACTGCCTTTGCCGAGAGTCAGCTGGTGACCTTACGTCAGGGTAAGAGACCTGTTGAGGAGTATTGTTCTGACTTTAGGAAGTAGTGCGTAGCTTCTCTGTGGAATGACCCTGCCTTAAGGTGCCAGTTTAGGTTGGGTCTGTCGAACGCCCTGAAAGACCTGCTAGTTAGCTATCCCTCTTCTGACTCCCTAGACCAGGTTATGGCTTTAGCGGTACGACTTGACCGACGTCTCAGGGAGCGACAACTTGAAAGTTTTTGTGTTTTCCCCTCTGACTCCCCCATGATGCCTCCCGAGGTCCCGTTGCTTCGCTCTTCCACGGAAGACTCGGAGGTACCTATGCAACTCGGGGCCTCCGTGTCCCCCCGACAACGTAGGGAGTTCCGCAGGAAGAATGGTCTCTGCTTCTATTGTGGGGATGACAAGCATCAAGTGAACACCTGTCCTAGGCGTAAGAATAAGCAGCCCGAAAACTTCCGCGCCTAAGTGATCATCGGGGAGGTCACTTGGGCGCACAGGTATTTCCCGTAAATATGAAACGTAATAAAATCTTGCTTCCCTTTCAGGTCTCTTTTGGTGGTAGGTCTGCTACTGGCAGTGCCTTCGTGGATTCAGGGTCTTCTGCTAATATCATGTCTGTGGAATTTGCTATGTCTCTAGCTATGCCTTTGATTGATTTGCCTAAACCTGTCCTGGTAGTGGGTATCGACTCCACTCCTCTTGCTAATGGTTATTTTACACAGCATACCCCTGTTTTTGAACTCCTTGTTGGCTCCATGCATTTGGAGCAGTGCTCTGTACTGTTGATGCAGGGATTATTGTCCGATTTGGGTTTAGGCCTTCCCTGGTTGCAGTTGCATAATCCCACGTTTGACTGGAATACTAGGGAGCTCACCAAATGGGGTAATGAATGCTTGATGTCATGTTTTTCTGTTAATTCTATTTCTCCCCTTGAGGAGGTGAACACGCTACCTGAGTTTGTTCAGGACTTCGCTGATGTTTTCGTTAAGGAAGCCTCCGAAGTGTTACCTCCTCATAGAGAATACGATTGCGCTATCGAATTGGTACCAGGAGCTAAGCTCCCTAAGGGTAGGATATTAAATCTTTCTTGTCCCGAACGTGAAGCCAGGAGAGAGTATACCCAGGAATGCCTGGCCAAGGGTTACATTCGCCCCTCTACTTCTCCGGTAGGTGCTGGCTTCTTCTTCGTAGGGAAGAAGGATGGTGGTCTTAGGCCATGCATTGACTACCGTAACTTGAATAAGGTCACTGTAAGGAACCAGTATCCCCTTCCTTTGATTCCTGATCTCTTTAATCAGGTTCAGGGGGCCCAATGGTTCTCTAAGTTTGATCTACGGGGGGCGTATAACCTTATCCGCATCAAAGAGGGGGATGAGTGGAAGACTGCGTTTAACACGCCCGAAGGTCATTTTGAATACCTCGTCATGCCCTTTGGGTTGTGTAATGCTCCTGCGGTCTTCCAGAATTTCATAATTGAAATTTTAAGAGATTACCTGGGGGTATTTATTGTAGTGTACCTTGATGACATACTGGTGTTTTCCAAGGACTGGTCCTCCCACATTGAGCATGTCAGGAAGGTGCTCCAGATCCTTCGGGGAAACAAACTGTTTGCGAAAACCGAAAAATGTGTGTTTGGTGTACAGGAGATACCATTTTTGGGTCAAATCCTCACTCCTCATGAATTCCGCATGGACCCTGCCAAGGTCCAGGCTGTGGCGGAATGGGTCCAACTTGCCTCCCTGAAGGCGTTACAGTGTTTCCTGGGGTTCGCTAATTATTACAGGAGATTTATTGCTAACTTCTCGGTCATCGCTAAGCCTCTTACGGACCTCACTCGCAAAGGTGCTGATCTCCTCCACTGGCCTCCTGAGGCTGTCCAGGCTTTTGAGGTCCTTAAGAAGTGCTTTATCTCGGCCCCTGTGCTGGTTCAGCCCAACCAAATGGAGCCATTTATCGTGGAAGTTGACGCATCCGAGGTGGGAGTGGGGGCTGTCTTGTCCCAGGGTACCAGGTCCCTCACCCATCTCCGTCCCTGTGCCTACTTCTCCAGGAAGTTTTCGCCCACTGAGAGAATGATATTGGCAACCGCGAACTCTTAGCCATTAAATGGGCATTTGAAGAGTGGCGCCTCTTCCTGGAGGGGGCTAGGCACCAGGTAACGGTCCTTACCGACCACAATAATCTGGTTTTGCTAGAATCTGCCCGGAGGCTAAACCCGAGACAAGCTCGATGGGCGCTATTTTTTACCATATTCAACTTTTTGGTTACTTATAGGGCTGGGTCTAAAAATATTAAGGCCGATGCACTGTCGCGTAGCTTCATGGCCAGCCCTCCTTCGGAGGAAGATTCTGCTTGTATTTTGCCTCCTGGTATAATCATTTCTTCTATTGATTCTGATTTCGTTTCTGAAATTGCGGCTGATCAAGGTTCACCTCCCGGGAACCTTCCTGAGGACAAGCTGTTTGTTCCCCTGCAATACCGGCTAAGGGTACTTAGGGAAAATCATGACTCCGCACTATCTGGTCATCCTGGCGTCCTGGGTACCAAACACCTCATTGCCAGAAACTATTGGTGGCCTGGGTTGCCTAAAGACGTTAAGGCCTACGTCGCCGCTTGTGAGGTTTGTGCTAGGTCCAAGACTCCCAGGTCCCGACCAGTGGGCTTACTACGTTCTTTGCCCATTCCCCAGAGACCTTGGACCCATATCTCCATGGATTTTATCACCGATTTGCCTCCATCTCAAGGCAAGTTGGTGGTGTGGGTTGTAGTAGACCGCTTCAGTAAGATGTGCCACTTTGTGCCCCTCAAGAAACTACCCAATGTCAAGACGTTAGCTACCTTGTTTGTCAAACACATCCTGCGTCTCCATAGGGTCCCTGTCAATATTGTTTCGGACAGAGGGGTACAATTTGTTTCATTGTTTTGGAGAGCCTTCTGTAAAAAGTTGGAGATTGATCTGTCCTTCTCCTCTGCCTTCCATCCTGAAACTAATGGCCAAACTGAGAGGACTAATCAATCTCTATAACAATATTTAAGGTGTTTTATCTCTGACTGTCAATATGATTGTGTCTCATTCATTCCCCTCGCCGAAATTTCCCTTAATAACCGGGTCAGTAACTCGTCGGGGGTCTCCCCCTTTTTCTGTAATTTTGGGTTTAATCCACGGTTCTCTTCCGTTTCACCTGGTAGTTCCAACAATCCCGAGGTAGAGGTCGTTCATCGGGAACTGTGCACTGTCTGGGCCCAGGTTCAGAAGAACCTAGAGGCGTCCCAGAGCGTACAAAAAACTCAGGCTGATAGAAGACGTTCTGCTAACCCCTTGTTTATGGTCGGGGATCTGGTGTGGTTATCGTCTAGGAACTTGCGCCTTAAGGTCCCGTCCAAGAAGTTTGCTCCCCGGTTTATTGGGCCGTATAAGGTCATTGAAGTCCTCAATCCTGTCTCCTTCCAACTGGAGTTGCCCCCATCTTTTCGAATACACGACGTGTTTCATGCCTCCCTCCTTAAACGCTGCTCCCCGTCCTTGGCTCCCTCGAGGAAACCTCCTGTTCCCGTTCTCACCCCTGAGGGGGTGGAATTCGAGGTGGCCAAGATTGTGGACAGCAAGATGGTCCAAGGCTCCCTCCAGTAACTGGTCCATTGGAGAGGATACGGGCTTGAGGAGAGGACTTGGGTGCCCGCCCGGGATGTTCACACTGGGGTATTGGTCAGGAAGTTCGACCTTCATTTCCCCAATAAACCAGGTCCACTTAGAAAGGGTCCGGTGGCCCCTCATAAAAGGGGTGGTACTGTAAAGGATCTGCCAGGCACAACTTCTGTGGATACGCCCATAGTTAATCAGTCTGCACCTGAGTCTATGTCTCTGAGACTGACTCCATCTTCCACCACTCAGGATGGCTGGCTTAGGAGTGGGAGTGCCTATCGCAGCCTGGCCAGACGGAGCTAGCTCCCGCCCTCTGTCTATTTATACCTGCCTTTCCTGTTCCTCTTTTGCTTGTGAGTCTTCCCGTGTGGTTTCCTGGCCCAGCTACAGCTTCTAATATTTGACCCTGCTCCATACTGACCCTGGCTTTCTGACTACTCTCCTGCTCTGCGTTTGGTACCTCGTGCACTCCTGGTTTGACTCGGCTCGTTCACCACTCTTGTTGCTCACGGTGTTGTCGTGGGCAACTGCCCCATTTCCCTTAGCTTTGTGTACCCTTGTCTGTTTGTCTCGTGCACTTACTGAGCGCAGGGACCGCCGCCCAGTTGTACCCCGTCGCCTAGGGCGGGTCGTTGCAAGTAGGCAAGGACAGAGTGGCGGGTAGATTAGGGCTCACTTGTCCGTTTCCCTACCCCTATCATTACAGTATGTTCACACAGCGTTTTTGTAAGGCAAAAAAATCTGCCTCAAAATTCCTTCAGGAATTCACAGCGTGTTTGACTTTTTTGTTTTGCATTTTCTTAAGCCGTTGAAGCGAATGCAAAAGACGCAGGAAAAAAAGCTCCAAACGAGCGACACAGGTATTTTCTGCCTCCTATTAATTTCAATTGGAGCTCAGAGGTGGAAACTACTTGAAGAACATCAGCCCCCCACTCACAGTAAAATGACCATCAGCTCCCCACTCACAGTAAAATGACCATCAGCCCCCACTCACAGTAATGATCATCAGCCCCCCACTTATAGTACAATGACAATCAGACCCCCACTCACAGTAATGACCATCAGCCCCCCACTCACAGTAAAATGACCATCAACCCCCCACTCACAGTAAAATGACCATCAGCACACCATTCACAGTAAAATGACTATCAGCCCTCCACTCACAGTAAAATGACCATCACCCCCCCTCACAGTAAAATGACCATCAGCCCCGAACTCACAGTAAAATGACCATCAGCCCCCACTCACAGTAAAATGACCATCAGCCCCCCACTCACAGTAAAGTGACCATCAGCCCCCCTCTCACAGTAAAATGATCATCAGCCCGCTACTCACAGATTCCCCCTGTAGATAGTGCCAAACAGCCCCCGTGTAGGTAGTGACACACAGCCCCTTGTAGATAGTGCCACACAGCCCCCTTGTAGGTAGTGCCACACAGCCCCCTTGTAGGTAGTGCCACACAGCCCCCTTGTAGGTAGTGCCACACAGCCCTCTGGTAGGTAGTGCCACACAGCCCCCTGGTAGGTAGTGCCACACAGACCCCTGGTAGGTAGTGCCACATAGCCCCCTGGTAGGTAGTGCCACACAGCCCCCTTGCAGGTAGTGCCACACAGCCCACTGCCCCCTTGTAGATATCACCCCCTTCCTGTAGATAGCGGCACTGTAGCTCCCTGAAGGAGCAGAATACCCCTGTGACCTGGAATTCCGCTCCTGGAGCGCTCCGCTTGATGTCTCTGTCAATATATGGGCAGTGACATCAGGGGCAACTCCTGAAGTGCAATCCTCGTCCAAAGCATTGCCGACGCTGTGACCGGGGATTCCACTCCAGGAGAAGCCCCTGTCGCCTGTGTCCATTTATGGACAGTGACATCAAGGGCTTCTCCTGGAGTGGAGTCCCCGGGCACAGAGTTGGCAACGCTGTGGATGGGGAATCCCCTTCAGGAGTTGCCCCTGATGTCACTGTCCATATACGGACGGAGATATCAAGCGGAGCGCTCCAGGAGCGGAATCCTTGGCCACACAGGGATTTTGCTCCTTCAGGGAACTATAGTTGCCCTAGTAGATTGCAGAGCAGGGAGATACTATAGTATGCTATAGTATGCTAAAGTATGCCGCCGGCCATGGGGGGGCCCGTTCTGATGGGCAGCACGGGCGCCCTCATGCCCGGTGTCGCCACTCATGCCACTTTGTTCTCCCAGAAATCCCCTCCTCCTTCCCCCACTGAGCCCTGGCACTTAGTCTCTCCACCTTGCCCCCTGATACCCACCAGCTGTCTCTGCCCTGCCCCTCCAAAGAGACCCTACTAGTTTGCTTTTCACCGCTGCCTTACCTCCCATCCCTTTACTTTGTGCCCGCCCCAATAGTGAGGGGGGCCCAAGACTTCTTGGCTGTATGGGGCCCAGAAATTTCTGATGGCGGCACTGCCTACAACTACTCCTTCACTACTGTTTAAGTGACAATTCTTGCTGTCGCTTTTCCAGCTAACCCCTTCCCCGGGAACTGTGGTTGGGAAAAACTGATTTATATAATGGTAGTACTGTTTGATGCATCGTGTGGTACATGATATAAATTCTATTCACCTATTTTCTATATTGTAATGTGGTAATAAGCCCCACACTGACTATTCTCCATTGACCTCAGCGGTCTAGTTTAGAATGACAATAGAAATTTTAAAACACACAGTAGGATCATGATTTTTATTTAACTTACATTAATTAGACCACTGCAAGAATATATACACTACCGTTCAAAAGTTTAGGGTCACTTAGAAATTTCCTTATTTTTGCAAGAAAAGCACAGTTTTTTTCAATGAAGATAATATTAAATTAATCAGAAATACACTCTATACATTGTTAATGTGCTAAATTACTATTCTAGCTGCAAACGTCTGGTTTTTAATGCAATATCTACATAGGTGTATAGAGGCCCATTTCCAGCAACCATCACTCCATTGTTCTAATGGTACATTGTGTTTGCTAACTGTGTTAGAAGGCTAATGGATGATTAGAAAACACTTGAAAACCCTTGTGCAATTATGTTAACACCGCTGTAAACAGTTTTGCTGTTTAGAGGAGCTATAAAACGGACCTTCCTTTGAGCTAGTTGAGAATCTGGAGCATTACATTTGTGGGTTCGATTAAACTCTCAAAATGGCTAGAAAAAGAGAGCTTTCATGTGAAACTTGACACTCTATTCTTGTTCTTAGAAATTAAGGCTATTCCATGCGAGAAATTGCCAAGAAACTTAAGATTTCCTACAGCGGTGTGTACTACTCCTTTCAGAGGACAGCACAAATAGGCTCTAAACAGAGTAGAAAGAGAAGTGGGAGGCTCCGCTGCACAACTGAGCAACAAGACAAGTACATTAGAGTCTCTAGTCTGAGAAATAGACGCCTCACAGGTACTCAACTGGCAGCTTCATTAAATAGTACCCGCAAAACTCCAGTGTCAACGTCTACAGTGAAGAGGCGACTCCGGGATGCTGGCCTTAAGGGCAGAGTGGCAAAGAAAAAGCCATATCTGAGACTGGCTAATAAAAGGAAAAGATTAATATGGGCAAAAGCACACAGACATTGGACAGAGGAAGATTGGAAAAAAATGTTATGGACAGACGAATCGAAGTTTGAGGTGTTTGGATCACACAGAAGAACATTTTTGAGACGCAGAACAACTGAAAAGATGCTGGAAGAGTGCCTGACGCCATTTGTCAAGCATGGTGGAGGTAATGTGATGGTCTGGGGTTGCTTTGGTGCTGGTAAAGTGGGAGATTTGTACAAGGTAAAAGGGATTTTGAATAAGGAAGGTTATCAATCCATTTTGCTACGCCATGCCATACCCTGTGGACAGCGTTTGATTGGAGCCAATTTCATCCTACAACAGGACAATGACCCAAAGCACACCTCCAAATTATGCAAGAACTATTTAGGGAAGAAACAGGCAGCTGGTATTCTATCTGTAATGGAGGGGCCAGCGCAGTCACCAGATCTCAACCCCATAGAGCTGTTGTGGGAGCAGCTTGACCGTATGGTACGCAAGAAGTGCCCATCAAGCCAATCCAACTTGTGGGAGGGGCTTCTGGAAGCATGGGGTGAAATTTCTCCCGATTACCTCAGCAAATTAACAGCTAGAATGCCAAAGGTCTGCAATGCTGTAATTGCTGCAAATGGAGCATTCTTTTGACTAAAGCAAAGTTTGAAGGAGAAAATTATTATTTGAAATAAAAATCATTATTTCTAACCTTGTCATTGTCTTGACTATATTTTCTAGTCATTTTGCAACTCATTTGATAAATATAAGTGTGCGTTTTTATGGAAAACACAAAATTGTCTGGGTGACCCCAAACTTTGGAACGGTAGTGTATACATATATATATATAATGAGAAAAAGAGTACAGCAGCACAGCAACAGCAGTGGGTGCAGGCTAGGAACCCTTGTTAATGAAATCCAAAAAAATGAAGAGGCAGCACTCCAAGGAAATTGGTGAAAAAAAGTGGTGTGTTTATTCACCCCAGGCAGGCAACGTTTCGATCCGTCTCCATGAGATCTTTGTCAGGCTTGACAAAGATCTCATAGAGACGGATCGAAACATTGCCTGCCTGGGGTGAATAAACACACCACTTTTTTTCACCAATTTCCTTGGAGTGCTGCCTCTTAATTTTTTTGTTTTTCATTTTCTTGGATTCTATATATATATATATATATATATATATATATATATATATATATATATAAATAAAATGATTTATCAGTACAAGTTAGACAGACACATTGAAGTGGTACATTCCTACATACGTTCGTTGTAGATTCCTATCCTAAGAAAATTTAGATTGGTACATTTATTTTTAGAGCACCACACTATATTGTCAAATTTACAGGTTACATCTTCTTGTACATCTGTTTTGTTGTTGTACAGAAACGCAGCTATATAACTATAAAATACGTTGCTGAGTCTGAGTCTCTTTCCTGAGCTGTCTGGAAAAAATATGGTTTCTAATGGAAGCATTTTCATTAAACAGGAAGTGCTCAATAAAAATAAAAAAAATTAAGAACGTGTATTGAATATATTGAGCAGCACAACTACTTGGCCCATTATTCTGCTTTTCATTGCTTTTATGTCTTATGAATAGTGATGCAGCTAAGAACAAAATCACTGATTGTAGTAACTCATTTTCTTGCTCATTGTTAACATGTGCATACAAAGTTGTATAACAGCTGCCTTTCAAAGTCATGTTCAAGTTGAAAAAACCTGCACAAGTAACTAAATTAAAACCCATCTCTGGTGATAAATCAATGGTGCGTCTTAACTTATGTCTTGTAACTTTAACGCAAGAATTATGTTTACTCGAGAAACAGTAAATTATGAAATTGGGATATATGGCTTCAAATAAAATGTAATAAGCTTTGCAACTTGTTTCTTACGCAATATTCTTTACATGGCTTTCTGTTAAAAAACCCTGTACTAATATTATAAATATACAGGTATATTCATTCTGTTTAATTGAAGTGTTTGAGGCACTCATATGTTGTATTTTGAAAGCACAATTGTTTCTAAAGAATGCTTATATCCCATGTATCAGTAGTATTAAAATAGTTAAATGGAATGCACATTGATCACATGAAATGAATTATAAAATTCTTGGCTTCCAACGGTGATCTAAGTTTAGTTCAGTTAAATGGACACTAAGGGTCCTTTTAAACTGCCAATTTTGGCCATAACAACGAGCGCCAATCAAAGGGACAGCATGTTGATCAGTGCTCGTATGCTCCTTTCACAAAGAGCTATCAGGAGTAATGAATGCATTACCATCATGCATTACCATCATATCGGCAGCACATCTCCCTGTTTACAACGATAATATTTCCTGTTGCAGAAACTATACGATTAGCTGATGAATGCGCGTTTGCTCGTTCATCATCTGATCGTTGCCCTGTTTACAAAAGGCAATGCTCGTTTGCCCGATAATTGGCACGTGTAAAAGGGCCCAAAATTTTCAAGCAACTTATGTGAATCTAATAGTATATCTGATATAGATCAACTTTGTCATTTACTTACTGTTCAAATTAAGTTGTTTTAGGCATGACAATTCTGTGTGAAATTACTATCACTAGGTGTCTCCTATTCTATAATCTGCTGTCCAGCCCTTGTTGTCAAGCAAAATCTGTCCTTAGTTACAGACGGACTGCAGAAGGTGGGGGGGGGGGGTGTCTGCCCATACAAGTCTTTGAAGAAGGGAGGGGGAACCAAAAGCAGAGAGACACAGGCTACTGGTAAGAGTTATATGCCACCAGGGGCTGGCTAGAAATTTTAGCCTGGAGGTCAAGCACACAGCACTGGTCTATGAGTAGAGGCCCATCCTTAACCTGTTTACCTCTGCCTGCTGTATAAAAGCTATATAAAAGCGGCAGAGGTAACTGGGCTTTATATCTAGCCGATCTAAAAAGACGACAGCTTGAGGTTATGTTCTCATGTTGGTATCGTGTATACCAGAAAAAGTAGGGTAAAACAATCTAAATGCACACACTAAAAGGATATGTTCACACGCAAATGCAAAATACATCTGAAATTACGGAGCTGTTTTCAGGCGAAAACAGCTCCTGAATTTCAGACGTTTTTGCAAGTACCCGCGTTTTTCGCGGCGTCCATTACGGTACAATGGACTCAATGGAATCAATGAAAAACGGCTCAAAAAACGTCCCAACAAGTGGCCTGCACTTCTTTGACACGGGCGTATTTTTATGCGCCGTCTTTTGACAGTGACGCGTAAAATTACACCTCGTCTGAACAGAACATCGTAATACCCGTTGCAAGCAATGGGAAGATGTTTGCAGACGTAATGGAGCCGTCTTTTCAGGCGTAATTCGAGGCATAAATTGCCAGAATTGCATCTGAAAATAGGTCGTGTGAACATACTCAAAGACAAAAATCAGCCACACGCATATTGCTAGGCAAAGTCTAGCTGCCTCAGGTCTATATACTTTTAAGGAATTGTTTTGGATTTTAGTGGGGTCCACATTGAGATTTCCCACATAGTCTATCAAGGCTTATTCAACTTGGGGTTTACACACACTTTACAGTGTATCTTATTGTGGATCACTGTTTGTACTCTTGCGTACAGTGTTTGTGTCCGTGTCCCATCTTTTTTGGTGTCAAATACAACTTTATGATTTTGATATACTTCTGTATGTGCATATCATTTGTTTTGCCCTACTTTTCCTGGTAGCTATAGTTGTTTTTCTTGGGGCATGGTTTGTGCACTCCCTATCTAGATAATGTGTCCACCCATCTCTCTCCATGTTTCTCCTGTTGGTATTACACACAAATGTACTGAACAATCCAAGATACATGATTGAGCTGTTAGCAACAGAGGAACCATGAACTAAAAACTATTGGTTCCTGATTCTGTGTTCACTGTGATAACAAATCTCCCCCTTACTATATATTACATGCAGGCTAGAGACCCTCTCCCCTTTACTATATCTTACATGCAGGCAAGACACCCTCTCCTCCTCTCCTGCCTTACTATATATTACATTCAAGTTAGAGACGCCTCTCCACTTTACTATACATTACATGCAGGCTAGAGACCCTCTCTCGCCTTACTATATATTACATTCAGGCTAGAGATGCCTCTCACCCCATTACTATATATTACATGCAGGCTAGAGACACCTCTCACCCCATTACTATATATTACATGCAGTCTAGGACCTCTCCTTACCATTTATTATATGCACGTTAGAGACCCCTCCTTACTATGTATAATATGCATTCTAGAGACCCCTCCTTACTATATATTACACTTAGGCTAGAGGCAGGGGCGTAACTGGGAAAGACCAGGCCCCATAGCAAACTCTTGACCTGGGCCCCCCGGGTGCAACCCCCCTTATAAATAGTGCCCCCTGTAGAATGTGCCATACAGCCCCCCTATAGACAGTGCTATATAGCCCCGCCTAGACAGTGTCACAACCCATTTGTAAATCGTATCTGCACCTCCCCCTTGTAGATAGTGCCATACAGCCCCCTGCAGATATCGCCATATAGCCCCCACTGTATATAGTGCTATACAGCTCCCACTGTATATAGTTCCACACAGCCCCCCTCCTGTGTATATAGTACAGCACCCCCTTAGTAGATAATGCCACACACAGACTCTTGTAGATTGCGCCACACTCAGACCCCTGTAGATAGAGCCACAGCCCTCCCCCTTGTAAATAGTGGCTTACAGTTCCATCATGTGTATAGTGCCACACAGCTCCCCCTTGTGTATAGTGCCACACAGCTCTCCCTTGTGTATAGTTCTACACAGCCCACTTTGTGTATAGTGCCACACATCCCCCTTTGTGTATAGTGCCACACAGCCCCCCTTTGTGTATAGTGCCACACAGCTCCCCCTTGTGTATAGTGCCACACAACCCCCCTTTGTGCATAGTGCCAAACAGCCCCCTCTTGTGTAAAGTTGCATCAGCCAGGGAGATGTCACTCAAACATGGAGAGGTGGGTTTGGAGGCAGGACTATGTGACTCTTCAGGATAGCGGCACCGCCCCATGACCCTTTAAAGAGTAATTAGCATATAGTGTGAACCGTTTTAAAAGTGGATATTAAAGATTTTGCTGCATCTGAAAAAAACATGCAGGGGAATGTTTGGAAATATTGTCAGGTCATGTATTACCGCATGGTGGCGGTTCAAAAGGTTAAAACTACCAGACAGGTTCCCATGAAATATACAATGAATTGAGAACAATTCCATCTGCCCTGCAATTTTGTTATTATAAATATATCCTATATAATTACAGATCCAGAACCAAGCTCTGACATATATACTGTACCACAACCAAGCTCAGTACATAAATACAGCACTAGAACCAAGCTCTAACATATATACCGTACCAGAACAAAGCTCAGTACATACATACAGCACTAGAACCAACCTCAGTTCATATATACAACACGAGAACAGAGCTCAATACATATATACAGCACTAGAACAAAGCTATGACATATATACAACACTGGAACCAAGCTATGACATATATACAGGACTAAAACCAAGCTCTGACATATATACAGTACTAGAACCAAGCTATGACATATATACAGCACTAAAACCAAGCTCTGACATATATATACAGTACTAGAACCAAGCTATGACATACATACATACATACATTGGTTGAACTTGATGGACATGTGTCTTTTTTCAGCCGTACTAACTATGTAACTATATACAGCACTAAAACCATGCTCTGACATATATACAGTAACACAACCAAGCTCAGTACATATATACGGCACAAGAACTAACCTCAGTACATAAATACAGCACTAGAACCAAGCTCAGTACATATATACAATATCAGAACTAAGCTCAGTACATATATACATCCCCAGAACCAAGCTCAGTACATATATACAGCACCAGAACAAAGCTCAGTACATATATACAACACCAGAACAAATACAGCTCAATTTAGTGCAACCCCTGCCATATAGGTTTGTACGGTGTAAAACTACAGCTCCCAGCATGGCCCAAACAATGGTGAGGATATGCTGGGAGATGCTGTTTCACAAAAAAAATCATACCTTCTATCATCTCGCTGCAGATCATACAGTGACTACAGTGCTGATTAGACACAGAATAAACATTTACATTAAGTGACTCACCAGAGACGTCTCAGATTCTAGTTCTTTTCTTCTCCCTCCGGTCCAGACCTCTTTGATGGATTTCTACTGGCCATTGTCTCGGTCCCAGGGTATGTGGACCCACTAGGCCGCTCCACCGTAGCAGGAAGGCAGCTGACCACGTCACAGTCTACACAAAAGTCAATAGCAGATAGCAACACTTGGGTACCTGAACTAGTCCAGACGGTGGCTGTGGCTTCAGCACGGTTGGAGGCCGGTGCCGCAGGTAGCGCCAGACATGGCGGTCAGTATCCGATGTGGCAGAAGACACTGGACATGGCAGAAGACACTGGACGTGGCAAACAACACTGGACGTGGCAAACGACACTGGACACGACTCTAACACTGGTAGGCTCAGGAACAAGAACAATACGGGATACAGGAACGAGTAACAGTGCACGGGTAACAACTGGAACGGGGAAACACTAAGGGACCATTTGCAAGACAGACTGGGATAGACTAACAACGCTCAGGCAAGGATCAGAAGGCCTGGGGCCTTCTTATAGACCAGGAAATCATGGCAGTTGATGATGATTTCCTTTGTGCGCGCGCTGACCCTTTAAGGCCGGGCACGAGCGTGCGCGCACACCCTGCGGGACACAGCAGAATGGAGCGGAAGTGAGCGCTGGCGTCTCCTAGGAAGGAGATGGGGACCTGCGCTCACGGATCCAGGGCTGCAGGCGTCGGGAGGTGAGTAAACCCGATGGCCCGTGGCCATGAACGCTACAGCCATGACCCATTTCTGCAGTTTTCCGCTCAGATGTCTTCAGCTTCTCACTTTTAAAACATTTCTGCAACTATAAATGAAATAAAAATTCTCAACACCTCTAAATATAATAAAGCGCCATACACTGTGTCCCTGATTATAATAATACCATACACGTGCCCCCTGTATATAGTGCCCCCATAGCCCTCTGTAGATAGTGACCACCATAGAGCCTCTGTAGATAGTGCCCTACATAGAAGCCCCTGCAGATAGTGTCCCACATACAACCCTCTGTAGATAGTGCCCACATATGGACTCCAGAGCTGCAAGGCAATAGTGCTAACCACTGAGCCACTGTGCTCATATAGCTTCCCCTATAGATAGTGTTCCACGTATAGCCCACCTCTGTAGATAGTGTCCAACATATAGCCCACCCCTGTAGACTGTGCCCTACATATATCCACCCTGCAGCTAGTGCCCCACAGGTAAACCACCCCTGTATATTGTGTCCCACATATAGCCCACCCCTATTGAAAGTGCCCTAAAAATAGCTCCCCTATAGATAGTGCTCTACATATAGCCCACCGCTGTAGTGTTTCACATATAGCTCCCCCTGTATATAGTGCCCCACCTATAGACCCCCCCCTGTAGATAGTGCCCCACATCCCCACATATAAACCCCCCTGTAGATAGGGGCCCACATCCACACATATAGACCCCCTGTATATAGTGGCCCACATCCCCATCCCCACATATAGACCCTCCTGTAGATAGTGGCCCACATCCCCACATATAGACCCCCCTGTAGATAGTGGCCCACATATAGACCACCCCTGTATATAGTGGCCCACATATAGACCCCCCTGTATGTAGCCGCCCACATCCCTATATAGACCCCCTTGTATATAATGGCCCACATCCCCACATATAGACCACCCTTTAGATAGAGCTCCACATCCCCACATATAGACCCCCCTGTATATAGTGGCCCACATAGAGACCCCCCTGTAGATAGTGCCCCACAAATAGACCCCCCTGTATATAGTGGCCCACATCCCCACATATAGACCCCCTATATAGTGCCCCCATATAGACGACCCCCCCTTTAGATAGAGCCCCCACTATAGATAATGCCACTCACAGTTTTATTAGAAAAAAAACTAAAAAAACTTTACATACTCACATGATCCCGTTCCCGCACTGTCCGATGGCAATGCAGATTTGCTCTCTTTTGAGCAGGTCTGCTGGAGCTGAACGACACGTCGCTCAATGACGCTGATTGGCAGGGCAGAATGACTTGCCCCGTCATTCAGTGCCTTTCAAGCACGGAAGTGGCGCACGATGACGCCATCGCGTCGCTAGCGTAGTTAAAAGGCGCTGATTGACTGGGCAAGTAATTTTTCCCCATTCAGGGCTAATGCATGTATTTGGCTGTCGCTAGCACCGGGGCCCCCTCCGGTGCTACCGACGCCTACGGGAATGAGAGGGCCTGTGTCGCCAGGCACATACTTGTTGGAGGCTCGGCGACGCAGGCCCTGTAGTAGTGGCGCTAACGCTGCAGCAGCCATAACGACTGCAAGCGGCGCCACCGGGCATATGGGGGGGGGCGTGTCGGCTGGCGGCACGGGCCCCCTCAAGCCGCGGGCCCCGTAGCAGCCGCTACGGCTGCTACCGTCGTAGTTACGCCACTGGCTAGAGGCCCCCTTTCTATATATTACACTTAGGCTAGAGACCCCTCTCCCCATATCTTTATATTACATGCAGACCAGAGACCCCTCTTTACTATATATTATAAGCAGGCTAGAGACCCATCCATACTATATATTATAAACAGGCTAGAGACCCCTCCTTACTATATATTACACTAAGGCTAGAGGCCCCCTTTCTATATATTACACTTAGGCTAGAGAACCCTCTCCCCATTACTTTATATTACATGCAGACTAGAGACCCCCCCTTACTATATATATATTTTTTCAGACTAAAGCCCCCCTCCTCCATTACTATATGTTATATGCAGTCTAGAGACCCCCCATGGGCAAAATTAAGGGTATCTCTCCACTTTAACAAGGGCCAAATTGTGATCTGGATGACTGGGTCAGAGCTAGCCGAAAAACTTCAGGTTTTATGGAGTGTTCCTGGTTTACATTGATTAGTACAGGGGCAGATCAAGGATGTAAACCTATGGAAGGCGAGCAAAGTACGCCGCATCGAATTTCACTTTATTTGGCTGTGTCGCTCGCCACTCCCTTAAATATGTAAACCACACCATCAACACAGCGAGGAAAATAAAAGTGGAGCATTGAAACACCTAATCACACGTTCAGGGACAGGCGGCGCTTTTTCAGTCAGGGACAAGTGTATGCTAAGACTATACAAACACCAATATAGCCAATAATACCACAATAAAGTGACCATATAGTGGTCAGATACCAGTTCTACACAGCGCTCTGCAGAATATTATCATGCTGCAGATCATGCAAGAAAATACCGCACTGATCAGAAGCAGTTACAGGCAGAATACAGACCATTTAAAGACAACCTATCACCACTCTTGACATGTTTGTTTTAGTAAATGCTTGCATTCAATATAATATAACAATTCTGGAGCATCTTTTTTTAGAACTTCGTATCATGCTGTTCCTCTGTTATTCCTCTGGGAAATGTATTAATAAATTGACAACAGGAATGGTAACACCCAGTTGTCAATTTGGTCTGGACTATTAGGAGACTTTTTGTAGTGCTACTGATTGATTTTAACTATTGTGTGTAGCTCTAAAGTTAAATTCAGTTATTTGCATAAAAAAAGTCTCGGTGTAGGCCATGCCTTCTTTCATACATTTCTAGGAGGAATAATAGAGGATGGCACAACACAGACTAGATGCTTCAGAATTGTTATCTCATAGGGAATACATGTATATAGTATAATAAACACGTCCAGAGAGGTGAGAGATACTCTGTAATTCCAGTAACTCACAGGTGACTTCTTCTCTCAAAGGAGAGTCATTCACATCGCCATGACTTCTCCTGATGACTACAGAGTTCGATGCACAGACATCTTTGGCCCCTCACTCCTGCAGAAATCCACAGCCTCTATAGCAACACAAAGAAATTCAGACCCCAGACCCTTAAAGGGGTTGTCCAGGAATACATTTTATTTGTATTGTAAACTAATGTGACTTGTACAATTACTTTTCTAATATAATGTTTGTTTATATATGGCAGCGTTACCTCACGTGACCGCACCCAGAGTAAATTTTTATTTTCTGGTGACGTTCCGTGTCTTTGCACAGCCAGCACTTCTATAAATGGACAGTGAAGTCACGGACTTCTTCTGGAGCGGAATCACTGGCCGACGGGCCGCTGTGGCCGGGGATTCCGCTTCAGGAGTAGGGGACTGCTCCAGGATAAGTCCCTGACATCGACTGTGAAGTCAGGGACTTCTCCTGGAGCGGTCCCCTACAGTGGTGCTATCCACAGGATAGGGGGTGCCATCTACAGGGTGGGTGCTAATCTACGGGGGTGCTATGTACAAGGGGGCTGTGTGGCACTTCCTACAGGGGGCTGTGTGGCACTACCTACAGGGGGTCTGTCCGGCACTACCTACAGGGGGGCTGTGTGGCACTACCTACAGGGGGGGCTGTGTTTGGCATTATCTACAGAGGAAGGTGTGTGGCATTATCTACAGAGGGCAGTGTGTGGCATTATCTACAGGGGAGCTGTGGCAGAATCTACAGGGGAGCTAAGGCAGTATCTACAGGGGGCTGTGTGGCATTATATACAGGGGGTGTGTGGCATTAATTACAGGGGGCAGTGTGTGGCATTATCTACAGGCGGGCTGTGGCAATATCTACAGGGAGCTGTGTGGTATTATCTACAGAGGGCAGTGTGTGGCATTATCTACAGAGGGAAGTGTGTGGCAGTATCTGCAGGGACTGTGTGACTATATCTGCAGAGGGAAGTGTGTGGCAAAAAATTGACAAATTAAATTCATCTGTTTTTAAAATGGACTGGGAGAAAAACTGATGAAAAACAAGTCAAAATCGGCCATTAAAAATGTAAACTCCGTTCGGAACAAAAACGGAACAGATGCAAGTTGGATACAAAACGGCCGAGAAAAACAGACCAAAATGGCAGTTTTATACACCGACACTCGGACCCTGTCGTGTGAATAGAAAGGTAGTTGATGACACACTGTGTCTCTGTTCAGTAGGAAGTGCTGGTTGATCAAAGACATGGAACGTCGCCTCTCCTAGTACCCGCCACCTACTCCTTCTACTCTCTCATGTAGAAGGAGGAGGGGGCGGCGTTGTTATTCCTCAATGTCCACGCGCCCGATGCTTACATAAATGCAGGGCTAATGGGTGTACATGACCCTCAACATCCCTGTCTATTACCCTCAACATTCCTGTCTATTACCCTCAACACACCTGTCTATTACCCTCAACATCCCTGTCTTTTACCCCCAACATCCCTGTCTATTACCCCAACATCCCTGTCTATTACCACCAACATCCCTGTCTATTACCCACAACATACCTGTTTATTAGCCCCATCATTCCTGTATATAACTGCCATCATCCCGGTATAGGATGATGGGGGTTATATACAGGGATGTTGGGGTTATACACAGGGATGATGGGAGTTATACACAGGAATATTGGGGGTAATAAACAGGGATGTTAGGGGGTAATACACAGGGATGTTGGGTGTATTAGACAGGTATATTGGGGATAATAGACAGGGATTTTGGACTACTTCAGATTCGATCCTGTAAAAAAACAAGCAACTACAAAAAAAAAACATTAGTTTCACATTAAAAAAAACAAAGCAATTATTATAATTACCTTTCCTGGGACTGTGACAGTAAACTAAGCTCTAAGCTGTCATTAGTTAGTTTACATCACATGGTTCCAAGTTACCTCAGTTCATTGGCCTACTTTTAAAAGTAAGCCAATGAACTGAGGTAACCGGGCATCACGTGTAAACTAACCAATGACATCTTAGAGCTGTCATCACTTAGTTTACTAATGCTTAAGGATCACCCGAGATGCGCCAGAATTTTATGTGCGCCACTAAATAAACCTAGTACAGGGACTCCTTCAAATACAAAGGTGTCCTTGCGCTAGGAGTTATTGGTTGTCATTCTCCTACTTTCAAAAGTAGGTGAATGATCACCAGTAACCAGGTTACTAGCGATCATACCTTGTTTCTGGCATTTTCATGCTGTCCTCTCTTCCAGCGATGCAGGCCTGGTCCATTCTGATTTGGTCTACACTAGCTGAATGACACTGGCAGTGCAGCACACCGCCTGCATCACAAGGAAAGCGCGGAATGGTGATGCAGGGAACTGATGGTTCCCTTGCCTCACCAGTGCTTTCAATTATATCCTCTTCCTAAGGACAAAGATACATTCAAGTAAATAATGTCTACTTCGCCCCCTTCCCGTGAGAGATCTGACTGACGGTCAGTCGAGTCACAGTTCATTTTTTTTTAGGAAATAAAAAAAAGGCCATTTAAGCCCTACTGGATGCCATAGGCGCTGCATCCCGAGTGCCTAGTGGCAAATATGGGCCTGCATTCCAAGTGTATGGTAATGACGGAAACAGCCAAGTACAGCTGTTTCCATCATTCTCTTAGACATTGAATGGAGAGGTGGAAGCATGCTCAACCACCACAGCATTCAGTGTCCTCCTAACTGCAAGGGTGTAGTGAAGAGGAACGGGGTTTCGGGACCCTTGTTCTTGGAATCGGTGGGGGTCCCAGTGATGGGGTGCCCAACGACCAGACAATTATCACCTATCCTGTGAATGGGTGATCATTTTTGATTCAGTGTCAGGAACTGGAAAACATGTATGGTATGATGGTTGTCTGCCCCTGTGCGCTGAGGGAAGGCCTTGTTGCTTGTTCCTGACACTTCTCTTTCCTACTTCATCTTCTCCTTTCTCCCGCCGACGCTATGAATAGGCTCCACCGCTTGATCATGTGGCTCCACCCCTCTCTCTTTTCTGTTGGGACAGCCCTAATATGTGTGTCGGGCTGCAGAAGAGGAGAAGAGGCCTGAGGAGCGGTGAGTTAATACAGCCGTGATCATCGTTCCCCAGGCCCAATATTGCTCCGACCCTAATGTTTACTAGATAGATAAATAGATAGATAGATAGATAGATAGATAGATAGATAGATAGATAGATAGATAGATAGATAGATAGATAGATAGATAGATTGATAGATAGATAGATAGATAGATAGATAGATAGATAGATAGATAGATAGATAGATAGATAGATAGATAGATAGATAGATAGCTATACAGTACTGTGCAAAAGTTTTAGGCAGTTGCTGAAAAATGCTGTAAGAATGCTTTCAAAAATAGAAGTGTTAATAGTTTTTTTTAATCAATTAACCAACTACAAAGTACAAGGCTTAATAGGAGCCTGTCAAAATTGCTATATATTGCGTATTGCAGTATACAGTGCAAGCTTTCAAGTCTCCTAGGGGGACATCTAAAAAAAATAAAAAAACAGTTAAATAAAGTTTTACTTTAATGTCCCAAAATAAATATTAAAAGTTAAAGAAAAAACATTTCCCATTTTTTCCCTAAAGTAATGTTAAAAAAAGTTAACATAACGCATCCGTAAAAATTTGAAGAATTACAATGTAATGTTATTTAACCCGCTCAGTGAACGTAATAAAAGAAAATGAAAGACTAAAACTTGTCCCTCAAAAAAACATCCCTCATATGGCGATGAAAAAATAACGCTTTGGCTTTTTGAAGGTGGGGAGGAAAAAATGAAATTACAGCCTGTTTCGCGCTGGAGATCGCGCTGCTTCTGACCTTGTAGAAGAAGCGCGATCTCCAGCGCGAAACAGGCTGTAACCTACAACTAGCTGTCTTCCCTGTAATGCTTTTACCCTCGCCAAGGTGACACAATAAAGTTAAGAAGATTTGCAAACGGGTGAGTGCCGCATTTTCATTTCTTTCATCTATATTATACTGTAAAAAGCAAACACAGTCCGGGAGAGCAAAAACACTCAAAAAGAGGCTCTGTCACCACATTATAAGTGCCCTATCTCCTACATAATCTGATCGGTGCTGTAATATAGATAACAGTGTTTTTTTTATTTTGAAAAATGATCATTTTTGACCAAGTTATAAACAATTTTAGATTTATGGCAATTAGTTTCTTAACCCCTTAAGGACGCAGCCTAGTTTGGGCCTTAAGGCTCAGAGCCCATTTTTCAAATCTGACATATTTTGCTTTATGTGGTAATAGCGTCGGAATGCTTAAACCTATCCAAGCGATTCTGAGATTGTTTTCTCGTGACATATTGTACTTTATGTTAGTGGAAAAATTTGGTCGATAAATTCATTGCCTATTTGTGAAAAACACCAAACTTTAGAGAACATTTGCAAAAATTATGATTTTTCTAATTTTAAATGTATCTCCTTGTAAAACAGATAGGAATAGCACACAAAAAAGTTACTATTTCTCATATTCCATATGTCTACTTTATGTTGGCATCATATTTTGAACGGCCTGTTATTTTTCTAGGACCTTACAAGGCTTAGAACTTTAGCAGCAATTTCTCACACTTTCAAGAAAATTTTAAAAGGCTATATTTTCAGGGACGAGTTTAGTTCTGAAGTGGTTTTTATGAGCCCATATATTAGAAACCCCCATAAATCACCCGATTTTGAAAACTGCACCCCTCAAAGTATTCAAAACAACATTCAGAAAGTGTTTTAACCCTTTAGGCGTTTCACAGGAATCTAAGCAATTTAGAGGTGAAATTGACAAATTTCATTTTTTTTGGCCAAAATGTATTTGTAAAACATTTTTTTCTGTATTACAGAAGGTTTTACCCAAGAAATGCATCTCAAAATGTATTGCCCAGATTCTGCAGTTTTTAGAAATATCCCACATGTGGCCCTAGTGTGAAAATGGACTGAAACACAGGCCCCAGAAGCAAAGGAGCACCTGGTGGATTTTGGAGCCTCCTTTTTATTAGAATATATTTTAGGCACCATGTCAGGTTTGAACAGGTGTTTTGGGCCAAAACAGTGGAAACCCCCAAAACTGACCCCATTTTGGAAACTACACCCCTCAGGGAATTTATCTAGGGGTATAGTTAGCATTTTGACCCCAAAGATTTTTTGCTAAATTTATTTGAATTAGTCTCTGAAAATAAAAATCTACTTTTTTTTCTGAAAAAATATCGAATTTTCACATTTTTGCAAGGAATAAAGGAGAAAAAGGACCCCAAAATTTGTAAAGCAATTTCTCTCGATTACGGAAATACCCAATATGTGGTAATAAACTGCTGTTTGGACCTACGGCAGAGCTCAGAACACAAAGTGCGCCATTTGGATTTTGGAGCGCAGATTTTACTAGAATGGTTTTTGGTGCCATGTCGCATTTGCAACGCACTGGAGGGACCTAAGCAGTGGAAACACCCCAAAGGTGACCCAGTTTTGGAAACGACACCCCTTTTTCTAGTGGTATAGTTAGAATTTTGTCCCAACAGGTTTATTCATGAATTTATTGGAGTTAGTCTGTGAAGATGAAAATCTACTTTTTTTCCGATTATTACATGGAATAAAGGAGAATAAGCACCCCGACATTGTAAAGCAATTTCTTCTGATTACGGGAATACCCCATATGTGGTAATAAACTGCTGTTTGTACCCAAGGCAGGGCTCAGAAGGGAAGGAGCACAATTTGTATTTTGTAGCACAGATTTTGCTAAATTGGTTTCTCGGGGCCATGTCGCATTTCCAGAGTCCCTGAAATACCAGTACAGAAGAAATTCCCCAGGTGTGATTCCATTTTGGAGACTATACCCCTCAAAGAATTAAATTAGAGGTGTAGTGAGCATTTTGATCCCTCAGGTGTCTTATAGATTTTATTAGAATTGGGAAGTGAAAATTAAAAAATAGTTTATTTCCAATAATATGTAGCTTTAGCTCATAATTTTTAATTTCCACAAGGAATACAGGAGAAAAGACACCCCAAAATTTGTTACACAATTTCTCCTGAGTAAGGAAATACCCTATATGTGGTTGTAAACTGCTTTTTGGACATGGGTCTAAAGGGGAAAAGCGCAATTTAGTTTTTGGAGTGTAGATTTTACAAAATTGTTCTTTGACGCCATGTTGCATTGCGCTTAGGTACCAGTACAGTTAAAACCCCTGAGAAGTTACTCCACTTGGGAAACTGCATACCTTTATGGAATTTTATCATGAGGTGTAGTGAGCATTTGACCCCACAGGTTTTGCAGAAATGAGTACACACTATATGTTGCAGATTGAAAATTGCAGTTTTTCCACAGTTATGCTATTTCAGTGCCCAATGTTTTGTGCCCAGCTTGTACCACTGGAGACACACACCCCATAAATTGTTAAGCGGGTTCTCCAGCGTACAGTAATACCCCATTTGTGGTCATAAACTGCTGTTTGGGCACACTGCCATTGCCATTTGGCTTTTGGAGAGCAGATTTTGCTTGGTAATAGTTTTGTTTAGTGTTTTACTGGTGTTTCAGTTTATAATGAGGAGGCATATGTAATCTGTGCGGAGTACATCAGGGTATATGTAAACTGGGCATAGTACATCAGGGTATATGTAAGCTGTGCGGAGTACATCAGCGTATACGTAAGCTGTGTGGAGTGCATCAGAGTATATGTAAGCTGTGCCGAGTACATCAGGATATATGTAAGCTGTGATGAGTACATCAGGGTATATGTAAGCTGGGCAGAGTGCATCAGGGTATAGGTACACTGAGCCGAGTGCATTAGGTCATAATAGGATGATGTAATAATGGGGTAAATTAATAATACATTTAATTATCCATGGATAGTGACGTACGCTTTGAACCAATCCTTTATGCACAGGCCAGTTTTTTTGGGTGCAGGAGTCGCACTTCTAAAGGGTGTCTGTGGTATTGTACAAAACATCCGCACTCCAGCATTGACTAATCTTTGACTTCTTCACTAGCCCCATATGTAGCACAGACCCCAAAATGTCATAGTTTCCGCTACATTTACAGGGTCTATTAGTGGGGGCTAGCAAATGATGATGTGGGGTTTTAGATGAAGAACTGCTGCACATATAAATTAGTGTGGGCTGTCGTTTTGCATTATTGCGTTCCCGAGAGTCATAACTTTTTATTTTTCCGTTGACGAACTGTGTGAGTGCTTGATTTTCATGGAACGAGCTGTAGTTTTTATTAGTATCATTTTTGGCTACATGCGGGTTTTTTTTTATCAGTTTTTATAAAAAATTTTGGGAGGTGAGAAGACCATAAAACACAAATTCTCTCACTGTTTTTTTTTTATACATTTTTAACGGCGTTCTCTGTGCAGTGTAAACAACAGGTTTACTTTATTCTGCGGTCCTATACGATTATGGCAATACCAAATGTATAAAGTTTTTAAATGTTTTACTACTTTTACACAATAAAAATACTTTTTACTAAATAAAATCTTTTAGTGTCACCATATTTTTTGTCCCCGGAGCGAAGAGAGGGCTTGTTTTTTGCGTGACAAACTGCAGTTTTTATTGGTACCATTTTGGGGTACTTGCAACTTTATGATCACTTTTTATTCCATTATTTTGGAAAAAACGTGACCAAACTTTTTTTTTTACACTTACTTGGGGACTTGAAGATCTGATCTTCTGATCCCCAGTACAATACAATTATTTAGTGCAGCGCATTGTAACTGTCATTTTACAACAGACAGTCAGTCTATTAGGTCCTGCCTTTGGCAGGACCTAATAGGCTTCCATACCTGGCCGACCAGGAAGTCGTCCTTGTCTGCCATAGCAACCATCGGCACCACATGATTTTTCGCGGGGGGCCAATGGGGTACAGAGGGAGCCACCTCCCTCTGTGTCAATCACTTAAATGCCGTTTAGGGGTTAAACGACGGCTGTAATTTCCGCTGTTGCAGTGGGATGTTGGCTGTATATTACAGCTCTTGTGCCCGCTTCATCCTCAGGGCGTTACTGTACGCCCATTTGCGGGAAGGGGTTAATAAAAAGCTTTTTTTTTTTCACTTGTAGGTCTTTCTCTGATCTCCTCACTGATCTCACAGAAATGAGTAGAATAGATATGGCGACAGGAGCTTTCTCCTTTAGACGACGTCATAGACTGCTGTGATTGGTGGCATGCTGATTGGTCCCCAGCCCGGTAACAGAGACGGACGGCTGTTAATGACCACCGTCACTGTGTTATCACTATGCGATTTCACATAGTGACCATTTATTCCAATAGTATGGTGCAGGTCTGCTTCAATAAGCGGCGCGCGCCGTACTATTGCGGAGCAGGTCCGCAACAGGTTAAGGGGTTGATAAAGACCCAAACATCATTCTGTTTCATTCAATTTACAACAATTGAATCGTTGCTATCGAGGATCAGACCCATGAAAAGTGCATCTCTATCTGAACTCACAGCTGTACAATCTAGCAACCTCGTTCCTGCCACCCATTTGGTATAGTATTTAGAAATATACATGAGCGTATTCATGTATGTCTCAACACGTTTCGTCTGCAGTATGACCCACCGACACTTCAGGAAACAATTTTTTCTTTTTTGTCTATAAGATATTGAAGATATTATTAGAAAATATATTATTAGTAGATACTTGCCGCCGCGTGCGGCTCTCATCGTGGCTGACGGAGTTTGAATATCACGACTCAGGCGCTCATACTAATTGGTATCTACTAATAATATATTTTCTAATAATATCTTCAATATCTAATAGACAAAAAAGAAAAAATAGTTTCCTTAGGTGTTGGCGCGTCATACTGCAGATGAAACGCGTTGAGACACATATGAATATGCTCATGTATATTCTGAGTACTATACCAAATGTGGGGCAGCAACTAGGTTGCTAGATTGTACAGCCGTGAGTTCAGACAGAGATTTACTTTTCATGGATCTGATCCTCGATAGCAATGATTCCCCCACAATAAACCAATTATTTTAGGTGGAATATAGGAATGAAGCTTCGTGCTATCTTTAATTCTTAATATATATTTAATAAAAGTGAAATTTTATATTATTACATCTACAAGAGAGTCAGTGAGTAGGTTTCTCTTTCACCAAGTTTCATCATGAAAATGTATCATTAAACACGAGAAGTGTTTAAAACACGGAAAACATTGTCCAAGAACCAGAACACAACAACAAATCAGAGAGTATGGTGGAATGATGGAATAATGGTCGGAATGGTCTTTTGTCCATTGACTCAACCAGTTCCAGATTTCGATTTCAGGAGCTTGTAGGCATAGAAAGTCTGGCGCCTTGGACTTCACCCACCAAGTAGGCCACATCTTAATTCATGGCTTTAAAATGTATAACTTTTGTTAAAAATAAAGCAATGATTCCTTAGTTTGCACTATTTATGCCTAGGCTATAATCCCCAATTTCTTCTATACACAAATGTCGAGCATTGTCTTCTTTCTCCACTGTATTCTCCATATGCAGTTGGAACACATATTGCTAAAGACACCTATTCACCTGACTAGCATACTGTCAAAAATTGGGCACATTAACAAATATAGTTCCAGTCTAGTGCCCAGTGTATTCCACAAGATAGCACACCTTTGTTGAGGAATACAGAGCAACTACTGGACTATGCAAGGTTTATGTCTATAAAATGTTGTAGTTGTCAGAAAAAGTGATGGAGGGCTTGATAAATATGGTACCCATGATGAACACCTTTCTTTTCATTCGAATCAATCCAGGAAACATCATCTAACACCCTCAGTAGCATAGATGCATTTAATTTACATATATATGCACTATGCTCAGATGTTTTTCTTATATATAATTTGTATTGGTGCAGTATTTTACTGTTTTGCTTTATTCCTTACACTTCTATGTTAGTGTCAGCAAAATTTGTAATTTTATGATATTTTTATGATATTTCTTCATATTTGTTACCTTTCTCCAACCTGGTGCTGAATAAAATGGTTGCTCTCAAATGTAGGGCATCAACATTTTTTATATTAAATGTTCACATTCTGTCGAATTATTATGAAGCCATTAACCTTTGTGTGTTGTCTTGTTCCAGTCAAGCAAAATGGAGAAATTCCAGCAGGTCCAGTCAATGATGTGTGATTTGATGGAATGGCGAGCACAGCTCCTTTCTGGTACATTGCCAAAGGATGAATTAAAAGAGCTTAAGCAAAAAGTGACTTCAAAAATTGACTATGGCAACAAGTAAGCTTTCTTCTTCTAGTCTACCTTCAGGTTTACAATGCATACTGCAGAAAGGAGAATACATTATTTTATATACCGTATTTTTATTTTATTACAGGCTTTAAAATCTGTTGTAGGGAATTGATAGGTTAAAGAGAACCTTTCACCTGCCCATGCATGAGCAGCTGTGTGCACCATGTAATAGGTGGGGCTGCACAAATCCTGGGTCACTTGCGCAGTACAGAGACAGATGCAATGAACAGGAGACGTTCATTGTATCCTATACACTGTGCTGCCGTATTCCGTCTGTGTATGTGTTGTTAAGAGACACATACACAGATGAAATAAAACATGGCAGCCCCCAGTACAGTAAGAAAGTGTTAATAAAAAAAAAACATAGTATGTGAAAAAATAAATAAAGTCAATATAATACTTTATTAAATAAAAACACATAAATTAATAAAAAAATAAAATAATCATGAAACTGTCCCTTTAAGCTTGGGGCTACACACAAAAGTCTTGTAGTTTAGGGATATGTTCACATGCAAACTCAAAAACGTCTCAAAATATGGAGCTGTTTTCAAGAGAAAACAGCTCCTGATTTTCAGATATTTTTTGTGCCACTCGCGATTTTCGCAGCGTTTTTTACGGCCGTTTTTGGAGCTTTTTTTACTAGTCTATGGAAAATGGGTCCAAAAACGTCCCAAGAAGTGTCCTGCACTTCTTTTTCGCGGCCATTTTTTTACGCGTAAAAAAACGCTGCGAAAAATGCTTCATCGGAACAGAATGCTGTTCTCCCTACGAAATCAATGGGCAGATGTTTGGAGGCGTTCTGCTTCTGATTTTTCGGGCGTTTACGGTCTGAAAAACGGCCGAAAATAGGCCGTGTGAACATACCCTAGCAGCTTCAACAATAGTACCTGTCGTGTGACATTTGCAGCCTATAGGAACACATTCTTGCACACAGTCACAAACACATGCAATTCATGAGATACATACAACTATTGCTTGGCAAATATATTTATAGATAAAAGCTGTTCGTGATGTCATGTCAGAAAAGTGTGTTTTGACATTTTGTAATCAACCAATTATTTTTTATATTGTCCCAATGCATCTAAAGAGAAAAATGAAGCAACTTTGCATTTTTGTTTTCTTTATACAAATCTTATGTAGACCTATGCACATCCACGGTCGCGGCCTTCATTTTTGGCCTGTCCTCCCATACAAAAGTATGGGATCACGGCCTGTAAAATACGAAAAATAGGACATGCTCTGTAATTCCCGACACTGTTCTACGGCACGGACACCTATCCGTAGCAATACGAAAAGGTGTCCGCGGCCAATAGAACTGAATGGGTCCGCAATTACTGAGATTTTTTACGGTCGTGTGCATGGGGCCTAACAGACAACAAACATATACCGTGTAGTCTGATCCTGCAGTCATATCAAATGTAAGTTAGTAAAAAGTAGGGGAGGGTCAGACTACGCAGGTTTTGTTTATTCTCTTTTACCATGGATACGCATAAGTCTGCATAGGAGCTGAAGATACAAACCACAGGAAATGTTTAATCAAGACTATTTGCAAACCTGCTGTATTTTCCATTTGAGGAGGCATTTGAGCAATAACAAAAATGGTTGTGCAGGCGGACATAGCCTTTTTTTAAACAAAAATAAAAATAAATAAAGTTTATTGAATGAAAGCAAATCTGAAAATACAACATGTTTTGTTCATTAATGACATACATAGCTCTTCAAAACAGTAATGGAAAGGAAGAAAGAACCAAAATAACAAACCATGTGTAGTGTGTTAGGCCTATATCATGTCACCAAGGAAAGAGAGGAAACCTACGTAGATGAGCATGTACACATCGAATGGGAAAAAAATCAGTACATAAAGAACCTATGCATTTTATAACAGTAGCAATATTAAATTATGTTGGGTATGAATAAGGTGGTGAAATAACACAACCAAGGGTTATTGTGTTTATACAGTTGTGCTTATGGGTCATCAAAAGACGGGCAGCTAGAGAAAATGGTATTTGAGGAATTTATCCATCTATCCCAGATACTGTGGAAATTAACTTCTTTATTAATTTGCTTAGAACCATTTTTAAAGAGGCACCGTTAAATTAACTGAATGTATCCAGTCCAGTCCTAGAGGGCAGAAAGTTTAGGAGCCATCCAGAATTTTCCCACTATTTTTCTAGAGTGGTATGGGGTCTCACAGAGAAATTTGAGGAGAGAAATTTCTCTGAGTCAATGAACAGTCTTAGGGTCATCTGGCACCGTAACCAGCTAAAAATCATGTAGGATTTTTCTAATTTGTTTCCAATAGCCTTTCAAGGTGGGGCATGACCTTAGTAAATGGAAAAATAAATTGTAGGATTCCATGCATTTGAGCACACATCTCGAAAATCAGGTTTGAATTTGCTTAGTCTACCTATAGTCATGTAAGCTCTATGAAGGATATATACTTGAGATATCCTTTCGCTATAATTTGGAGACTCCTGCTTTGGAGAGGCCAGGACCATTTGCCATTCTTCTGCTGTGAAACTCCCCATCTCCACCTCCCAACGAGACAACTAATAAGGATAGTTCTTTTTTGGCAAAATAATTCACTATACAGAATAGAAACTGTCTTTGGCCAGTAACTGCCAATAAATACTTAGGTATAGGGAAGGAGTTACCGCAGAATTGATAATTTGGGAATTGGGCTTCAACTGTGTGGCTAAGCTGCAGGTAGGGTAGGTGAAAGTCATTTGTGAGAGAAAACCTTTCCTTGAGCTGCTGGAAAGACTGAATTACCCTTTCAATACAATTATCTCCAATATAGAATACTCCCTTTGCCTTCCACACTTGGTAGATTCATAAGTTCTGGAAAAAAGTGATAAAAGAGTCTAATTCACTGTATAACATAAATCTAACTCCTGACCTGAGTAAACTCTATTTCACGGAGGAATATTCTTTATGATCATGTCCTCCTATAAAATTAGGCGCATCTTACTACAGCTATTTTTATATTAAAATTGGAACGCAAGTCTTAATACATTTCCCCCATAGCCTTTAAATCTACATTAAAACTAGTAGAATCAAAAAATTAAGCTGCTTTTGTACATTTGACAAACTGAAATGAAAGACATTGGGGGGGAGGGGCATTTTTTTAGAGGAGTCTTGCTATTCGGTGATAGACAAAGGCTATCTGGTTTAGTTCACTGTGATTCTAATTAAAAAACAGACAACGGCCGTTGGAAAAGGAGACGCATACACAAGTTGGTGAGAAGTCAATCCCCTTCTGAGCGTTCTTTGTTTGAACAATTTTACTATCAAGCAAGTGGACAAGCATAGCCAATCATCTTGTGTCACGTATAGGATTGAGTTCATTATCATAGATACTACTGCTGATAAAATGCATACATTAGAAGCAGAGTGCATTCCTCATATGGTATTCATATTTTTACAAATGGTATACCAGTTTACAAAGACTTTCTTCTTAAGACCAGACAGAACCATACTAGATATTCTGATCCAATATTGTGTGCCTCAAGACTATTGAGATGACTCATATATGCAATAGATATACATTATACATACGTATACATCAGTAATACACTAAATATATGTGAAAACAATAAAAACACACTAAATATACTATTACAATTTAAAATGCCAGTCTTAGACTTATTTTTCGTTGGTGCAAAATGCATCAAATTAGGTGCATCTTTGGCTGTCCATGCGCCCAAATGTGAAATGTACGCCAGCTACGAGCATAGATTTCTGCTATAATTTGCTAGTTTCTTGCGAAAAGTATAGTAAATTTGTCAGGCCGCTCCAGGTCACACCCCTTTGCTATGCCTCGCCCAATATTCAGGAGAGCGGCGTAGATGGAATAAATGCATACAAAATGTGTTGCTCAAGTTGCAACGTTTGATAAGTTTGCGTCTTTTCCTACGCTAAATAACTGCCGTAGAAAAGTTAATAAATCCACCACATTGTCTTTGCATTGTGATCCTTATGTATAGTAAGCTTCATATAGTATATTTTATTGCCTAATCCTTGGTAGTAATATTTTTACAGAAGCACATGGGTCAGAAGAGTTCATGATCTATTGAGTTATAGCTTTCCATTTTTAGCCTACAATATACAGACATCATTGACTTGTTCACTCAATTATAGAAATATTTTATAATTGCTAATTGAAAAATGATATATAGAATCATACTGTATCAATGTATTCTTTATAAAGCACTTACAATATATGATAACCCCTACACAGTGATAAAATGCATATAATTGTTTTATTAAATAAATGTCCAATATTTGCTTTTCATTTTACAAGATATGATATTGGAATGATGTGTTCAATCGTGATTGTTTTAACTGCAGAATTCTTGAGCTTGATTTGATTGTACGAGATGAAGATGGAAATATCTTGGATCCTGACAAAACAAGTGTGATTAGTTTATTCCATGCCCACAAAGAGGCCACAGAGAAAATCACTGAGCGTATAAAAGAAGAAATAGTAAGTCATTTTCTTTAGAAGGCGATGAGAAATTAAATAGGTTTCATGTTCTTAGAGATGTAAATTGATTGCATAATATGTTGAGTTTTACATTAAAGCCACTATTGGCATTTAATTCTGTAAACTTCAATACTAGTAGTAGATTGAAGATTTTACAGTGGTACTTTAGACCAGTGGCGTAGCTATAGGGGTCACAACGGTTGCCACTGCCTGCAGGTCACCCATTGCCACACAACGCTGACCGCGCTGGTCCTGCCTCCAACTGAATCTGCGTCCGCAGGACGCACATTCAGTTGGGTTCAATGATGGAACCTTGCTCCAGCATTCACTGTGCCGCGAGCGGCCTGGCGCGATGTAGTGATGTCATTGTGCCTGTCTGCGCCGAGTCACTCACAGCACAGTGCAGAGGAGGAAAAAGATCTCCTCCATCCGAACGGGGATAGGTAAGTAATTATGTCATTATTTTTCTATTAGGCACATACATTTGGGGGCATTATACTGGGTATGGGAGGAGAGGGCTCATTTGGTAGCTGCTGAGGGGCATTATACTGTAGGGGGGCATTATACTGTATGGGCCACCTATTAGGGGCATTATACTGTGTGGTGGTATTATACTGTATGTGGCAGCTATGGAGGGCATTATACTGTATGGGGCAGCTAAGAGGGGCATTAGACTCTATGGGGGGATTATACTGTATGGGGCAGCTATGGGTGCATTATACTGTATGGGGGGAATTATACTGTATATGGCAGCTATGGGGGCATTATACTGTATGGGGGCATTATACTTTATGGAGCAGCTATGGTGCATTATACTGTATGGGAGTATTATACTGTATGGGGCAGCTATGGGGACATTATACTGTATGGTGAATTATAGTGTATGGGGCATCTATTGGGGGCATTATACAGTGTGGTGGCATTATACTGTGGGTCAGCTATGAGGACATTCATGTGGTCTGTCAGGCAAGGCAGCTGGGCATAGGCTGGTGGTGTTGGGGAGGGGTAGGGGGGCCTAAGCTGAATTCTTGCACCAGGGCCCATGAGCCTTTAGCTACGATCCTGCTTTAGACATAAACGTTTATCACTTGTAGCATATGATAGGAGATAAACAATAAATCGGTATGAACCTGGCTGCTAGAATCCCCTCCAATAACTACAACGGGGGACTCTAGACCCCTGTTTCTCCCCACCAGCATATCCGAAGTCAGAAACAGGCCCATTACAAAGAGTAGACGACCGCCTAGGGTGCCACTTCACAACAGGGATTGGGGGCACATTTTTATGTAAAAAAAAAATATTATTATGGGGATTTAATGCATATAGATGGTTTGTCATGATTTTGCTGCGAATCGGCGCAAAAATCGTGATGAAACTGTGATGTGCAAAGATTTCTATAGGACAACTGTTTGCGGGAGGTGTTACTCTAGAAGGTTTTGCACAGATAAGGTCACATGACCATATGTGTGTTGATCCTGAAGCCAGAGAGTGGTGCAGCAAGGTTCCAGGGAGAATTAGTGTGAGCTGTGCTGTGTATGTGTCTGAGGTCTGGTCTATGGTCTGTTTTTATTGAAGGGTTCTGGTCTGTGGTCTGTAGTTATTGAGGGGGTCTGGTCTGGAGGTTGGTCTTTGTTTAGGGGGACTGGGGGTTTGTATTAGTTTAGGTGAGCTGCTTTGGGCCTGTTGTTATTTAGGGGTCTGGTCTGGGATCTGTATTTATTTAGGGGATCATCTTTGGAGTCTGTATTTATTTTTAAGATCTGTTCTGAGGTCTGTATTTATTCTGAGGTCTGTATTTAGGGGTCTGTTGTAAGGCTGGGGTCTGTATTTATTTAGGCTTATTGACCTAGGGTCTGTAGTTATTCTGGGGTCTGTTTTTATTCTTTGGTCTGTTTTTTATTCTGGGGACTGTATTCTGAGGTCGGATTTATGTATTTATTCAGGGGACTGTATTCTGAGGTCGGATTTATGTATTTATTCTGGGGTCTGTATTTATTTTGGGATCTGCTCTGGGGTCTGTATTTATTGAGGGGGTCTGGCTTAGGGGTTTGTATTTGTTTAAGTGGTCTGGGGGTTTGTATTAGTTTAGGGGGTCTGTTCTGGGTCTGTATTTATTTAGGGGATCTGCTTTGGAGTCTGTATTTATTTATAAGATCTGTTCTGGGGGTCTGTATTTTGGGGTGTGTATTTCGGAGTCTGGTCTAAGTTATGTATTCATTATGTGTCTGTATTTATTTTCTGGGGTTTGTCTTGTGGGCTGTAGTTATTCTGATTTTGTTTATTTTATTAAGGGGACTGTATTCTGGGGTCTGGTCTGATGTATGTATTTATTCTGGGGTCTGTATTTATTTTGGGGTCTGTTCTTGGGTCTGTATTTATTTTAAATGTCTAGGGTCTGTATTTATTTAGGGGATTTAGACTGAGGTCTGTATTTGTTTATGGTATATGGTATGGGGTCTGTAGTATTTGAATGCCTCTATTCTGAGGTCTAGTCTGAGGTCTGTATTTACTCTGGTGTCTAGTCTGGGTCTGTATTTTGAGTTCAGTCTGTGGCTATTCTAGGGGCCACATTTATTTTTGTCTTAGGGAGTCTATTTTGGTGTCTGGAGTATGTTCTTATTTTAGGGTCTGTATTTATTTTGGGGACTGTACTTATTTTAGAATCTGTATTTATTCTGGGGTTTGGTCTGGAGTTTGATGAAGAATATACAGCAATCAGCTGTAGCATTAAGACCACTGACAGGTGAAATAAATAACATTAATTATCTCGTTAAAATGGAACCTTTCATGGGGTGCGAAATTAGACAGCGAGTGAATTGTCAGTTCTTGAAGTTGATGTGTTGGAAGTAGGAAAAATGGGATAGTGTAAGGATTTGAGCGACTTTGACAAGGGCCAAATTGTGATGGCTGGAAGACTATGAAAGAGCAACTCAAAAAGGGTAGGTTTTGGTGTGTGTTTCCAGTATGCAGTGGTTATTGCCTACCAAATCTTGTCCAAAGAATGACAACCAGTGAACCGGCGACAGGGTCATGGGCGCCCAAGGTTTATTTATGCAAGTGGGCATCGAAGGCTAGCCCGTCTGGTCCGATCCCACAGAACAGTTGCTGAGTTAATGCTGGCTATTATAGAAATGTGTCACAACACACAGTGCATCCCAGCTTGCTGCGCAGCTGCAGACCGGTTAGGATTGCTGCTGATTCCTGTCTACCCTAGAAAGCGCATACAATGGGCATGTGAGCATCAGAACTGGACTATGGAGCAAATGGAGGAAGGTGGCCTGGTCTGATGAATCACGTTTTCTTTTATATCATGTTGACGGCCGAGCATGTCCACATCTTTTACCTGGAGAAGAGAAGGCACGGCACCATGATGCACTATAGGAAGAAGGCAAGCCAGCATGTGAAGCTCTGGGCAATGTTCTGCTGGAAAACCTTGGCTCCTGGCATTCATGTGGATGTTACTTTGACACGTACCACCACCTAGCTAAACATTGTTGAAAACCTCGGTAACAGTGATCACAATATAGTTATATTTTACATATACTGTAAAAAACAAACCCAATCTTGGAGGGCAGAAACACTTAATTCTAAGAAGGCCAATTTCTCCAGGATGAGGGCTGCAATTCAGGATATAGACTGGGAAGAACTAATGTCAAATTATGGTACAAATGATAAATGGGAGATTTTCAAATCTACTTTGGGTAATTATAGTGCAAAATTTATTCCTATAGGTATCAAGTATAAACGACTAAAATTAAACCCCACATGGCTTACATCTTCTGTAAAAAGGGCAATACATGACAAAAAAAGGGCATTTGTAAAATACAAATCTGAGGGTACATCTGTAGCCTTTTTAAATTATAAAGAGCATAATAAAATCTGTAAAAAGGTAATAAAATCAGCAAAAATGCCAAGGATAGTAAAACAAATCACAAAAAATTATTCGAATATGTAAATGCAAAAAAGCCAAGGTCTGAACATGTAGGACCCCTAAATAGTGGTAATTGGGGAGTTGGTCACAGGGGATCAAGAGAAGGCAGAGTTACTAAATGGGTTCTTTAGCTCTGTATATACAACAGAAGAAAGAGCAGCTGATGTAGCCGGTGCCAGTGCTGTTAATATATCAGTTGATATACTGAATTGGCTGAATGTAGATATGGTCCAAGCTAAGTTAAATAAAATAAATGTACACAAGGCCCGGGACCAGATGGATTACACCCTAGAGTTCTTAAAGAGATTATCTAATGACTGGTATAGTGCCAATGGACTGGTGCAGGGCAAATGTGGTGCCTATTTTCAAAAAGGGCTCTAGATCTTCCCCGGGTAATTATAGACCAGTAAGCTTAACATCCATCGTGGGGAAAATGTATGAGGGGCTATTGAGGGACTATATACAGGATTATGTGACAAAAAAAATAGTATTATAAGTGACAGCCAGCACGGTTTTACTAAGGACAGAAGTTGTCAAACCAACCTGATTTGTTTTTATGAAGAGGTGAGCAGAAGCCTAGACAGAGGGGCCGCTGTGGATATTGTGTTTTTGGACTTTGCAAAGACATTTCACACTGTCCCTCATAGATGTCTAATGGGTAAATTAAGGACTATAGGTTTAGATAGTATAGTTTGTAATTGGATTGAGAATTGGCTCAAGGACCGTATCCAGAGAGTTGTGGTCAATGATTGCTACTCTGAATGGTCCCCGGTTATAAGTGGTGTACCCCAGGGTTCCATGCTGGGACCACTATTATTCAAATATTTTTTTGTACTAGGAAATTATCTAAGCCTTTTTTAAAGCCAACTACTGTAGCTACTGTGACCATCTCCTGCAGTAGACTATTCCATAGATTCACAGATCTCACTACTGTGTGTGTGGCATTATCTACAGGGGGCTGGGTGTGGCATTATCTACAAGGTGTCCAATGGCAGAAGCAGAACTTGTGTAACTTTCTGAACTAAGTTCTGCTTCTGATGCAGCGTCCATATCGCCGTCTGAATTGGTGGAGCACTGCAAGGCGTACGCCAGCTCTGCAGAGAACAAAAAAGAAAAAAAATTACTAATCACCGCTATTAAAACAGCGAAATCAGCAAAAAGAACATCACAGAGATCACGGATAATCCGTTGTGATTACAGGTAATCTGGGGTGATTATGGGTAACCTGGGGGTGATTACGGGTAATCTGCGTACACAGGCAAATATGTGGTGTTTTTCACAGGATAACAGCACAGTATCTCTCTCACCTCTGACAATCAACTAATGTGGTAGGAGGGAGGGAAGCGGCACAAATCCTGTGCTGTATTTTATAAATATGAGACTATGGTCACTGTGATAGGGCCTAACAATTAGTTTTTTTTTTTATCTCCTCTCACCAAACATTCAAGGTGAGATGAGATAAAAAAAAACTCATATTCACCTCACACTGCATTGTAACAGCGATTGCAAACAATGTGGCGATCGCATTGTAGCAGCGATCGCAAACAACGGTCCCTAGTCAGTGTTCCAAGCCTTCAGCTACCGGAGGTAAATCTCCTCCCGGGGGTGCTGCTTTTTTCCAATGCAATGCAGAAAAAAGGCAATGGCATCGGAATAAAGCCTGTTTGTGGCCACCATAATAACACTAATGGGCGGTTACTAACGGGTTAAAGGGTTATTCCCACATTTATGGGATATACCATAAATATCTGATAGATGCTTTGGAACCCGTGTCTATCTTCAGAACAACTTCCATCCCATTCAGAGAATGAATAAAGAGGTGGCCAATTGTTTCTGTAACTTCCATAAAATTGAATAGCGAGAGTCGCATGCATTCATTCTCCACCTGGATGTGGTGGCCGCCTTAACAGGCAGGACACGGCTCGGTGAGTTGGACCCGCATCTATCAGACATTTACAGCATCCTGTGTAGGTTAGAATAACCCTTTAATGAAGCCCTGCGCACGTTCTCTCAGTACGTCATTACTAATAAATATTTTCCAAAAGCTACATCTTTTAGGGGTCCAAATACATTTGCCAGAAGATCCTATATTACCTAATGATATCTCCCTTTAAATGCACTTGTCATCTACATATAATGAAGACAGTAATATAAAGGGGTACTCTCACCTTAGACATTTATGTCATACAAAGTGGAGCTTGAGTGCAGTCTGGCTAATATTCAAAAATTTACATGAATATTCAAATGTCCCAAAAAATATCAACCTTGGTAGCCTTTTATCCAGGAACAATATTACATAGTTACATAGTTGAAAAGGTTGAAAAAAGACACAGGTCCATCACCTCCAACCTCTAATCCTACCATGTTAGGCCCCATGCACACAACCGTAAATTCGGCCGTAATTACGGGCCATAATTACGGCCCGATTCAGTTCTATTGACTGCGGACATCTTTCCGTATCGAATGGGTGTCCGTGCCATAGAACTGTGCACGGAATTATGTACCATGTCTGTTTTTTCGTGTTATACAAGCCGTGCTCCCCTACTTTGTATGGGAGCATGGCCCAAAAATGCAGACGGCCTTCGCCAATCTCGGGCCATGATTATGATCACGGCCGTGTGCATGGGGTCTTAATCCAGAGGAAGGCAAAACTCCCATGAGGTTGTTGCCAATTGCCTCATTAGGGGAAAATTCCTCTCTGACTCCAAATATGGCCATGACATGTCAGAAGTTTGTCAACTGTTTAGCTATACTTTAAATATCAGAATTAAGGTTCTGTCTATCACCTGTACATAATTCCTGTAGAATGCGGGGGGTGTATACCATTCAGATTCGGTGATTTGTCTATTTTAGTGATTTTAATGCGGCGCTGCACTTCTTGCTGGGTTAACCCCTTAAGGACACGGCCAATTTTGTCCTTGAGGACAGAGCAATTTTTTTTACATTTCCCTCTTTGCATCCCGACGCTCATAATTCTTTTATTTTTTGTACGAAGTAGTTGTATGAGACTTTGTTTTTTGCGGGATGAGTTGTACTTTATGTACGTACCCTTTTTTGGTACAAATACATTATCGTTTAATTTCTATAAATTTTTAATTAGATTAAAATGCAGAAAAAAAGCAGTTGCGCAGCAGTTTTATTTTTTTTTTTTTACACCATACACCGATCATCATAAATAATGTTATATCTTTGTTGTACAGGTTGTTACGGTCGGGGCGATACCAAATATGTCTATATTATTTCATGTTTTGGGACTTATATTTTAAAAAGTTTATTTATTATAAAAAAATGTGTGTTTCTGTGTATTTTATTTACTTTTTATTCATTTATTTATCATTATTATTTTTTTACATTCATTTAACCTTTTTTTTTAATCCCATAAAGGGATTTATCATTTTGATTTTGATTTTGTAACTGCAATGTACTGGCATAGATCTATATGCCAGTACATTAGCCTGTGTACTGATTGTACACAGGCAGTTGTTAGGGCATACCTCAGTATGCCCTAACAACAGGAAATATGTTCAGACAGCCCTGGGGTCCTTCACTGGACCCTGGGCTGTCTGGCCATATGAGTTGTGGGCTTTGATCGCGTCACAGTTATCTTCTGTGACGCGATCAATGTGCAGTCCCCCCTCTTTGAACGGCGCGATCAGCTTTCATCGCGGCGTTCAAAGGGTTAACAGCGGAGAGAAGATGGCCGTTGCCCCGCTCACGATCACACACACAGAGACGGCAGAGACTGCTGTCACTCAGGACGAGTATGCTCGTACTAATGCGCGAAGTGCTCGCTGCTCAGGCCGAGCATACTCGTCCTGTGTCGGCAACAAGTTAAGCAGGTGACATTTCTTTTTTTCTTTATAATTATTTAATGCCTTGTCCCTACCATCCTGCTTTAGTATTTTGCAGGCTTTCTTTTTATCCTTTATTATTGTTTTATTTAAACACATCGGTTTCATCCTATTTCTAGCTTGTTTATTCCCATAAGGTATATATTTTTCACAGGACCTATTTAAGAGTCTTTTAAAAATGTTCCGTTTAGTTTGATTATTTTTATTTTTGAGAAAATTGTCCCAGTTTACACCCCTAAAGGGCTGGCAAAGAAAAAAAAGAGTTTACAAAAAGTGCCCCCCAGCCTTGATTTGCCTTCCCTAAATCCCCCTACATACTTTCTAACCAGTTTCTGTTTGATCTCAATCATCACTGCTGCTTTTTCTGTTTGTTTACATCCCTTCTTATTGTTCCTGGCTGTTTCCTGTCTTGTAACCCACCATACCCAGGAGACAGCTTACACCCCCCACCCTTGTCCTCCCCAGCATCTCAGCTATTTGCATACTGCCACGCCCCTCTATGTTCACAGGGTCCTTCCCTGCTCTAATTACAGTCACCCAGCTCACTCCCTGCACACTGTCACAGCCAGCAATATTACACAGGCGTGATGAGGGTTACATACAGGGATGATCTGGGTTATATACAGGGGTGATGGGGGTTATATACAGGGATGATGGGGTTATATACAGAGATGATAGGGGTTATATACAGGGACAATACAACTCCATCATCCCTGCATATAACCCCCATCATCCCTGTGTATTACATCATCATCACTGTACATAACCGCCATCATCCCTGTATATAAATCGCCATCATCCCTGTATATAACCCTCATCATCCCTATTTATAACCCCCATCATCCCTATATATAACCGCCATCATCCATGTATATAACCCCATCATCCCTCTATATAACCACCATCATTCCTGTACATAACCGCCATCATCCCTGTACATAACCATTATTACCCCTGTACATAACCACCATCATTCCTCTACATAACCACCATCATCCCTGTGCATAACCGCCATCATCCCTGTGTATAACCGCCATCATCCCTGTGTATTACCCCAATATTCTTGTGTATTACCCCCAACATCCCTGTACATTCCCATAACATCCCTGTATATAATCCCCATCATCACTGTGTATTACCTCATCATCCTATACAGAGATGATGGTGGTTATATACAGGGATGATGGTGGTTATATACAGGAATGATGGGGGTAATACACAGAGATGATGGGGTAATACACAGAGATGATGGGGGTTACATATAGGGATGATGGGGTTATATACAGAGATGTTGGGGGTAATACACAGGGATGATGGGGGTTATACACAGGGATGATGGAGGTTATACACATGGATGATGGGTGTTAACATTTAAACACAGGGATGATGAGGGTTATATACAGGGATGATGACCCCCATCATTCCTGTATATAACCCCATCATCCCTGTATTTATATAACCCCCATCATCCCTGCATTTATATAACACCCATCTTCCCTGCATTTATGTAACCACGTAATCACTTTATATATGCAACCATCGGGGCGTAAAGGGATTGAGGCATAACTTGAATGCCGCCCCTACTCCTTCTACATCAGAGAGTAGAAAGAGGAGGGGGAGTGTACTATGGGAGACTATGTTCAGTGTCTTTGATCAGCCAGCACTTTCGGAAATAAGAGGCACGGCGCGTCATCAATTACGTTTACAGGCAGTGGGACCAGAGGCGGAAATCTGAAAAGCTCATGAAACATCCGCCCGGCCCCCTGCCTGTAAACCTAGATGATGCGCCGTGCCTCTTATTGCCAGAAGAAGTGAAAAGTTTACTCTGGGTGTAGTCACGTAACTCGAAGTCAGAACACAGTAACGCTGCCACATATAAGCATACATTATATTAGAAAGTTAATTATATATGTCACATTAAGTCACAATATAAATAAAATTTATTCCTGGTCAACCCCTTTAAGGTCATCCCTTAGCCCATGAAAATTGGCCTCTGTGAAGATTAGAGTTTTTGTACCAAACCATTTATTAAAGATTACATGAAAACTTATTATGTTGTGGTCACTATTACCTAGGTGACCCCCAACCTGTACGTTTAATATTCTGTCCGGCCTATTGGTTAAAATTAGGTCTGGAAGTGTCCCTCCTCTTGTTGGATCTTGCACCAGTTGTGAAAGGTAATTGTCTTTAATTATTGTCAAAATATTGTCCTTTGTTGGACCTGCAGGTTGCTGCCTCCCAGTTTAAATCAGGATCGTTAAAGTCCCCCATAATAATGACTTCATTATGATTTGCTGCCTCATCTATTTGCTTTATTAGTTGATTTTCTGCTTCTTCCATTAAACTTGGAGACATAGGCCCAGTTTACAAAGAGTTTTTTTATGCTGATTTTGACGTCCGACACGATGAAGTTCCTGTGAGAGGAAGTGAGTGACGTCACAGCGTGATCTCGCGAGGACACGCTGTGTGTCTGTGCACTGCCAGAAGCTGGGTGGTAAGGAAGAGAAGTGGATGATGCTGATTCGTCAGCATCATACACTTCCATTCACAACGCCCAGCTAGTAAAACAAGTAAAAACGCCCATATGTAACAAACACAATACACGCCCAGTTGGACATAACTTTTAACACGCCCAGTTGTACATAAGAAAGGCTCATTTGCATAAATATAAAAACGGTCATAACTTGGCCCAAAATGCTAGTTTTTGAAAAAAAAAAAATTTTTTACTGTTATCTACATTGCAGCGCCGATCTGCTGCAATAGGAGATAGGGGTTTGAAAATCTGGTGACAGAGCCTCTTTAACATGTAGATTTTACACGGTGAACGCCATCAAAACAAAACTCTACAAATCTACAACTCGTCTCACATAAAACAAGCCCTCATATGGCAATACTGATGGAAACGAAAAAATAAGTTATGGCTTTTTGAAGGTGGGGAGGAAAAAAATAAAGTGAAAATCCGAAAATTGGCTGCGGAAGGAAAGCGTTAAGAACTAACTGTTTACTTGCTGCCTAATATATCCCACCCATTGTAATGAGATAACCAATGTTATTCACTTCACCTGTCAGTGGTTTTAATGTTATGACTTATCGGGGTATATATTACATCATATCATAATAGAAATACAAATATGGTCCTGCCTGCTATTAGAAATTTCATGTACTTCTAAAATGCATGCTAGGCCCCAATTCACCTGATTACGAGGGTATACTGTTATAAAGACAAAATAATGCATGGCATTACCCCTCAACAATCCCCACCAGAAAGGCTTGTCCATGATCAGATTCTATTCTCCACTGGCAGCTGCAGATCTGTGGCGACAAACCTGTCTATTGAATCCAGTAAGGAGGTTGCTCTTTATAGTAAGTTATTTTTTTTGTATTCTTGCTTTTTATCCACTTCCTGACCAGAAGCTTTACCCCTCTTCCTGACCTGGCCCATTTTCAAGCTTTAGCCATATGCCAATTTAAATGCAAATTGTTCTTCTATTACTCTTCCAATCTACATGTACAGTGAAGGAAATAAGTATTTGATCCCTTGCTGATTTTGTAAGTTTGCCCACTGTCAAAGACATGAACAGTCTAGAATTTTTAGGCTAGGTTAATTTTACCAGTGAGAGATAGATTATATTAAAAAAATAACAGAAAATCACATAGTCAAAATTATATATATTTATTTGCATTGTGCACAGAGAAATAAGTATTTGATCCCCTACCAACCATTAAGAGTTCAGCCTCCTCCAGACCAGTTACACGCTCCAAATCAACTTGGTGCCTGCATTAAAGACAGCTGTCTTAAATGGTCACCTGTATAAAAGACTCCTGTCCACAGACTCAGTTAATCAGTCTGACTCTAACCTCTACAACATGGGCCAGACCAAAGAGCTTTCTAAGGATGTCAGGGACAAGATCATAGACCTGCACAAGGCTGGAATGGGCTACAAAACCATAAGTAAGACGCTGGGTGAGAAGGAGACAACTGTTGGTGCAATAGTAAGAAAATGGAAGACATAGAAAATGACTGTCAATCGACATCGATCTGGGGCTCCATGCAAAATCTCACCTCATGGGGTATCCTTGATCCTGAGGAAGGTGAGAGCTCAGCCGAAAACTACACGGGTGGAACTTGTTAATGATCTCAAGGCAGCTGGGACCACAGTCACTAAGAAAACCATTGGTAACACAATACGCCGTAATGGATTAAAATCCTACAGTGCCCGCAAGGTCCCCCTGCTAAAGAAGGCACATGTACAGGCCCGTCTGAAGTTTGCAAATGAACATCTGGATGATTCTGAGAGTGATTGGGAGAAGGTGCTGTGGTCAGATGAGACTAAAATTGAGCTCTTTGGCATTAACTCAACTCACCGTGTTTGGAGGAAGAGAAATGCTGCCTATGACCCAAAGAACACCGTCCCCACTGTCAAGCATGGAGGTGGAAACATTATGTTTTGGGGGTGTTTCTCTGATAAGGGCACAGGACTACTTCACTGCATCAATGGGAGAATGGATGGAGCCATGTACCGTCAAATCCTGAGTGACAACCTCCTTCCCTCCACCAGGACATTAAAAATGGCTCGTGGCTGGGTCTTCCAGCACGACAATGACCCGAAACATACAGCCAAGGCAACAAAGGAGTGGCTCAAAAAGAAGCACATTAAGGTCATGGAGTGGTCTAGCCAGTCTCTAGACCTTAATCCCATCGAAAACTTACGGAGGGAGCTGAAGATCCGAGTTGCGAAGTGACAGCCTCGAAATCTTAATGATTTACAGATGATCTGCAAAGAGGAGTGGGCCAAAATTCCATCTAAAATATGTGCAAACCTCATCATCAACTACAAAAAAATGTCTGACTGCTGTGCTTGCCATCAAGGATTTTGCCACCAAGTATTAAGTCTTGTTTGCCAAAGGGATCAAATACTTATTGCACAATGCAAATAAATATATTTAATTTTGACAATGTGATTTTCTTTTTTTTAAAATATAATCTATCTCTCACTGGTAAAATTAACCTAGCCTAAAAATTCTAGACTGTTCATGTCTTTGACAGTGGGCAAACTTACAAAATCAGCAAGGGTTCAAATACTTATTTCCTTCACTGTATATATATATATATATATATATATATATATATATATATATATATATATATATATATATATAAAAGATATAGATAAAGAGATAGTTGGATAGAAATTATAATTATCTTTATTTGTATAACAAAAAAAAGCGCAATTTGGATATATATACAGATATAATTATCTATCTATCTATCTATCTAATATCTATCTGACTGTCACGGACACTGGGTTTGTGGACCCACAAGGCCGCTCCGCCGTAGCGGGGAGGCAGCTGACCAGGTCACAGTCTATGTGAAAGTTAGATGGCAGACAGTAATGCTTAGGTACCTGAAATAGTCCGGGCAGTGGCCGTGGCTTCAGCACGGGTGGAGGCAGGTGCGGCAAGTGGCGCCAGACGTGGCGGGCAGTATCCGATGAGCGGTAGACACTTGACGTGGCAGAAGACAATTGACGTGGCAGATGGCACTTGACGTGGCAGATGGAACTTGACGTGGCAGATGGCACTTGACGTGGCAGATGGCACTTGACGTGGCAGATGGCACTTGAACGCGGGTAGGCACAGGAACAATGCGGAATACAGGAACGGTAACAGGGCATGGGTAACAGCTGGAACGGGAGACACTAAGGGACCATTTGCGAGACAGACTGGGAAAGACTAACAAGGCTCAGGCAAGGATCAGAAGGTCTGGGGCATTCTTATAGAGCAGGAAATCATGTGGGTTAATGATTATTGTTTTCATGTGCGCGCGCTGGCCCTTTAAGAGCGGGCGCGAGCGTGCGCGCGCACCCTACGGGACCCAGCCGGACGGAGCGGAAGTGAGCGCTGGCATCTCCTAGGAGGGAGACGGAGGCCAGCGCTCACAGATCCATGGCTGCGGGCGTCGGGAGGTGAGTGAACCTGACGGCCCGCGGCCATGGGCGCTACAGTATCCCCCCTCTTACGCCCCCTCTTCTTGGGACCAGAGTGAGAGAGGAACTTTTTAATAAGAGTAGGGGCGCTGAGGTTCTCTTCTGGCTCCCAGGACCTCTCCTCAGGACCAAACCCTCTCCAGTCCACCAGAAAGTCCTTCCTCCTACCCTCTTGCAGTCCAGGATCTAATTACCTCGAATACATCAGAAGGGCCGCTGGAAGCAACTGTGGAACTAGAGGTCTTGCTGTAGCGGTTCAGGACCACTGGTTTCAGGAGGGACACATGGAAGGAGTTAGGGATTCTGAGGGTAGGGGGCAGCCGCAGCTTATAGGAAACAGGGTTAATTTGTTGCAGGATCTCGAAAGGACCAAGGAACCTGGGAGCAAACTTGTATGAAGGCACCATCAAGCGAATGTTTCGAGAGGACAGCCAGACTTTAGTCCCAGGAAGATACTGAGGCGGCTCTCTTCTTTTGGTATCTGCCTTACGCTTCATGCGATCTACCGTCAGCAAAATAGAGGACCGGGTCTGTTGCCATATTTGCAGGAAGTCCCCATATGCAGAGTCAGCAGCGGGTACCTGAGATGAAGTCGACACAGGAAGAGGAACTCTGGGATGTTGACTGTACACGATGTGAAACGGAGTGGAAGTGGTGGACTTGCTTGTGTGGTTATTATATGAAAACTCAGCCCATGGAAGAAGCTGTACCCAGTTATCGTGCTGTGAAGAGATGAAGTGGCGGAGATAATTTTCCATGATCTGGTTGATCCTCTCAACCTGCTTATTGGACTGGGGGTGATAGGCAGAAGAATAGTCCAAACTCAAATCCAGGAGTTTACATAGGGCTCTCCAGAACTTGGAGGTAAACTGAACCCCCCGGTCGGACACAATGTGAAGAGGCAAGCCATGCAAGCCGAAGATGTGCTGAATGAAGAAACTTGCCAGTCGAGGAGCAGAGGGTAGGCCAGTCAGCGGGATAAAATGAGCCAACTTAGAGAACCGGTCCACCACCACCCAGATGGTGTTGCATCCTGCAGAGAGAGAAAGGTCCGTGACGAAGTCCATAGCGATGTGCTGCCAGGGGGCACTGCGTACAGGCAGGGGTTGAAGCAGGCCGGCAGGCTTGCTGTGAGTCACTTTGATAGAGGCACACACCGTGCAAGCAGAGACAAAGTCCAGAACATCCTCAGCTAGTTTAGAACTGTGTCCCCAGCGGAGAATTCTTTTCCTGTCTGCCAACCGAACAAAAGTTCTCCCCGGAGGGATATTTCTAAGCTGCAGAGGATTGGCGGTGACAACGCAGGATGGGTCTATGATCGTCTGAAGGGACTCCACCGTGTCTTCCGTTTCAAATGATCTGGACAGGGCATCGGCCCTCACGTTCTTGTCAGCGGGACGGTAGTGGAGCAGAAATTGGAAACGGGTGAAGAACAGTGACCACCTGGCTTGACGAGGATTCAGTCTTTGAGCGGACTGAAGGTAAGTGAGATTCTTGTGGTCGGTGAAGATCAGGATGGGGTGAGCAGCGCCCTCCAGAAGATGTCTCCACTCCTCCAGGGCCAATTTGATAGCCAGTAGCTCCCGATCTCCAATGGAATAATTGCGCTCAGCAGAGGAAAACAGTCTTGAGTAGTAGCCACATACTACTGCCTTTCCTTTGGAGCTCCTCTGGAACAGAAGTGCGCCTGCACCAACAGAGGAAGCGTCCACTTCCAGTGAGAACTGCCGAGATACGTCAGGGTGATGGAGGATCGAAGCTGAAGTGAAGGCTTTCTTGAGGCTAATGAATGCGGACTCTGCCTCTGGAGCCCACACCTTGGCGTTCACACCCTTCTTGGTAAGGGTAGAGATGGGGGCCGTCAGAGAAGAACAGTTCGGAATAAACTGCCGGTAGAAATTGGCGAAACCCAGGAACCGCTGTATGGCCCTTAGGCCTTGAGGACATGGCCATTCCAGGACAGACTTTAACTTCTCAGGGTCCATCTTAAGGCCTTGATCCGAGATGACATAGCCCAGGAAGGGCAGAGACCTCTTTTCAAAGGTGCATTTCTCTAACTTGGCATACAAGCGATTCTCTCTTAGTCGCAGAAGAACTTGACGAACATGCCTCCGATGGGTCATCAGATCTGGGGAGAAGATTAGAATATCATCGAGATAAACTACAACACACGTATAGAGGAGATCTCGGAAGATGTCATTAACGAACTCCTGAAATACTGCGGGAGCGTTACACAGTCCAAAGGGCATCACTAGGTATTCGTAATGCCCATCGCGGGTGTTAAATGCCGTCTTCCATTCGTCACCTCGGCGAATCCGGATTAGATTATAGGCCCCCGCAGATCTAGCTTGGAAAATTTTTTGGCTCCTCGTATGCGATCAAACAGCTCGGAAATGAGTGGCAACGGGTATTTGTTCTTGACCGTGATCTGATTGAGACCACGGTAGTCAATGCAGGGTCGGAGAGATCCATCTCTCTTTTTAACGAAGAAGAATCCTGCCCCGGCCGAGGAGGAAGATTTTCGAATAAAACCCCTCTCCAAGTTCTCCTTGATATAGGCTAACATCGATAAAGTCTCTGGCAAGGAGAGAGGATATACTCGTCCACGGGGAAGAGAAGCATTGGGAACCAGTTCAATGGGACAGTCATAATTCCGATGTGGAGGCAATGTCTCAGCCTCTCGTTTGCAGAAGACATCCGCAAAACTGGCATACTGATAAGGTAGATCGGAAAGTGACTGAGGCAGAGGGGGCGCAACAGGACGGACTTGTGACAGGCAATGGCTATGGCATCTGGAACCCCATTGAAGAACTTCTCCAGAACTCCAGTCGAGTGTCGGGGCGTGTAGACGGAGCCATGGCAGACCCAGCAGGATAGGATTGATATACTGGGTAGTACCAGGAAGGAGATCTGTTCTGAGTGAAGAGCTCCGACCCGTAATGTCACCGGCTCAGTGATGAGCATGATTGGATCAGGCAACGGTAGACCATTCACAGAGGCAACTGCCAGGGGTCTCTCCAGACTGACTGTGGGTAGTTGAAACCGATCCACTAGATCTTGGTGGATAAAATTAGCAGCCGCTCCAGAGCCAAGATAGGCGGAGGAAGGATGTGATGTCTGTCCGGTGACGATGACCACAGGTATCGACAATTTGGAAGAGGTTTTAACGTTTGGAGACGTTCCACCTAGAGTTGCCTCTCCAACCAACCCTAGGTACTGGAGTTTCCCGGTTTCTGTGGGCATTGGCGCACAAAATGACCCTTGAGGCCGCAATACATGCAAAGTCCAGAGGAGCGTCTGCGCTGCTTCTCCTGTTCAGATAACCGGACTCTGTCTACCTGCATGGGTTCCTCAGGTAGCGCACTAGGAGTGGACAATAGTGGTCTCTGGGCAGGGGGTGCTGGTATGTGGGCCCGGCTCTCCTGACGAACCTCTTGAGAGCGCTCCCGGATTCTCATATCAACCCGGGTGGCTAACAGGATGAGGGCATCCAAGGTAGAAGGAAGGTCGCGGGCTGCCAGTTCGTCCTTGATGTGAGAGGACAGTCCCTGCCAGAAGGTCGCCACCAGTGCCTCATTGTTCCATGCCAGCTCGGCTGCTAGGGTACGGAAGGAGATCGCATGCTCCCCTACTGTGGAGCCTTCTTGCTTGAGGGTCAACAGAGTAGCTGCGGCAGAGGATGTTCGACCCGGCTCCTCGAACACGGCACGAAAGGACTGCAGGAACAAGGCTAGGTCCGAGGATACAGGTCCCTGTTGCTCCAAGATTGGGTTTGCCCATGCGAGGGCCTTGCCAGCGAGGAGGGAGATGATAATGAACGCTACTTTGGCCTCCTCGGAGGGGAAGAGATGAGGCCGTAGCCTAAAATCCACCGTGCATTGATTAAGAAATACTCTGCATGCTCTGGGGTCACCGTCGTAGCGAGGAGGAAGAGGCAGAGGAACTGAGGAACCTGAACAAACAGGGGGAGCAACAGGCAGTGGCACGGCAACAGCCTCTGGAGGAATTGCCATTAAGTTTCACCAAGACATCTAAAAATTGGATGTCTGTATCCGAATGCACCATCGTGAATTTAACCTTATCGTCAAAAGAATTTATGTTAGTGAAAAATTCTTGGAGTGTCTCACAGTCACCTGACAGATCACGAACATATCAGTCCCAGAAACAATGGGACGCCCCGGAGGGTCGATCAGGGACTTATGTATTTTTGGAAGAGTGTATAGTACCGGGGTTCTGGGTTGATCTATAACCAAATAATCAGCCAGATTATCATCTATAATACCACCCATAATGGCCTCAACCAGAATGTTTTTAATCTCCCTGCCAATTTCAAATTTGGGATCATAGTTGATACACTTATATATCTCAGTATCATCTAGCTGTCTCCTGATTTCTCTAAGGTATGATGAGGTATCCATCACAACCACTGCTCCACCTTTATCTGCAGGTTTGATGGTAATGCTAGTGTCTCTAGCTAATTCATCCAATGCTCTAGATTCTGCCAATGTTAAATTGGGACGCCTAAATTTAACCCCTTTGGTACACTCAGTTTTGATTGTTTCAATGTCACCCTTCACATCTGTAATAAAAGCATCTATGACAGACATGTTAACATGAGGCACAAATTGACTCCATTTAGTAAGACCTAATTGTCTGATATTTAATTCAGAGTCAACATTGCGTACAGGTGCAGATTTATCAGAAAACCAATATTTTAACTTAATAGCTCTAAAAAAACGGAATAGATCAGTCTCAATCTGAAACCAATCAGTCAGAGAAGAAGGGCAAAGCGAAAGTTCCTTATTGAGGAGCAATTTCTGAGGTTCAGACAGTACCTTAGAGGAAATATTGAACACTACTGGATTTAAGTGTCATAAACATTTAATTATTGGTTTTTCAATTAAACTCATGGATGGTATTGTGGCTTTTAGGGCTCTTTGGATCATTGTAATCAATCTCAGACACCTGTGATAATTAGTTTGCCAGGTGTGCCCAATCAAAGGTAAACTACTTAAGAAGGACGTTCCACATTATTAAGCAGGCCACAGGTTTCAAGCAATATGGGAGATAAAAAGGATCTCTCTGCTGCCGAAAAGTGTGAAATAGTGCAATACCTTGGACAAGGTATGAAAACATTGGATATTTCAAGAAAACTTAAGCGTGATCATCGTACTGTGAAAAGATTTGTGGCTGATTCAGAGCACAAACGGGTTCGTTCAGATAAAGGCATAATGAGGAAGGTTTCTGCCAGACAAATTAATAGGATTAGGAGAGCAGCTGCTAAAATGCCATTGCAAAGCAGCAAACAGGTATTTGAAGCCGCTGGTGCCTCTGGAGTCCCGCGAACCTCAAGGTGTAGGATCCTCCAGAGGTTTGCAAGTTTGCATAAAGCTATTATTCGGACACCCCTAAACAATGCTCACAAGCATAAACGGTTGCAGTGGGCTCAGAAATACATGAAGACTCATGTTCAAACCGTGTTGTTTACTGATGAGTGCCGTGCAACCCTGGATGGTCCAGATGGATGGAGTAGTGGATGGTTGGTGAATGGCCACCATGTCCCAACAAGGCTGCGACGTCAGCAAGGAGGTGGCGGAGTCATGTTTTGGCCTGGAATCATGGGAAGAGAGCTGGTAGGCCCCTTTAGGGTCCCTGATGGTGTGAAAATGACCTCTGCAAAGTACGTAGAGTTTATGACTGACCACTTTATTCCGTGGTACAAAAGAAGAACCGTGACTTCCCTAGCAAAATTATCTTCATGCATGACAATGCACCATCTCATGCTGCAAAGAATACCTCTGTGTCATTGGCTGCTATGGGCATAAAAGGAGAGAAATTCATGGTGTGGCCCCCATGTTCCCCTGAACTCAACCCTATTGAGAACCTTTGGATCATCCTCAAGTAAAATATCTATGAGGGTGGGAGGCAGTTCACAACTAAACAGAAGCTCTGGGAGGTTATTCTGACATCCTGCAAAGATATTCAAGCAGAAACTGTCCAAATACTCACAAATTCAATGGATGCAAGAATTGTGAAGGTGATATCAAAGAAGGGGTCCTATGTTAACATTTAACTTGGCCTGTTAAGTTTTTTGTGATTGAAAGAGCTTTTGATTTCTGTAAATATGACCTCCTGATGCTGCAAATTCAACAAATTACCATTTTAGTTCTCTTTACAACCTTTAAAATGTTTTAATCTCTGTTGTGCATAATAATTTGAAACAGTGCATTTTGAGGTTTTTACTTCTAAAAAAAATCTGTTATCATTAGGAGATTTGTTCAATAAAATTTGCATTATACTCCAACGGTTGATGGCTTGAAGATTATATGGACTGTCATTTGCATCGACTATTTAGGAAACTCAGCGATAATAGAAGCTTGCCCCGCATCTCTCCTTATTCCCCTTTATAAACTAAGCTGTCAAAAGGACTGCTGCAGGTCTGGTAATTCCCTCAGCATTCTCAGAGACCGTGCAGACTGTATACTGAATCCAATCCATGAATTGCCTCTAACAGAGTTTTTCTATGTTGCTACATTCAGCAGGCGTAGGCTGGATTTCGGATTGCCTGTAAAACATAAAAAAAAACAAAACAACTATTTACACATGGTATCACCATAATCGACTAGTAGAAAAAAGTTAATATTTAATTTATAGCGCACAGCGAGCACTGTAAAAAAATAATAATAAAAAGTTATGAAAAGTCAATCAAAACTACACATTGTCCCACAAAAAATAAGCTTTCACACAGCTCCGTCGACGAAAACATAAAAAAGTTATGGATCTCAGAATATGGCGACACAAAAGGGGCAGAATGTGTTCCAAAAGGGGGATAAGATTTGGCACCTTTTATTAGTGCGACAATGGCCACACATCGATTTTTATTTATTTATCACATTATGATACCACCTTATTATGCCCTGATGTACTCTACACAGCTTACATACAGTATGCCCCCACATTACACACTCCCCACATTACACACTCAAAAACCAGTAAACCCTAAACAGAACTACTGCCAAGCAAAATCTACGCTCCGAATTCCAAATGGTGCTCCCACCCTTCTGAGCCCTACAGCGAGCCCAAACAGCAGTTTACATCAACATATATGCTTGACCGTTTTTGTGGTATTTGCCTTTAGTTGCACAACTGGACACATCATATTCCGCACTAAATTTGAAAAATTGCTTCTAAAGTTATATACCTTGTAACGTAACAACTATATGTCCTGGTAGCCAGTGTCTTAGCGCACGAGGATGTACAGTTACTGCGCGGTTCCCGGTGCACACTGTCGGCGACAATGTGCACCGGGAACCAGGAGGCCAGCTGTCCCCGACAGCTGACACTCCACTGTTGCGGATCAGCGGCTCATTGCCGCTGATTTAGGCAATTAACCCTAGGTAGTGTTATGTATTCTAGCAGCGACCCATGCTGCGGGTAAAAAAAAAAAGTGTAAAAAGTAAAAACAAAAAGTTTCAAAAAGTCAATAAAAATATTTTACAAAAGTGTCAAAATAAAAGGTTTTTTTTCCTATAAAAAGTATTTTATTATAGGAAAAAAATGAAAACGTTAAAAAACAGTACACATATTTTGTATCACCGCGTTCGTAGGACCCAAACTATAAAACTATAATGTTACTTTTCCCGCACGGTGAACACCGAAAAAAATACACGAAGAACAATGCCAGAATCACTATTTTTTGGTCACCACCCCTCTCAAAATATATAATAAAAAGTGATCAAAAAGTCACATGTTTCTCAAAATAGTACCAATAAAAACTCCAACCCGTCCGGCAAGAAACAAGCCCTTACACAGCTTTTTTGACTGAAAAATGAAAACGTTATGGTTCTCAGCATATGGTGACAGAAATTCAATTATTTTATAAACAAGTGATTTTATTGTGCAAACGCTGCAAAACATAAAAAACTATATACATATGGTATCGCCGTAATTGTACCGACCAGCAGAATAAAGTACAACTGTCATTTATAGCGCATAATGAACGCCGTAAGAAATAAAGAATTGAAAACACCAAAATCGCTGTTTTTTGGTCACCTTTGCGATAAATAAAATGTAATAAAAGTTATCAAAAAGTTGTATGTACCGAAAAATGGTACCAAAAAAAATACAGCCCGTCCTGCCACAAATAAGCCCTCACATCGCTCAATTGACCAAAAAAGAAAAAAGTTACGAATCTCAGAATGTGTTGATACAAAACAATTTTTTTTTAACAAATTGTTTTTTCTTTTTAAAAGTAGTAAAATATACAAAAAAATTATATACATTTGGTATCACCGTAATCGTATTGACCCGCAGAAATAAATTAAGTTGCCTTTTTTACCGCACAGTGAAAGCGGTAAAAACAAAACCTAAAAAACAATTGAGAAATCACAGTTTTTTCCAATTTCACCCTGCAAAGAGTTTTATTTTCGGTTTCCCAGTATATTATATAGTACTTTAAATAGTGTCAATCGAAACTACAACTCTTTCCGCAAAAAATAAGCCCCACACCACCATATTCATGGAAAAATAATAAAGTTATGGCGTTTGGAAAGCGGGGAGTGAAAAACGGAAATGAAAAAGCAAAAAAGTATCAGTCCTGCAAAGGTTAATTAATTTCTAATAAAAAAAACAATTATTACCACATGTGGGGTATTGTCATACTCGGGAGAGATTGTGTTACAAATGTTGGGGCGCTTTTTCTCCTTTATTCCTTGTGAAAATGAAAAGATGCAACATTTTAATGGACAACAATTTGGATGTTCATTTTCACGGTCTAATTCCACTAAATTCTGCAAAAGAAACTGTTAGGTCAAAATGCTCACTATACCCCTAGAAAAATTCCTTGAGGGGTGTAGTTTCCCAAATGGGGTCACTTTTGGGGTGTTTCCACTGTTTTGGTCCCTTCAGTGCATTGTAAACGCGACATGGCACTGAAAACCAATCCAGTGCGTGCTCCAAAATCCAAATGGCGCTCCTTCCCTTCTGAGCCCTGCTGTGGATCCAAACAGCCGTTTATTACCACATATGGGGTATTTCCGTGATCGAGAGAAGATTCTTTACAAATGTTCAGGTGCATTTTCTGCTTTATTTCTTGTAAATATTAAAAATTTCTATGTTTTTTCAGAAAAAAGATTTTCATTTTCACAAACTAAATCCAATAAATATAGCAAAAGACCTTTGGGGATCAAAATGCTAACTACACTCCTAGAAAAATTCCTTGAGGGGTGTAGTTTTCAAAATGGTTTCACTTTTGGGGAGTTTCCACTGTTTTGGCACCACAAGACCTCTTCAAACCTGACATGGTGCCTAAAATATAATTTAAAAAAAGCAGGCCCCAAAATCCACTAGGTGCTGCTTTGCTTTTGAGGCCTGTGTTTCGGTCCATTAGGACACTAGGGCCACATGTGGGAAATTTCTAAAAGCTGCAGAATATGGGCAATAAATATTAATTGCGTTTTTCTGGTAAAACCTTGTGTTCTATAATTTTTTTTATTATAAATGAATTTTGGCAAAAAAAAATTACATTTGTAAATTTCCCCTCTACTTTGCTTTATTTCCTGTGGAACGCCTAAGGGCACATTCAGACGTGGCGGAATTGCTGTTGAATTCCACTGCGGACAGTCCGCAGTGGAATTCTGCAGTAGCCATTTTTTTACATTTCTTTCTATACATTTTTAGGAAACTTCGTTCAGACGTTGCGGAAAATAACTGCGGAATTTAGGCTGCAGTGCAGAATTTCCCCTCCATAGCATACTCATTATGTTGCGGAGAAGAAGCGGAATTTCACTGCGGATTTCAGCCTTTGCAATGCAAAAACTGAAATCTGTGGCAAGTCCGCTGTGATATCTGCAAAGTCTGAATTACCTGTCAAATATGCAAATGTTGGTGCAGATGCGTTGCGTAATTGCCCCGAATCTGCACTAACATTCGCATTGAAAAAATTCTGCCACGTCTGAACATGGCCTAAAGGGTTATGAAGCTTTCTTAATGCTGTTTTGAATACTTTGAGGTGTGTAGTTTTTTAAAATGGGGTGATATATTGGGGGATTCTAATATATAAGGCCCTCAAAACCACTTCAGAACTTAACTGGTACCTGTACAAATAGCCTTTTGAAATTTTCTTGAAAATGTGAGAAATTGCTGCTAAAGTTCTAAACCTTGTAACGCCCTAGAAAAAGAAAAGAACGTTCAAAAAATGATTCAGACATAAAGTAGACATATGGGAAATGTTAACTAGTAACTACTTTGTGTGGTATTACTATCTGTTTTACAAGCAGATCCATTTAAATGTGGAAAAATGCACATTTTTGCAAATTTTCTCTAAATTTTGGTGTTTTCACTAATAAATATTGAATTTATCAACCACATTTTTCCACTAACATAAAGTACAATATGTCATGAGAAAACAATCTCAGAATCGCTTGGATAGGTAAAAGCATTGCCAAGTTATTACCACCTAAAGTGAGATGTCAGATTTGAAAAAATCAGCTGTGCCACAATGCCAAAACAGGCTGTGTCCTAAAGGGGTTAAGAAGGGATGCCAACATAAAGTAAATGTTAATGGGAATTGTTAATTAGCAACTATTTTGTGTGGTATTACTATCTATCTTACAAGAAGATACATTCAGTATTTTTCTAAATTTAAATGTATCAACCAAATTTTACCATTTACATAAAGTACAGTGTATCATGAGAAAACAATCTTAGAATTGCTTGGAAAAGTAAAACCATTCCAAAAGACACGTCAGATTTGAAAAAATCTGCTGGGTCCACAAAGCCAAAACTGGCTGTGTCTCTGAGAGGTTAAAGGGGTTGTCCAAGACTTTAAAAAATAAAATAGGATTTAAAAAAAAAAAAAAAAAAAAGCAAGAAACAATACTCACCTGTTAAATCCCCTGCTGCAGCGTTGATGCTCTGGTTGTCCCCGCCAGTCTTTTTTTGCAGTGATGACATACTGTACATCTATATGACCGCTACAGCTTATCACTGGCCTCATGCTAGCATCACGGCTGAGGCCAGTTATTGCCTGCAGTGGTCACATGGATGTACAGCCCATCTTAGCTGCTGGAAGAGTAAACATAGACCATTATTTGCAAGTCAGTTCTTTCTAATACTTTTTCTGGCTCTTCTATGCTCACCTGGTTTCTTCTGTTGCACTTTATGGAAGCTGGTGTAGATTGGGACTGACAATGATGACAGCTTTTTATCATTATAGATCAAACATATTTTGATATTCTCTGCATGGTTTTTGGAGCCACTTATTTAAAATTGTTCATGATGAAACTTTCAGAGACTGCTAATAAATTAGTTTGGAAAACAAAATAGTTATTTTTAATAAAACCTCTCTGCTGTAGATTGTGCCAATCATCACGCTGTAATTTGTATGTACTTTTAGCCATCATATTTTTCTTTTGTTTTTCAGAACAAAGATCAAAATGACTTTGCTATGCATGGTCGTATAACTTCTTCTCCGACGCACAGTCTCTATGTCTTTGTAAGAAACTTTGTCTGCAGAATAGGGGAAGATGCCGAACTGTTTATGTCATTGTACGACCCTCAGAAACAAACAATTATAAGGTACGAAATGTATTTTATTCCAGAGAATATATCACTGTACAGTCACTCGGCAATATTTTACTGTGCAGAGGAAAATAAGATAGATAAAGAAACCTTAGACACAGTGATAGCAAATGGGTTTGCTGGGAAATAGATAGGGTAGTTTAAGCAAGGATTTATGTGGTTCTGCTGTGTTCAAGTTAGCTAAAATATCACTAAATTCTAGGACTTATAGGAGAACACTTCTAAAGAAACATATTGAAAGATAGTTTAAAATTTTCAAAGTAGTGTGTGTGTGTGCACGCACGTGTGTGTGTGTGTGTGTGTGTGTGTGTGTGTGTGTGTGTGCGCGTGTGTGTTTGTGTGTGTAGATTTTCCTCCTGTCAGAAACCTGGGCATGAGTTTGCTCCATAGAAAGCTATAAACGCTTTGGAGTATTAGTATACTTTTCAGGATTCCTGGATAAGTTTGTGACAAAGACTATGATGCCTTTAATTGTCGCCTTTAGCCTGAAAAATTGTTGAATTGAATTTATAATACGTTAACAGAACCTCTGACTTCAACGTCTTAAGCTGACCACACATCGTCTCACTATCTCCAACTGTCTGTAGTGCCCCTTACAGGGGTGGATTAAGCATACTGTGGGCACTGGGCTGTTTGGAAAGACTTTATAATGATCTGCCATGAAATTAGTATTATTACATATACAGGCCTATGCATTTGCACTTCATTACACACATCTACTAATTGATGGAGGCTTATAGTCACATGGGAAGTCTAGGTGAGCACTGTACTTCACCCCCTCAACCTCGGAAACTGACCACCACATGGCCAGCATGAGGAAACACACGGACAGGGCTCTGTGTAACTCCACTCTCAACCATCTTGCTAACCTGTAAAAAGTAGCTCCCCTTGTGATCATCAATAAATGCTCCACTCTAAGGACAGCATGGATTGATCTCAGGACTTCACTAGAAGATTATAGATGCAGTCTATATTATAGTAATTTAGAACCTCAGTCAGGCTGGCAGTAAAATTATGGCAACACTGTAACCAATGAGACATGGCTTAGCAGGAGAAAAGAGACACAAAATGCACTTTATAGTGTCCCGTCTATATAAAAGACAGCCGTCAGTAGTGTGTAAGCAGTTATGCTCACAGTGGGCACAACAGCCATATAAGTAAAGTTCTATATGAGATTATTTTCTTAATAACAGGTAAACACATTGCACAAATAAAAGGGCGAATGGTCTTGAAATAATAGGGGTATACAATGCTTAAAAAAACCACACACTGCCAAAATAATTTTGCTATGAGAAGAATTGACAAAATATATGCTTAAAGAATTTGCGCCAACCTTTTTGGTTATATTTTTCTTTTACATATTTAATTTTTTTAAAAGTGAATCAGTGAATCTGTCCCCTTGATATGCACTAATAATATATAAATTGTAGCAGAAAGATTTGTAGCAGAAATTTCTGGGACTAAAAATCAGTTCTATACATGTGAATGGGGTTGTTTCTGCAGCATGTGCATGAATTTCTGCAAACCCCATGAATGGGACAGTCATACATTTCTGCAACAAATCTGCCGCATGTGAATATACCTGTCACGTTTGTTTAGTGGACCCCCTGGGCAGTACCGCCTTGGTGGTATGGCAGCTGGCCATCAGGGCGCAGGTTAAAGTCTATAGTTTATATAGGGTACCTGTGGCAGCTCGGACAGTAGCAAGGCTGGTTCGGCTGGGACTCGGCAGCAGGTAGACTTCAGGCGTGGAGTAGCAGGACAGGCGTGGTATACAGCACAGCACGGCAACATGTCAGCACGGTACTAGATCAGCATACAGGTTACAGGATACAGGAACAGGGAAAACTGGGAGCAGGAAACACTAGGGGACCATTTGCAAGACAAACTTAGGATACAACAACAACGCTCAGGCATCGGAGGATGGGGCTGGAAGCAATCAGTTCAATCTTCCACATGCATGCGATTTGGCTTCTTAAGTCTGGACTGAGCTCGCGAGCGCACCCTGGTGGTCACTGTGGAACAGGATAGCCGTATGTGCAGACATCTCTGCAGAGAAGGGCGTCGACTGGATGGAAGGAGTTCGTGGTCATCGACCACGGACGTTATAATACCGTTGTAGTCACAGATTCACTTTGCTTTTGAGTCCAGTATTATAACAAAAACTGTGCTGCTGGTGTATTCAATTGCAGCGCCATAGGTCAGGACTCTGAATTGGGCAATCCAAAAGACAAATCTTTTCTTTCAACTAGTTTTTAGTTGATTTACTTAGATTGTCTTAGTGCATCACCCAACGCCTTTTCAGCTAGAGGTCATTGACTGCTACTTTTAAATTTTCCTGTAAAAAGTTTTGATACACTTTTGAATTCATTGTTGCCTCAATCAAAGGCGTAGCTACATATGTCCTTCTGCACCCGGGGCAAAGATTCAGATTGGCGCCCCCCCACAACTTCTTTCCCGACATTTCCTTCCTCCTCGACATGTTGCTTTTTCTACCAATCAATGAGGTGTAATTTTTTTGCACTTTATTTTAATGGAACTTGAGCAATATAGTTATATAAGGGAGTTACCATAACAATAAATTAAAAGAAAATGTATTAAAGAGGTCACACACAGCCCCCTTGTAGATAGTGCCACACACAACCCCCTGTAGATCGCACCACACACAGCCCCCTGTAGATAACTCCACAAACAGTCCCCTTGTAGATAGCGCCACACACAGGCCCCTGTAGATCTCTCCACAAACATCCCCCTTCTTGTAGATAGTGCCACACACAGTCCCCCATTGTAGATAGCGCCACACACGGCCCCCTTGTAGATAATGCCAAACACAGCCCACTTCGTAGATTTTGCCACACACAGCCCCCGCTTTTAGATAGCGCCACACACAGCCCCCTTCTAGATATTGCACACAGTCCTCCCTTGTAGATGGTGCCACACAGCCCCCCCCCTTTTAGATGGTGCCGCACAGCTCCTCTGCAGATAGTTCCACGCAGCCCCTCTTGTAGATAGTGCCACATACAGCCCCCTCTTGTGGATAGCGCCACACACAGCCCCCCTTGTAGACAGTGCCACACACAGCCCCCCTTGTAGATAGTGTCTCACACAACACCCCTTGTAGATAGTGCCATACACAGCCCCCTTGTAGATATTTCACACAGCCCTCCCTTGTAGATGGTTCCACACAGCCCCCCATGTAGATAGTGCCACACAGCCTGCCTTGTAGATAGTGCCACATAGCCCCCTTGCAGATGGTTCCACACAGGCCCCCCTGTAGATGATGCCACACAGTCCTCCCTTTGATGATGGTGCCAAAAAATTACTTACCTAGCCTCGTTCCCTGCTCCGAGACCTGCAGTGATGTCATTACGCCAGCCTGTGCTGGGACTCCGTCCCAGCGTCTTATAGGCTGCAGGGCTAATGTGGCCTGTAGCCTAGTGATGGTGGAGCAGGGCACTGCTCCGCTATAGTATTCAATTGTATCTGCATCCTGACACAGATATAATTGAATGTGGCAGTAGCTAGCACCGCCCCCCCAAGTGCTAGCAACGCCACCGGGCATAAGGGGGACCGTGCCGTCTGGTGCATAAATATAATGTCAGGGGGCCTTGAGAAGATGGGACCACTGCAGAGCAGCCATAACAAAACAGCTGATCGCAGCTCATGGGCCCGGCAGGGGGGGGGCAGGAGAGGGGGCGGGGGGGCATGAGAATGGAAAAGCCTGAGAGGATGGGACCGCCGCAGAGCAGCCGTGTCAAAACAGCTGATTTCTGCTGCTGCTGCCCAAGATACAGGGCGCCTATCAGCAGCGATCAGCTGTTTTGATACGTCTGCTCTGCGGTGCCCTTCAATACATTGTAGTTGTGCCAGGGGCACCTGCCCCGCCTTCCCACCCCTAGCTACGCCCCTGGCCTCGATAATCGCAAGGCACAATCATTGCAGAAATCTAGGTAATTCCAAAGGGTACACTCACTTCTTGCAACTGTATGCCCAAAGACTCGTTTGGCATTTGTCTGGTCCATAGAGGTCTATGGTTAGAATTTACTAAGACTGGCATTTTTTTAATTAAAGTGTGCTGGAGTACACATCTCTTAATAAATTTGGTGCATCTTTGGCTTTCTGTGCATTGGAAATTTAAATCTATGCCATCTATGAGCAGACGTAAATTTGCGCCAAGATTGATGCCAATTTTTGGGAAAGTGATGGTAAAACTGTCAGTCCCTGGGAGGTCCCCCTCCTATTAAACCTTTTGAAAAGTGGCGAGATGTGTAACAATTCACAAAATATAGCAAATAATTTGTCTTTTGTGAAATTTTAAAATTTTCCTCTATGGATTATTTTGGTGTTTGTACATCAGGAGCATTTCTCAAAGTGTAGTGTGAAAACTTACTAATATGTAATAGACTTTTATTGCATTGTTCACCCCCTGTGTTTTAGATAGTGCATTTGTTTTGCCTGCTGGTGTCAGGGTCAACTATTGAAATAATACCACTTTTTTCTTCATATAAAATGCCAGGGAAAATCAGAGTTTACTTCTCTACTTTAATAAATTATCAGATAAGGAGTGAGAAGGCACGTTAGGCTGGGTTCACACAGAGTTTTTTGCAGGCAGAAAATCTGCCTCAAAATTCAGTTTGTTGCGGCGTTTTTCGCCCACGGCCATTTTGCGCCGCTGGCAAAAACGCAGCTAAATACGCTTTCTCTACCTCCCATTGTTGTCAATGGGAGGTCAGAGACGTAAACACCCGAAGATAGGTCATGTCCATTATTTTTCCCGTGAGTCGTTTTTTCTGCTCGTGGGAAAAAAACGCCTCCGTCTCCCATTGAAATCAATGGGAGGCATTTTCGGCCGTTTTTTGTCTCGTTTTCCGAGGCGGTTTGCGCGTCAAAAAACGTGTAAAAAAAACTCTGTGTGAACTGACCCTAAACTTGGCTCAGTGACACTCAGAACATCAAATCCAAAAGTTCCCTTTAATGGTTGCATAAGGGTCATGAATTGCTTCCTTTCAGTGATGAATCTAATGCTTGCTCATGGATTAAGTAATAATAGAAGTGAAGGGACTACATAAGTGCAATTTATAGCAAAATTAAAAAATATTTTCACTTTTCTCTGAGTATGACAGCCTCGTGGCTGCCTTGCTTTTTCAGCACAATTACTGAAATGTAACCTAGAGTACAAATGACATCGGATATACAAGCTGACAGTATGAACCATTAGCAGAAAAAATTGCATTGTTGTACTATTGAGTTTATTTAGAGTTTGTTTAGCAGAGCAATATTTTCCGTAAAAGTAACAACTAAGGAAGCAGATTTAATGACTCCCTAATGAGTAATGTGTCACGCTCGGCTGGGTTTTTTTATTAGCAGAGTTTATGGTGTTTTTTGTTAGCAGCGTTATTGTGTTTTTTGTTAGTAGCGGTATCGTGAACTGTCCTAGGGTAAAGTTTACAAACTCAACTCGCTAAACCCATTTAGTATCCTTTATTTAATTCTGTTGTTCTTTGTGTTGTCATAACAAGTGAAAAAGATGAAAAATAAATTTCATTTGAGCACTGTTACAGTAGCAGGCAGTGGATAACACAAGGTAATGAGGATCCAAGAATTGCTGACTTTCTGCAGTCTAATGTAGACAAAATGAAGATATTACTTTAATACAGATTTGTTTTGCTTCTGTTAGATTTGGAATTTATTACCTTCACTGTCAACAAGTGCGCAGTGAAGACTTGGTTGAAATGATCGGTACATCAAAATGCTAATGAAAGTAGATTTAGCAGCTGCAGTATGTTTTTATGTGTAGATGTTTAGTGTCACCTAAGGCATCTCTTTTAAGGACAAATAGATAGACTCCAAACGCATATTTATTACAGGCTAGGTGAAGTTTGGAACGCCAACTTCCCCCCATATTTTACCATATAGACTGCTCCATGATTATTAAACCATACCGAAGAAAAGTAGATCTCGTAGTCAGAATATATAAGAATATATCAACTTTATTATACAAAATAACATACATTTAAAAACACGTAATTATAAGACTCTAGTACTGACACTGTGGTGGTACAAGATTCAGCACGGATATAACTGAATAAAAAGGTATAAAGACAGAGTGCAAGCTGCATATACTACCGACAAAGATTATATATAGTATCACATCCCCAATGGATTACAAACTGATGATCCAAAATGTCCTCTAAACTTTATAAATGCATGGACTAATACCACTAGAGAGAGAGTCACATAGGGAGCAATCAGTATTTATGGTGAGTAGTCAAACAATGCAGTCTTACCCATTCTAGTAAACAGAAGGTGTTGTACAGGTCCATGCTGGATCCGCCACAGAAAAACCCCAACGCGCGTTTCGCTGTTTTAGTTGCTTCCTCAGGGGGTACATAAGACCCAAAACATGTCTGGTCCTTATATAGTGTCTGCATGTGTCTGTGCAAATCTACATCATCGCCGAGTTAATTATCGGCGCATGTCCGCTGGCGTGACCGGAAGCGAGGCATGCCCCACTTCCGGCTCTACATGCTGGAGCGCACGTCCGGATTCCCGATGCGTAACGGGAGTTCCGGACATGCGCAGTGCATGCTATGGAGCCGGAGGGGGCCGTGCATCACCGCCAGCCGCAACGACAAACACGCGCACGCCATCAAGGAAATGAGTAGATTAAGAGGTGGGTAAATACAGGTCTCATTAAAAGAGATGTATTCATGGCTATCATTTCAGGCAGTTCTATAGATGCAAAGATGTAATAATACAAACACATAAAATGTAAGTCATTATTATTGATCTTGGTGACATATGGAAAAGTAATAATAATATATAGACAAACTAGTAAAACAAATAAAGCATAAAAATATTAAAGTGAAAATAATTATGATATGACAGCGCAATACAAGTATTCCGTTGGCATAAGTATAATGTAAATAACGTGACAAAGGAACCAAACAGTGCCAATTATGTGACAACAAAAGTATGGGGTTAAAATTAACCCGAGTAGGGTGTAATATCCATACAAAAGAGTATACATATATACACCTAAAGAAATGTGTATTGTTATACTAGAAAATTAAAAAGAATTATTTTATGTGTAAACATAACAGAATAAGTGATAATATACATAGATACTAATGTATACAAAATATAAAGAAAAAAATAACTAAATAATTAGGGCTTTAGAAATACCCAAATATAGTAAATGGACCAAGAAAGATAAAAAAAGAACAGTTTACGTGACATATTGCCTTATTATAACTGCAAAAAGTACCGTGACAAGCCACTATGTCTATCAAATAGGGACACTAAATAGACAGAAGAATGGAATACATTAGCGCCATCTACAGGTTACAGTACAAAATAGTATAACAATAATTCCATCAGAGAAAATCGGTATATCTTCGTTTTCATAATCTTTTATTCTCCTAGAAATTCAGATGGCTCGAATCACACTTCCACCATACAAGGCAACCAGACATAAGGGAAAAATAGAAGGATACCTAAAAAGATAATATCACAATACAAAAACATAATTAATGACAGATAAACTCAGCAGTAGGGATTATAGGAAGGGAACAAAGCTCAGTGTTTCATTAAGTCCATCGGGTTTCATTGATCACAGCAGGACGATCCACTTGCACTCTTTTTGTGCCAAAATCCTCTTCACATTGCCCCCTCTGATGCCACAATGTATTCTCTCAATCCCCCGTATTAGTAATGTTTTGGGACTACAATCATGGTGTACTTTAAAATGTCTCGGCAGTGTCTTTAGCTGTGTAAGGTCATCAGTCTCTCTTGCCCCCATAATGTCTCGCACGTGCTCTCTCGTGCGGACCCTCAACTCTCTGGAGGTAAGTCCTATGTAGATTTTAGGGCATCCACATGTGGCATAGTATATCACATGAGTTGTACTACATGAGATATACTCCCTAATTTAAAAATGTCTTGTTCCGTCGACTGTGGAGAAGTCAGTTGCACGGCAGATGTTGGCACAGGATTTACAGTCTCCACACGGGAAACATCCCTTTCTGGGTCCTCGTGAGCCAAATGGACAAATTTGTTGAGGTATATAATGGCTCTTCACAAGAAAATCTTTAAGATTTCTTGCTCTTCTGGCTGTCATCAAGGGTCTTTCTGGTAAACCCTGTGCCAACTGCGGTTCTGACCTCAGAATGGGCCAATGTCTAGTGAGGATAGTTCTCATCGCATCCCATTGGCCATTGAAAGTTGATATGAATCGTACATTTGAATCACTAGTACCTCGTTGTTTAAATTTTTTATGTTCCTGTTACTGTATCCTCTTTCTTTGAATCTATTCGTAAGATCAATAGATTGCTGTTCAAACAATGTGTCTGAAGAGCAGATCCGCTTCATCCTGAGAAACTGACCAACTGGGATGGCTTTGATAGTGGAAGGAGTGTGGGCTGATGAGGCATGCAGCAGGGCATTGACCGATGTTGTCTTACGAAAAACATCTGTATGTAGAAAGCCCAGAGTATCTGTGAAGATCTGTATGTCTAGAAATTCCACTCGGTGTGAGTGATGTTTATACGTCAATTTAATATTAAATGAATTGTCATTCAGATGCTGCATAAAGCTCACCAGCCCAGACTCCAATCCTTGCCAAATAAAGAAAATATCCTCAATGTATCGTGTCCAGGAGAGCACATGGTCAGCGGCGCAGGCCCCGTCCCCATGAAAAACCTGTCTCTCCCAAAATCCGAGGAAGAGGTTCGCATAGGACGGAGCGCACGCCGCCCCCATTGCAGTGCCCTGTTTCTGTAAATAAAAAGAATCTTTGAATACAAAAAAGTTATGACTTAAAATAAATTGTAATAGTTCCATAATCAAGTCACATAGTTGGCCATCCCAGTTGCTGGTCCCCAGGAAGAAGCGGACCGCACCCAGCCCATCATGATGTTTAATGCTGGTATATAATGATTCTATGTCAGCAGTCACGAGATACATATCTTGTTCAATTTGAATCCCATCGATCCTCCCCAGGATGTCCGTCGTGTCCTTGACATACGAGGGTAAATCCGCGACCAGTGGTTTTAAGTAATGGTCGATAAACTTACATATCGGGTCACAGAGTCCATCAATGCCGGAGACGATCGGACGTCCCGGGGGGTCGGTGGGATTCTTATGTATTTTAGGCAAAAAATATAGGGTCGGAATCTCTTTTAAGGAATCTGTCACCACGTTTATGCTGCCCTTTCTGAAGGCAACATGATGTAGTGGCAGGGACGCTGAATTCAGCGCTGTGTCTATCATATCTGCCTGTGGTGCACTTTTTGGGAAATTTACACATTAGTTGCAGTGCTCGCATTGCGCTGTGTGTTACTGTAAATAGGGAGAAATCTTTCAATTAAGTGGGTGTGGGGAGCTGCAGCTCTTGAATACCAGGACTCTTAGCTCACAGTGCCAATCGAGCGTTAAAACTAGTAAAGTGTAAACTTCACAAAAAGTACAGCACATGCACATACGATATAGCAGGCACAGCACTGATTCAGCGTCTCTGCCACTACATCATATTGCCCTCAGCAAGGGCAGCATAAATGTGGTGACAGATTCCCTTTAGCAGATGCCTTAGTTGATACAAAACATCTACACGTAAAAACATAATGCAGCCGCTAAATCCACTTTTATTACCATTTTTGAGGACAGGATTAACGTTGTGACAAATTCCCTTAATGATTTAATGTCATTTGTAAAACCATTAAAGGCGATGTACACCTTTGAAAATGTTGGTTGTTTTTTTTTAATAAAAAGTCCATCACTGTGTATGGTGCAACTTTCTAACTACTTTTTTACAAAAGTAATTTTTACCTTTTTAAACTAGCTGTGTCTAGTGCTAAAACCTGTAGCCGTCAGGTCAGTTGGACTGACGGATTCAGTGTCAGCAGGTCCTGGGTGTCTCTGACACGCAAGATCGAACTGTTACCGATTACATCTACAGTGAAGAAAATAAGTATTTGATCCCTTGCTGATTTTGTAAGTTTGCCGACTGTCAAAGTCATGAACAGTCTAGAATTTTTAGGCTTGGTTTATTTTACCAGTGAGAGATAGATTATATAAAAAATTAAAAATAAAATCACATAGTAAAAATTATATATATTTATTTGCATTGTGCACAGAGAAATAAGTATTTGATCCCCTACCAACCATTAAGAGTTCAGCCTCCTCCAGACCAGTTACACGCTCCAAATCAACTTGGTGCCTGCATTAAAGACAGCTGTCTTAAATGGTCACCTGTATAAAAGACTCCTGTCCACAGACTCAATCAATCAGTCTGACTCTAACCTCTACAACATGGGCAAGACCAAAGAGCTTTCTAAGGATGTCAGGGACAAGATCATAGACCTGCACAAGGCTGGAATGGGCTACAAAAGCATAAGTAAGACGCTGGGTGAGAAGGAGACAACTGTTGGTGCAATAGTAAGAAAATGGAAGACATACAAAATGACTGTCAATCAACATAGTTCTGGGGCTCCATGCAAAATCTCACCTCGTGGGGTTTCCTTGATCCTGAGGAAGGTGAGAGCTCAGCCGAAAACTACACAGGTGGAACTTGTTAATGATCTCAAGGCAGCTGGGACCACAGTCACCAAGAAAACCATAGGTAACACATTACGCCGTAATGGATTAAAATCCTGCAGTGCCCGCAAGGTCTCCCTGCTCAAGAAGGCACATGTACAGGCCCGTCTGAAGTTTGCAAATGAACGTCTGGATGATTCTGAGAGTGATTGGGAGAAGGTGCTGTGGTCAGATGAGACTAAAATTGAGCTCTTTGGCATTAACTCAACTCGCCGTGTTTGGAGGAAGAGAAATGCTGCCTATGACCCAAAGAACACCGTCCCCACTGTCAAGCATGAAGGTGGAAACATTATGTTTTGGGGGTGTTTCTCTGCTAAGGGCACAGGACTACTTCACCGCATCAATGGGAGAATGGATGGAGCCATGTACCTTCAAATCCTGAGTGACAACCTCCTTCCCTTCACCAGGACATTAAAAATGGCTCGTGGCTGGGTCTTCCAGCACGACAATTACCCGAAACATACAGCCAAGGCAAAAAAGGAGTGGCTCAAAAAGAAGCACATTAAGGTCATGGAGTGGCCTAGCCAGTCTACAGACCTTAATCCCATCTAAAACTCATGGAGGGAGCTGAAGATCCGAGTTGCCAAGCGACAGCCTCGAAATCTTAATGATTTACAGATGATCTGCAAAGAGGAGTGGGCCAAAATTCCATCTAACATGTGTGCAAACCTCATCATCAACTACAAAAAATGTCTGACTGCTGTGCTTGCCAACAAGGGTTTTGCCACCAAGTATTAAGTCTTGTTTGCCAAAGGGATCAAATACTTATTTCTCTGTGCACAATGCAAATAAATATATATAATTTTGATTATGTGATTTTCTTTTTTTTTTTTTTTTTTATATAATCTATCTCTCACTGGTAAAATTAACCTAGCCTAAAAATTCTAGACTGTTCATGTCTTTGACAGTGGGCAAACTTACAAAATCAGCAAGGGATCAAGTACTTATTTCCTTCACTGTAAGTTCATAACTTATATGTGATTTATAACAAGTCAATCCTGGCGCCGACCTGACAGATTCAAATCTCAGCGCACGATACAGCTGCTCTGTGTACAGAATACAAAGTAGCTGTATGTCAAAATGTAAAAATAATTTTTAAGAAAAAGTCATTGGAAAGTTCCACCGTAGCTGAAGTTCACTGTAAAATTTATATTAGCATTAAAAAATTAAAGTTAAAAATGTGAACTTAGTTCAAAGAAAAATACTTCTCACATTTTTCATATTGGTCACTGCTTTATCATTTACCATTTAAATTCCAGTTTACCAAGTTTATTTTGACAGGTTTGCTGATGTTCTTTTACGCAATTCTTACTTGAATACATTACATGCATCTGTAGTTATTCAGCATGCATTTATTCAGCATGCAGTGGCTTTTGCTGGGGAAGTTTCCTTCAGCTATTGCAGGGAAAATGTTGTATAACATTCCAACCATTCGGCTTGAATCCTCCAGAGCAAGAACGGCTGTGGCAGCTACTGTACTTCCCTGTTATGTCCATATGCCCTGATAGGCCATATGGACTGGGGTTATCTTTGTGAGGCAACCCCTTTAACTACTTAGGGCATGACCAGACGTGGCGTATTTATTCCGCCACTGTCCGCATCAATGCCGCACATAATCTGCGTTGCAGATTCTGTTGCGGCTCTGCCTAAAATGGGCATTAAATTGATGCGGAATAGCCGTTGCGTATTCAGGTGAAGAGTGCTTCTCTTCTCTCTATCAGTGCAGGATAGAGAGAAGGGGCAGCCCTTTCCCTAGTAAAAGTAAATTAAATTCATATTTACCCGGCTGTTGTCTTGGTGATGAGTCCCTCTTTCAACATCCAGGCCGACCTCCCTGGATGAGGCGGCAGTCCATGTGACCGCTGCAGCCTGTGATTGGCTGCAGCCGTCACTTGGACTAAAACGTCATCCCGGGAGGCCGGACTGGAGGAAGAAGCAGGGAGTTCTCGGTAAGTATGAACTTCTATTTTTTTTACACGTTGATGTATATTGTGATCGGAAGTCACTGTCCAGGGTGCTGAAACAGTTACTGCCGATCGTTTAACTCTTTCAGCACCCTGGACAGTGACTATCTCCTGACGTCGCCTAGCAACGCTCCCGTAATTACGGGTGCACACACGTAGTCACCTGTAATTACGGGAGCTTCATTGACTTCTATGGGCCTGCCCGTGCCGCAATAACGGCCCGTGATTACGGGCGTTTTTACGTTAGTGTGCATGGGGCCTCAGTCTGGCTGTAGACTTAGAAATACATAGGTCCAGCCAGAATGAAGAAATGTCATGTTCGTAAAACAATTACACTACGCAACACACCTAACATCTGCAGACTTCATTGCAGAATTTTGACTCTCCATTGAAGTCATTGGAGAAATTCTGCAATGATTCCGCAACAATTCCGCTACACGTCCGAAACAGCCAGTGTATGCTGCGGACACCAAATTCCGCACCGCAGCCTATGGTCCGCAGCGGAGTTTTCCGCAACGTGTAAACGAACCTAACTAAGAAGCTGTGGAAAGCAATGGAGAAACGTGTACGCTGCGGATTTCCGCAGCGGACTGTCCGCAGCGGAATTCCAGAGCAATTACGCCACGTCTGGCCATGCCCTTAGAGCGTGTGTATTACCCAGCTAGACATCATGGTGAACAAAAGAAATAGATAAATGAAAAATTCAACTGAACCAACAATCATATGCTATATCTTCCACCTGTGTATTCTATAATATTTTGTATGTTATATTAAGCTAGAAATATGCTCTACAGCAGAGGTCCCTAACCGTTTGTAGGTTGTGAGGCACTTTTAGTTATAACAGATAGTGTTGAGCCAAACTAAATATTACTACAAAGTCATAGGATTCTTACCTTAATATTCCATGCCAGTGATATGGTTTTACATTGGTGCTAGTAATGACTACTAAAGTTCTAGTGACTCTATGACCTACCTGGTGCCACTGGTGCACAATTGTATCTTGAACCACCAGCAGCTGGCGAGCCACGTGTGGCTCGTGAGCCATTGGTTGGTAAATTCTTCTCTACAAATTAAATTTTTACTGTTTCTCTTCTGACGACCATTATAAATTTTATACTTCAAAGCCATACTCAATCCAAGTCATAATACACATATAGTTCCTTTCCTTTACCAACATCCACAATATAAATCTCTTTTTTCATATGGATGTTCCCTGATCCATCCTATATATCTCATCTCCTCAAGCGTAAATACACGCTGGCTTCAGCTGGAGTTTATGGAAGAACGTGTGTCATGAACTTGATTCTACCTGGTACTTTTTCATGGAGTGTGTATTTTCTACCCACCAGTTTTCATAGCAATTCCAGTTTTCTCCCAGACATCCTATTAACTTTGTTTGTATCTGTGGCTAAGATAAAGGAGTTAATATGTGCACAGGGTTGCGAACCGTCCATAAATTTATTGGACAGTGTCTGTAATAAAAACTAGATGCGTCTGTGAGCTGGAGGAGCTTGTGCAGGTTATTCTGAATGTAATTATCATTATTCACAGTTCATAGTAAAAGCTGCGCATGTGTTCACATTAGGATTCTGAGCTATAGACATTTATTACGTATAATCTCTATAATTCAGTTTTGGTTTTACAATTTGTCTGCAATTTTTTTTTTGCTGTGTGTTCGTTTTAACTTACGGTAGTTGTACAGAAAAAGGCAAAACATAAAAGGATGTTAACAATCTTGAGTGTGAGATCCAATGGTGATAGGGACTTGTAAATTCACTGTGTGTACTGCGACAAATACTAAAACACTCAGTTTCTCCTCTCTATAGTATGTAATAATATATATCAGAGGGTAGAATTTTACACTCAACATTTCACAGGAAAATGTAAACACAATAGCATACAATTATCTATCAAGGCTTATAAACCTAGTGTAAGTCCCTGTACCTAAATCTCGGTGCCTTTCTTATCTCTGGATCCAATAAGTTACTAGAATTGATGACGCACATAGGACCCAGTGAGGGAGTGCAATAAGAAATGTTGTTCTTGAAGCAAAGATTGGTTTCGATTTATCAGAACAAAGCTTTAAATACAAGATACTTCCCCCAGTTTTTGTGTGACGTACAACGATCCCAAACTTAACAGTGTATTGACAAAATGTTAAAAATATTGAGTTTGTTGAAGCGGAGGATGCTGATGTGCTCCCTTTTCTCAGCCTCTCAGTTAACAAAAAGTCACGATGTCAGCTGTTTTACTCCCCTCAGCGAGACATTTTCTGTGATGGCAGCAATTCATTCATCCAACATACTATTATGTTGTCACATAAAGGCTACAACAAATTTCTCCATCAGACATTTTTAGTGGTGATATCTCACAAAACTGGCAAACAGGGTATGTTATCTTTTATCTTACAGAAAATGATACAATGCAATTTAGACATCCCCACATACTGTAGATGTTAACAGAATGGTAATGTAAGAATTGTTTACATTCTGATGGTCAGCACTCCTAAACAAATACATTTACCAATATAAAGAAAGGTCTTAAAATATCCGGTTCTTTATTAATAATTCTATTTTTAGGTATTTTTTATTTTTTCTATTTTTCATTCAGTTGCTTTGTTATATATTTTACTATTAAATAAACTTGCATCTGCTTCTTTGATAAGATTAAAAGGTGCATTTGGAAGAAATAAGGAATGTTTCTGCTATTAAATTTTAAAATGCATAAAATCAAATATGTTATTGATTTGTATAATACATACAGTATCCGTAGAATGCCTACCACAAAGGCAATAGCCACTATATTTCTAAGGCTAAATTTATATCACGCTCTGCGGGACCAGTTATAGTGGTCCCGCCAAATGCATGCCGAGGCATATATTTGTAGCAGCCTGTTAGAAGTTAAAATATGCACAGTTTTCTTTGCAACTCTGTTTTGCTCGATTGTGTTAATAGAGTCGCTAATAACGTGCATTAAATATATATTGATGATTGAAATACCTGACATTAATATGTCAGTACAGCTGGTTATAAAAACTAAGAGTTATTTTTGGATAGGTAAATCTATTTCTTGTTTTACAGTGTTTTACATTTAAAGGCAAACTAATATGCATCCATTTTCGATATAAAAACAGCCTTCAAGATGCATTGTTCACAATGACTATTTCCATTTTAGCCATGTTGGTTGCCCTTTCCTCCATGTCTTTAAGCATCATCTGGGGATTTATTTTTACCTGCAGTACCCCACTCAGTTACATTTTTCTACTTGTTATATAAATGAGGTTTTATTGCTCTCAGTAACAGAAACAAAATGGCAGTCTTGCTGATATTGTACCTTTTAATGGCTAACAAAAAAAAAATTATGTTGAAAACGTGCAAGTGCTTTTCCTGGCAATTCAAAATGACTTCCTCAGAAGACTGATAACTGTTGAAGAATACCAGAAGAGGCCTCCAGTTGTTTAGAATATGAGATGACGAAGCTATGGTCTGTCATTCATATGTTTTGGCCGAGAGCAACCACTTGCTGCATAACTATTGTTTTGCCCCTAGTTACTATGAAATATACAATAACAAGATGGTTTCCCAGCATTGCTAGACTGAGTATGCCAGTTTCAAATCCTTTAACAAAAATTTAGTGATTTTGCATCTTACATCTATAATATACACAGTGCCCAAAAGTTCATAGATATCTGTTAATCAGGCTGACAAGTTGTCAACTTCCATGAGTAAGACATTAATAATTTAGAAGTTGCCAAGATTTTAAAACAGCTTCTAAGCCTGTGTATGACTGTCATAATACACAGATTTATTCTTAAACTTAGACAGCTCAAAACTAGGCAGGCGCAAAAGATGAGACAACTTTATGACAGTGGTGCATTTGGCTCATCTTGCTAAACATTTTAGACAATTTTCTCTTCCTTACTTCCACTTCTTAGTTGGCTTAATTTAGACCAGAATCTTGCGCCAAAACTTTGGTGCACCTAAAACCTCAACCCCTTTTTGATAAGTCATGTCCATTTCTAAACACTTATAAAAAATGTTTAAACACATAATAAATTTGGTACAAGGCATGTACGACATGTTTTTTTCACACAAATTGAGCCAAAATTCTGGCACATTTAGCTTACTAAGTCTCCCTTTGTTTTCAATGCCTCTGTTCACATCTGTGTACTGGTTATGGTTTATAACAGAAAGCTGGACGCATTGCCATATCCATCAAATATGATGCAATCTGCGATGAAGGCTCTGAACTCAGCCTCCGACGCATATGTGAACATAGCCTAAGCATGAATATATTCCTGACCATAAATTCTTCAGCAAAACGTGTTACATTTTTTTCACTTTATGCAGTCTTGTCCAATACAACAGATAAGAGACATTTTCAGGTCATGTGTAGTCATACGCTACAGCAATTCTGGGTAGTAAATAGCCTTCATAAGATGAATATCACTGTCTTTTTAACTTGACCACATAAAGGCGTGTTGTTAATGTTTTAAGTCAATATTGTGTGTTTCTATGAATTGTTATAAAAATGTGATTTATATTTTTACAGTGAGAATTATTTGGTGAGATGGGGAAGTAAAGGATTTCCTAAAGAAATTGACATGCTTAACAATTTAAAGGTTGTTTTTACTGTAAGTACAGTAACTTTTTTTAACTTTATGAAATGTAACAAAAATGTGTATTACAATTTATTTGGTTAATGTAAGGATATCGGAGAGTTTAAAGGCAAGTTACTAGATTGTTAGATGGAATGGGAGATCTATCTTACTATGAAAGGCAAGAAAAGTCAGGCTTGTTCAGCCTGGAGAAAAGACACCTTAGAGGTGATGTTATTAACATGTATAAGTATATGTGTGCTCAATACAAAGAACTGGCATATCATTTATTTGTTCCAAGAACAGTACAAAGGACCAGGGGAAATTCTTTACATCTTAAGAAAAGGTAATTCAGAAATTACTATAGGAAACTGTTCTTTATATTTAGTATAGTTAAAGCGGTACTTCGGGCATTTTATATTTATGGCCTATCTTTAGGATCAGTAGGGTTCTGACTACCAGTACCTGCACTAGTCAGTCAGCTGACTAAAGGAACGACTTGGCCCCTTCAATGTTTGCCAGGTACAGCGCCATACACCTCCATAGCGGTTGTGCCTGGGATTGCAGCTCAGTCCCATTTAGTTGAATAGAACCAGAACTGAATTCCAGGCACAGCCACTATAGATGTGTACAGCGCTGTGCCTTGTAAGCTATAAAGAGTCCGTAGCGGTCGCTGCAGCCCCTTCAAGCCTGATAAATCATAATTTAAAGGGGTTCTCCTTTATCCTTAGGATAGGTCATCAATATCAGATCAGTGGGGATCCGACTCCCAGAACGGGAGTTGGACCCCCACCGGTCTGATATTGATGACCTAACATAAGGATAGGTCATCAATATAAAATGCCCGGAGAACCCCTTTAAATTATGGAATACTGGTAGTATACAATGAGAACATTCAAAAAAGAGCTAGATGCTTATTGAATGACAAATGGCGTTCAGGGTTGTAAATAATTTAGCATTGAATTATGGGTAATGTGTCTGAGAAAAAGTTGAACTTAAAGGACACACATATATATACATGCATACATGCATATATACATACAATACTGTGCAAAAGTTTTAAACAGTTGTGGAAGAATGCTGCAAAGTAAGAATGCTTTCAAAAATAGAAGTGTTAATAGTTTTTTTTTAATCAATTAACAAAACGCAAAGTGAATGAATAGAAGAGAAATCAAAATCAGATCAATATTTGGTGTGACCATACACCAAATACACCTTTGTCATCAAAATAGCATAAATTCTTCTAGGTTAAAACACAGTCATTAACTGTAACAGAAACAGGTGTCTAAGTGGGTTAAAACAGGATGAGGAACAGCCAATCTCTGCCACAAAGATGAGGTTGTCACAATTTCATGTCACAGGTTGTCACATTGGGTTCGTGGGCCCACTGGGCCGTACAGCCTTGGCAGTACGGCAGCTGGCCAACAGGGCGCAGGTCACAGTCTATAGTTCGTATAGGGTACCTGTGGCAGCTCGAACAGTAGCAAGGCAGGCTCGGCTGGGACTAGGCAGCAGGCAGATGTCAGGCATGGTGTAGAAGGACAGGCGTGGTAGGCAGCACAGCACGACTACAGCTCAGCACGGCTCTTGACCAGGATTGCACGGGATACAGGATACAGGTACAGGAAACACTGGGAACTGGAAGACACTAGGAAACCATTTGCATAGACAAACTTAGGGTACGACAACAACGCTCAGGCATGGGAGGAAGGGGCTGGGCCCTTCTTATAGTCCAGGGTGCTCATGGGCTAATTAAACATAAAAGTCTGGTGCAGAGGAGGCTGAGCCGAACTTATTTGTCCCAGGCAACGGTTGTGACACTCTGGACCCCACTGGAGAACCTCTCCAGAGTTCCAGTCCAGGACTTGGGCATGTAATCTGAGCCAAGGCAGGCCCAGCAGCACAGGGTGTAATGGCAGGAAGGAGGTGATGGGAAAGTGAGCCCTAATCTACCCACCGCCCTGTCCCTGCCTACTTGCAACGACCCGCCCTAGGCGACGGGGTACAACTGGGCGGCGGTCCCTACGCTGTCTAAGTGCACGGGAAAACAAACAGGGAACACGCAAGGGAAGGGGCAGTAGCCACAGAACGCCACGAGGAAACGGAGCGGCGAACGATCAGTCAGGACCAGGACGAAGTGAGTACACCCAAGCGGGCACGGAGACAGAAGCAAGCCAGGGGCAAAGCAAAGCAGGTCAAGCGGAACTGCAGCAAGGCAGAAGCACGGCAGAAGCAGGCTGGAGCAAGCAGCAGTGAGGCCAGGAATCCAGAAGAATTACAAGCACTGAGGAAGAGAACAGGGCAGCTAATAAAGGACAGGGGGCGGAGCTAACTCCGTCAGACCAGGCCGCGATAGGCTCTCCCACTCCTGAGCCTGCCACCCTGGTTGGTGGGAGATGGTGTCAGTCGAACAGGTCTGGCCTCAGGTGTGGATTGATTAATCCCAGGAGTATACCTAGACGTAGTACCTGGCAGATCCCTAACACAGGGTTAACTGCTTTGGACAAGACAAAGAACGATAACAGCTCGGAGTGGAGAGCTCCCACTTGGAGTCTCAGTGGCTTGGTCACAGCTATAACTGGGTCTGGCAGAGGTAGTCCATTTACCGATGCAACCGTCAATGGCCTCTCCAGAGGGGTAGTGGATAATTGAAGAAGATCCACCAGGTCTCTACAAATTAAATTAGCAGTGGATCCAGAGTCCAGATACGCAGAGACCCGATGCGTTTTCTCACCGGACACTATGGTCACGGGTATGGACAATTTAGAAGTCCTTTTTTACCCAACGTTGTCTCTCCTAGCAACCATAGGCTTTGGGACTTTTGGGGACAAAGACGCACAAGATGGCCTCCAAGGCCGCAATAGCGACAGAGTACCGAAGTGCGTCTGCGTTGTTTCTCCTGTGTGGATAGCTTACACTGGTCCATCCTCACAGACTCCTTAGGAGGATCGGCACCTGAGGACAGCAGAGGTTGCTGTAAGGGTGGGACCAGACTAGGGAGGCCTCCCACCCGACGAGCTTCTTGGAGCCGTTCTCGGATCCTCATATCAATCCGGGCTGACAGAAGGATGAGGTCAACCAGGATAGACCATAGATCTCGAGCGGCAAGTTCGTCATTAATCTTAGGAGACAGACCCTGCCAGAATGTAGCCACCAGAGCCTCATTGTTCCACAACAGTTCTCCTGCCAGGGTGCGGAAGTGGATGGCGTACTCGCCCATGGAGGTGTCTCCTGGCGTAGGTTTAACAAGGAAGCCGCTGCAGAGGAGACTCATCCAGGCTCCTCAAACATCATGCGAAAAGTACGGAGGAAGCCCTGGAGGTCACGGGTCTCTGGTCCTTGTCTCTCCCAGATAGGATTCGCCCATGCAAGAGCCTTGCCAGTGTGGAGAGAGATAATGAAAGCGACCCTTGCGACCTCAGATGAAAATGCCCTTACATACAGGCTGAAGTGGCTCTGGCACTGGTTAAAAAATCCATGACAGGTACCTGCGTCTCCATCATAGCGGTCAGGAAGTGGCAAAGAAAAACAGGAATAAACCCTGCCAGGAGGTGTAGTATGAGAATCAACACTGCCAGGAGGTGTAGTAGGAGGAATGGCAGCTTGGGCCTCCTGCCGACGTGCGAGAATGTTCAAGGCCAGGAAGAGATGGTCCTGTCGAGATTGGAGATCCAGCATATCTACCCACATCTCTTGTGACGTCATCTTGGTCTTGGATCGACCAACGGGGTTCATGGCCTGAACGTACTGTGACGTTGGGTTCGTGGACCCACTGGACCATACCGCCTTGGTGGTATGGCAGTTGTCCAACAGGGCGCAGGTCAAAGTCTATAGTTTGTATAGGGTACCTGTGGCAGCTCGGACAGTAAGCAAGGCAGAACAGGTGTTGTAGGCAGCACAGCACGACTACAGCTCAGCATGGCTCTTGACCAGGATAGCACGGGATACAGGATACAGGTATGGGAAACACTGGGAACTGGAAGACACTAGGAGACCATTTTCATAGGCAAACTTAGGGTACGACAACAACGCTCAGGCATGGGAGGAAGGACCTGGGCCCTTCTTATAGTCCAGGGTGCTCATGGGCTAATTAGACATAAAAGTCTGGTATGCGCGCTGTCCGTTTAAGAGCGGGCATGAGCGTGCGCGCGCACCCTACGGGACCCGGCCGAGGTGAGTGGAAGTGAGCTCTGGCGTCTCTTGAGGAGGAGACTGGGGCCAGCACTCGCAGAACCATGGCTGCGGTCGTCAGGAGGTGAGTGAGCCGAACGGCCCACGGCCATGACACAGGTCCACCATGGCAAGACTGAGCACAGCAACCAGGCACAAGGTAGTTATACTGCATTGTCAAGGTCTCTCCCAGGCAAAGATTTCAAAGCAGACTGGAGTTTCAAGATGTGCTGTTCAAGCTCTTCTGAAGAAGAACCAAGGAATGGGCAACGTTGAGGACCGTAGATGCAGTAGTTGGCCAAGGAAACAGTGCAAAAGATCAAAGACACATGATGCTTACTTCCCTTCAAAATCGGAAGATGTCCAGCAGTGCCATCAGCTCAGAACTGGCAGAAACCAGTGGGACCCAGTTACACCCATCTACTGTTTGGAGAAGTCTGTCCAGAAGTGGTCTTCATGAAAGAATTGTGTCCAAAAAGCCATACCTTTTACGTAGAAACAAGGCGAAGCGACTCAACCATGCATGAAAACATAGGAACGGATGAGTCAAAATGTTAAATATTTGCCTATAAAAGAAGGAAGCTTGTTTGCCGAATGGCTGGAGAGCGGTACAATAATGAGTGTCTGCAGGCAACAGTGATGGTTGAGGTTCCTCGCAAGTTTGGGGTTGCATTTCAGCAAATAGAGTTGTGAATTTGGTCAGGATTAATGGTGTCCTCAAATACAGGCAGATACTTATCCACAATGCAATACTGCAATCCCATCAGGGAGGCTTCTGATTGGCTCCAAATTTATTCTGCAGCAAGACATCCCCAAACATACAGCCAATGTTATTAAGAGCTATTTTTAGTGTAAAGTAGAACAAGGAGCCCTGAAAGCATTAATATGCCCCCCCCCCACCCCCCACAGAGTCCTGTTCTTAACATCATCGAGTCTGTCTGGGATTGCATGAAGAGACAGAAGGATTTGAGGAAGCTTATATCCACAGAAGATCTGTGGTTAGTTCTCCAAGAGGTTTGGAATAACCTCCCTGCCGAATTCCTTCAAAAACTGTGTGCAAGTGTACCTAGAAGAATTTACGGTGTCTTGAAGACGAAGTATGGTCACACCAAATATTGATTTTATTTAGATTTCTGTTTTGTTCATTCGCTTTGGATTTTGATAATTAATAAAAAATAAAACTATTAACACTATTTTTGAAAGCATTCTTACTTTGCAGCATTTTTCCACAACTGCCTAAAACTTTTGTGTCTGTATATTGGTATATAAGAGGAATGTCGATATTATAATTCAAACTGCAATAATGCATTGCAAAAGAAACATGTATTTTAAATAGGAATACATTTAAAATTTACTATGTTGCTTTTCTGTCTGAAAAATAAACTGCTCTGAATCAGGGACACAATGATCATTCAGACATTAGGGCAGTCACTGTGGAGTCATGGTCAGCCCCTTGGTATTTTAGAGCATTACTTAAAATTTCAGTGCATAGATTCTGATGTGAAGCTCGTAATTATATACACTTTCAATTCCCAAGAAAAAAAAAAGAAAAAAACTCTACAGAGGAAACAAATTGTGGAATTTTGCTTAATAAAATTATTGCATTTTATTTTATTTAGGATCTTGGAAACAAGGATCTTAATAGAGACAGAATTTATTTGGTGTGCCAAATTGTCAGAATGGGACGAATGGACCTTAAAGAAACAAATATAAAGAAGTGCACTCTAGGATTAAGGCGGCCCTTTGGAGTTGCAGGTATCAGAAGACCATGAATATACCATAATTAATATTTGTAGAGGGAAAGTTCTTGAGCAGCATACAGAAGCTCCCGTATTATGCCTTAATGGGGCCCTTTGGACAGAGGTTTGTCTTAGGGAGACAGCCCCTTTAACCCCTTAGGGACCACCAATAGGCCTTTTCACAGCGATCACTAAGGGGCCTTAGACTAGGCCGTCACCTTTTCACGGCAGCCCAGTCTAAGCCCTGCACAGGAGTCACGTGCAGGCTGGAGCCGGGGCTCGGCCGACTGATGACAGCCAGACTCCTGCTCCAACGACCGCAATCTAAGTTTACTTCGATCGTGGCCGTTTAACCCGTTAAATGTTGCGGTCAATAGCGACCACGGCATTTAACTTGTTTACAGAGGGAGGGAGCTCCCTGTGTCTTCCATTGGCGGCACGTCGATGGGGTGCCATGGCAGCCGGGGGTCTGATAACATCCCCCAGGTCTGCCCTGGGCATATGCCTATTAGGACGTACTAAGTATACCATAGCATTATAGCAGTGATATAAAGATCACATAGTAAAGTCCCCTAGTGGGACTAAAAAAATAAGTAAGTAATGTGAAATAAAAATGATCAGTAAAAATGACAGTAAAAAAATAAATAAAACAATTTTTTTCCAATAAAAAGTGGTTTTATTTAGTAAAAGTTAATTTAATTACACATATATGGTATCGCCGCGACCATAATGACTCAAACAGTAACGGTAATAGGTCATTTAAACCGCAAGGTGAAGACCGTAAAAAAAAAACGCAAAAAAAAGATGGCAATATTGTTATTTTTTCCCAATGCCCCCCAAAAAAGTCATAATAAAAGTTAATCAATAAGTCCAATGTACCCCAAAACAGTACCAATCAAAACTACATCTAGTCCCGCAAAAAATAAGCCCACAAAATCACTGCATTGATGGAAAAATAAAAAAATTACGGCTCTTGGAAAGCGACGTGGCAAAAACAAATAATTTTAGTTCAAAAGTGTTTTTACTGTGCAAAAGTCGTAAAACATAAAATAAACTACATATGTGGTATTGTCGTAATCGTACCGAGCCATAGGAAAAAGGTAACATGTTATTTACATTGCACAGTGAACAGCGTCAATTTAAAACACATAGAACAATGGCGGAACTTCAGGAGTTTTTTTCTATTGCCCCCAAAAAAAAGTTAATAAAAGTTAATAAACAAAATGATATGCACCCTAATATGGTGCCATTAAAAAGTAAAGCTAATCCCGCAAAAAAAACACGTCCTCATAAAGCTTTGTCGACGGAAAAATAAAAAAGTTATAGCTCTTTGAATGCGACTAGAAAAACGGAAAAAAAAAATTAAAAAAATAGCTCGGTCATTAGGGCCTAAAATAGGGTGGTCACTAAGGGGTTAATGAATTATAGAAATGTGTTTTGTTTATTTTGGTGGAGCATTGTAAGTAGAATCTGTATACCCAAGTACCTATGAGATATTATAGTAGTAAAAGAATTGTATTGAGGCTGTATAATCATTATAGTTTTAGAAGTCAAACCTGATTTATTTGGCACTTTTAGTTTCCACATGCTTGAATTTCTCAGCATTTTAACAGCACATTTCACAGCCATGTTTCGCGAATATTATTAATATGTTCAGACTTGACCTTGGACTGTTTACTTTCACCAGTAATGGACATCACTGACGTGATGAAAGGAAAAGCTGAAAGCGATGAAGAAAAGCAGCATTTTATACCCTTCCATCCGTAAGTATTAAAAGTCCTTCATTTGCATTTCCAGAATCTACAAATTAATTGAAGAATTTCCCGCTTGTTACTAAAGCAATGCAGATAGTATCATAAGGCATTAATAAATGAAAAGCTAAGTGCATAAAAATGTCCCTTCAATTATTCATGAACAGATGTACCAAGTGTCAAACTTTTGATAATACACAGCTTTGCTAGTAAATGGACCATCTTAAGTAAAGTGCTATCTTGATAGACTTATTAAAACTATACAGAATTTAGTTGACTATACAATTAGTGTATATAGAAAAATTATCCCATTTATATTCTGAAGTAGTTACTATTATACAACTGTTTGATTAAATAAATGTTAGGAGGTTTTTTCAATATTATAGTGAAGTTGGCTCGCTTCAATTCTGAAACAGTGGTGGTGGAAATAAAAAGAAGGCATCTTTAAATGTTATTGTTCAGAAAAGCTTACAACCTGAAATAATCCTGCCTCCACTATACAAATGTTTAAAGAAGCACTCCGGTGTATTTTTATTTTTCGACTCTCTGTTTTAATATGTGGTGACATGTAACGTAATGTATTAACTTTCCTGGTGCTGTATTTCAAGGGTAATGACCCTTACATAAGGGCAGGTTCAAGGACCAGTTCCCAGCAGGACGCAGACAAGCCACAATGCTAAAATGCTTAAGTATAGAGATTTGCAAGACGATGGTGATCCTTGACGCAGGTTGCGAGCTTTCGTATTTTGGCCAAAATATCAACTACCTCATGTTTTTCATGTCTATTTTTTTTACAGGATGCAGGCAGGCCTTTCAATGCTGGGGGAGAAAGGGGTGATAGTACTTAGTGTGGTACACCTAGAAGGTGCTGGGCAGCCCACCTAATCTAATAGTATGGCCATGATGAATAGGCTGCAAGCCGGCATGGTGCACTACACGTAACCGTGTGACTGCCACCCTTATGCAAACCTTAGCTTATAATAATACTAAGCAACCACCCTCCTCATGAACAGTAGGTGTGAGAGTGGCTGTTCATCAGTATTTTGCACCTTTTCAACCTCCCTCCATGTAGCATTGTGGCTTGTCTGTATCCTGCTGGTAACTGGTGCTTGAACCTGCCCTTGTATCAGTAAGGATTGCCTTTTTCTGTGATTTTTTTAAAGTAAATATATGCCATTTTCCTGTGATTTGTAATGATCCTTATATTAACATCAACACAATATTTAACCCACAAGGTAACAAAACAAACAAAAAAATGCAAAAAAAACAACTGATTCGGCTCAGAGCAGCTTTCTACGGCTTCTGTGTACTGTGATACATAGACGCTAAAAAAAGCGAAGCAGTGTATTTTATTTAGTAAAAGTACATTAAAAATTTATTTTTATCAGTAAATAAATGCATGTTTTAAGAAAAGAAAAAAAGACCCCAAAGGTGACTTAAAACGTTTTCTCAGCATGTGATCAACATGGGGAATATCACCTTAAATAGTTTTCAGGAGCCAAATTTACACCTGCGACACATGGATAAATTTGCCTTATTGTGATTCTACCTGCTAGCACTTCTGCGGATATAGGCTCTGGGGCCGGGAAATGAAACTTAAAGAGGCTCTGTCACCAGATTTTGCAACCCCTATCTCCTATTGCAGCAGATCAGCGCTGCAATGTAGATAACAATAACGTTTTTTTTTTTAAAAAAACGAGCATTTTTGGCCAAGTTATGACCATTTTTATATTTATGCAAATGAGCCTTTCTTAAGTACAACTGGGCGTGTTTAAAGTTATGTACAACTGGGCGTGTATTGTGTATGTACATCTGGGCGTTTTTAATTCTTTTACTAGCTGGGCGTTGTGAATAGAAGTGTATAATGCTGGCGAATCAGCATCATCCACTTCTCTTCGTTAACACCCAGCTTCTGGCAGTGCACAGACACACAGCGTGTTCTCGAGAGATCACGCTGTGACGTCACTTCCTGCCCCAGGTCCTGCATCGTGACGGACGAGCGAGGACACATCGGCACCAGGCGACAGAGGCTACAGTTGATTCTGCAGCAGCATCGGCGTTTGCAGGTAAGTCGATGTAGCCTCTGTCGCCTGGTGCCGATGTGTCCTCGCTTGTCCGACACGATACAGGACCTGGGGCAGGAAGTGACGTCACAGCGTGATCTCTCGAGAACACGCTGTGTGTCTGTGCACTGCCAGAAGCTGGGTGTTAACGAAGAGAAGTGGATGATGCTGATTCGTCAGCATCATACACTTCTAGTCACAACGCCCAGCTAGTAAAACAAGTAAAAACGCCCAGATGTACATACACAATACACGCCCACTTGTACTTAACTTTAAACACACCCAGTTGTACTTAAGAAAGCCTCATTTGCTTAAATATAAAAATGGTCATAACTTGGCCAAAAATGCTCGTTTTTGAAAAAAACAAAAACGTTACTCTTATCTACATTGCAGCGCCGATCTGCTGCAATAGGAGATAGAGGTTGCAAAATCTGGTGACAGATCCTCTTTAAGAGTCTTGTACATCATAGAAGTAGATGTACGTACGTACGTACGTACGTACGTACGTACGTACGTACGTACGTACGTACGTGCGTGCGTGTGGTGAATCACACACAATGCTGCAATATGGTTTCATACAAAATTTAACTATTTATTGTTCATCATTTCCGTATATGAATAAGAATTGTAAATAATTCCATATTCCATATATTTTAAAGCATACATTAATATTTTAATTTGACTCTTTATAGCTTATTCAGTAAATAAATTATTATTTGTACTGTATGGTATCTGAATTAACCTGGTTGCGCATTTGCTTTTATACCTGGCCATTTGACAGTTATTGGATCTTTTATATGCTTATATAAGGCACTCAGTTTAGTTTATATTTACAACTTTACAAACATTTGTGCTAGTTAAACCTTCTAATAATGCAAACTACATTGTTCAATGAGGGTCTGAGTACTAATTTACTTATATGTTAGAGCGCAACACAGCTATTTTTAATATTTGTAGATAGATACAATACACCAAGTGACTTATTAATATTTATTAGTATCCATGATATATAGACTTATGTAAAAAGTTTTTGGCAACCCGTGTCCATTTTTTTTTTACCACAACAGACAGAATAGTCACAAAATACATCGTATAAATAAAAAAAGTAAAACAATGCTACGTTTTTGACACTGTTAACCCATACTCACTCCCCTCCACATATCCCCCCTTCCTGCCCTAGGGAGAAGGAAGGAAGAAAGGAAGGAGGAATGAAAAAAATAAAAATAAAACCCTTGCCAAGTTACACATCTTTTGATTTACTAGGTGTGGAACATACTTAAATATGACATATTTTTTTGTTAATGCATCATTACTGTGTTGGAATCCTGTCATGTTTTGAGTTTTATAATCATTGTTATAATATCCAACCTCATTAAGCTTCAGTTCCTTCACTGACTAAAGGATCAATAGGGGTAAAATATAGTTCCATAATTTCTCCCATCCCATCCCCATACCTCCCAACCGTCCTGGATCCGGCGGGACAGTCCCGGTTTCTCGCCACTGTCCCGCCGTCCCGGGTGGTCTGCAAAATGTCCCGCTGGGCGCAGTCAGGTGACTGGACTGGTCCACTCCCGGGCCGGCATAGACACCAGTGAGAACGCCGCTGAAAGACTCCTGCCTTCTTCTGACGGTGATTGACGTCAAAGCAGAGCGGAGGGTGGCAGCAATAGGGCCGGCTACCTCTACTCCTCTCCTCTCTGGCGGCAATGTGGCACAAAGTATAAGGGGGTTGTGTTGCGCTACCAACAGGGGAGCTGTGTCTGGAGCTATCTACAGGGGGGCTGTGTGTGGCACTATCTACAGGGGGGCTGTGTGTGGCGCTATCTACAGGGGGGCTGTGTGGCGCTATCTACAGGGGGCTGTGTATGGCGCTTTCTACAGGGGGGCTGTGTATGGAGCAATCTATAGGGGGGCTGTGTCTGGCACTATGTACAGGGGGGCTGTATCTGGCACTATGTACAGGGGGCTGTGTGTGTCTCTATCTACATGGCGGCTGTGTGTGGCACTATGTACAGGGGGCTGTGTGTGGCGCTATCTACAGGGGGCTGTGTGTGTGGCGCTATGTACATTGGGGCTGTATTTGGTGCTATGTACAGGGGGGCTGTGTATGGCGCTATCTACAGGGGGCTGTGTGTGGCGCTATCTACAGGGGGGTTGTGTGTGGCCCTATCTACAGGGGGCTGTGTGTGGCGCTTTCTACAGGGGGGCTGTGTGTGGAGCAATCTACAGGGGGGCTGTGTCTGGCGCTATGTACAGGGGGGCTGTATCTGGCGCTATGTACAGGGGGCTGTGTATGACGCTATCTACAGGAGGGGCTGTGTGTGGCGCTATGTATAGGGAGGCTGTATTTGGCGCTATGTAAAGGGAGGCTGTGTGTGGCGCTATCTACAGGGGGGCTGTATCTGGAGCTATGTACAGGGGGGCTGTGTGTGGCGCTATCTACAGGAGGGCTGTATCTGGCGCTATGTACAGGGGAGCTGTGTCTGGAGCTATCTACAGGGGGCTGTGTCTGGCGCTATGTACAGGGGGGCTGTGTGTGGAGCAATCTACAGGAGGGCTGTGTGTGGAGCTATCTACAGGGGGGCTGTATCTGCCGCTATCTACAGGGGGGCTGTGTCTGGCGCTATGTACAGGGGGCTGTGTGTGAAGCAATGTACAGGGGGCTGTGTGTGGCGCTATCTATAGGGGGGCTGTATCTGGCACTATCTACAGGGGGGCTGTGTGTGGAGCAATCTACAGGAGGGCTGTGTGTGGAGCTATCTACAGGGGGGCTGTATCTGCCGCTATCTACAGGGGGGCTGTGTCTGGCGCTATGTACAGGGGGCTGTGTGTGAAGCAATGTACAGGGGGCTGTGTGTGGCGCTATCTATAGGGGGGCTGTATCTGGCACTATCTATAGGGGGGCTGTGTGTGGTGCTATCTACAGGGGGCTGTGTGTGGCGCTATCTACAGGGAGGCTGTGTGTGGCGCTATCTACAGGTGGGCTGTGTGTGGCACTATGTATAGGGGGACTGTGTCTGGAGCTATCAACATGGTGCTGTATCTGGAGCTATCTACAGGGGGGCTCACACAGCCCCCCTTTATTAGTGCCACACGTCCTCCCCTTAGTAGTGCCACACAGCCCCTTGTATATAGTGCCACACAGTCCCCACTGTATAGTGCCACACAGCCCCCCCTAGTATATAGTGCCACCCTGCTCCCCCCTTGTTTGTAGTGCCACCCTGCTTCCCCCCTTGTATATAGTGCCACCCTGCTCCCCCCTTGTATATAGATATAGTGCAACCAGCTTCCTCCCTTGTATATAGTGCCACCCTGCTCGCCTCTGTATATAGTGCCACCCTGCTCCCCCCCCTCGTATATAGTGCCACCATGCTCCCCCCTTGAATATATTGCTACCCTGCTCCCCCATCTTGTATATGGTGCCACACAGCAAAACGAAAAAATATTGTACTTACCTTGCCCCGTTCTTGCGACGGACGGAGCGCTGCAAGGCTCAGTTTGGGACACAAGCGCAGACCAGCATGATGCAGTGACGTGATCACGCCGGCCTGCGCAGGGAGTCTTCCCAGCACATTATAGGCTGCAGGTCGATTCTAGCTTTTTTGCTGCCTGAGGTGAAAATTTAAATGGCACCCCCCCAAATTTTGATTGACATCCCCCTGACATCCCACATCTTGCGGATGCGCCGTTGCCTTGTACTCCCCTGGCATGCGCGGTGCAGCAATGAAGCCGGGCAGAGTACACCTTGCTGCATGGTGCATGCCCAAGTAGTCCAAAACAATGGCGCATCCAAGAAAGTTGTATCAGCCAGGGGGATGTCAATCAAACATGGAAGGGTGGATTTGGAGGCAGGTTTATGTGACTTCAGGATAGCGGCACCGCCCCATGACCCTTTAATGAGTAATTAGCATATAGTGTGTTCCGTTTTAAAAATTTATTTTATAGATTTTGCTGCATCTGAAAAAAAACATACATTTGGAAATATTGTCAGGTCATGTATTCCCGCATGGTGGCAGTTCAAGGGGTTAAAACTACCAGAAAGGTTCCCATTAAATATACAATGAATTGAAAACAATTCCATCTGCCCTGCAATTTTGTTATTAAAAATATATCCTATATAATTACAGCTCCAGAACCAAGCTCATACATATATATGGCACGAGAGCCAAGCTCAATACATATATACAGCTCCAGAACCAACCTCAGTACATAAATACAGCACTTGAACCAAGCTCTGACATATATACAGTACCAGAACCAAGCGGAGTACATAAATACAGCACTTGAACCAAGCTCTGACATATATACAGTACCAGAACCAAGCGGAGTACATAAATACAGCACCAGAACAAAGTTCAGTACATATATACAGCACCAGAACAAAGCTCAGTACACATATACAGCCCCAGAACAAATCTCAGTACATATATACAGCCCCAGAACAAAGGTCAGTACATATATACAGCACCAGAACAAATAACGGCGACTTTCATTACTTGAAGTTTAGGCTATGGCACATAGCGAACTTTAGCCGTGCGACCTATGTCGCGGCCGAAGTCACCAGCCTTAGGGTGATTTTACATGCGGCGGACGCGCTGCAGATTTTACTTGCGGATTTGCAGCAGATTACAGCAGAAGGCAAGTAGATGAGATTTTACAAATCTCATCCACATGCTGCAGATATTTTATACTGTAGATTTTCAAATTTTTCTCTGCTACAACCCTGAAGTAAGTTGCTTTCCATAAAAGAGTCATTTTGTGGGTGTTAAAGGTGTTTTCAAGTCCCCAAAAATTGATGGCCTACTGTCAGGATAGGTCATCAATATCTGATCGGTCAGCTCCCGGCAGCCCCACCGATCAGCTGTTATGCAGGGGCCACAACACTCGTAGGAGCGCTACTACCCCTTCATTTCTGTCACTGTTCACTGTGTATCATGGACACACTTGTAGTGGCGGTTCACAGTATTACAGTCTGTTCACTTCACTGGGAGAAGGATGTAATACTATGGACTGCTGGTACAAGTGTGTTGGCGATTCACAGTGTGAGCAGTAAAGGGAATAAAGGGGAAGCAGCGCTCGTACGAGCGAAGCATCCTCTTCAAAACAGCAGATCAGCGGGGGTTGGGGGCGGTAGTTGGACCCCAACCGATCAGGTATTGATGGCCTATCCTGAGCATATGGCATCAATTTTTTGACACTTCACAACATCTGTAATGGTCGTATTGTTTCAGCAAACCAGCTTTGGAAAATTGTATTAATTGTAAGCTCTGCCTTGCACCCAGCATGTAAGAAATGCTCACATATTTGGTATTGCTGTAGTTGGCAGAAGTTGCCAAATATGTATTCAGGTGTGTTTATCCAGTGGAATGCACCAGATGTAAAAACAAAAACATCACCTAAAATCACATATTCACATTTCTTTCCCATTTTTCCTTATCTTTTTTTTTTTTACACAATACGGAAGCCCAATATATTCAGAGAAAAACGCAACCAAACACATGTAATTTGGAAGAGAAATAGAACAACAATTTGCTTTTAAATTGGCACATGGCTAAAACTTGATAATGGGCCTGGTTAGGAAGGGGGGTAAAGTTTCTGGTCACGAAGTGGTCAAGATCCAATTTGAATGGATAAGGCCTCATGCACATGACCGTAAAAAAAACTCCATAATAGCGGACTGCAATACGGTCCGCAATTACGGCCCTGCCCGATTCTATTGGCCGCGGACACCTTTCCGTATCGATATGGAAGGGTGTCCGTGCAGTAGAACCGTGCCGGGAATTATGGAGCGTGTCCATACTTTTTGATTTTTACGGGCCACGCTCCCATACTTTGTATGGGAGCACGGCACGAAAATGCAGCCCGCGGCAGTCAGCGCAGGACGTGCTCGCAATCGCAGGCCGTGATTACGGTCACGGCCGTGTGCATGAGGCCAAATGTGGTATATCTTTCTACTCCAACACAGACATATCATGAAATCCATAATTACAATGTAATGGGTGCCGCAATATCGTGTGCATGAGACAAAGCAGGTTGTACTGTTACAGAATGTGTGTACTGCAATATGTAGCCTTATTTTCCCTGTAAGGCATGGTGTAAGTTGATATACAGCCAGTTAATTGATGTTTTAATGTCACAATAAAGTAACAGTTGTCAAATGACATCTTAACTTTGTTCCTTCAGGGTTGTAGCAGAGAACGATTTTTTGCACAGTCTTCTTAACAAAGTCACAGCATTAAAAGGAGACAGCGGTGGACAAGGTGAATGAATGTCAGCCTGTTTTAAAATGAAATATAATGCAATTGAATCACTGCAAATTCTCAGATTCTTTATAAATGTAATACCACAACACATACATTACACTTTTTATTCTATACATAATTCTCCTCTATATAAAATAGTACTCCAAAGCAATGTCCTTCGTGACTCAATAGTATTGTGTCAAGTCTGATGCCATTGTAGGATATTATCTAGTTACTAATGATATACAGTAAAGGCAGAGTGCCAACATCATAGTGACCGAGATGTATAGTGTCAAGCCCCAGGAGAGATTTTATGTTTCAATCGTTTTTATTAAGGTAATACATGAAACACATATTGACATTACATTTAAAACATTCAAAAAAAGAACAGCAAGATCTGCAAAGTCAACATATCACCACAATATGAAACAAAACGAAGTACAACAACACAACAAGGGAGTAAGCGTGCAAATAAAACTACCACCCCAAATCCATCACAACTCTGATCGACAGAATCGAAGGCTACTCTGACGTATTGGCCAGAGCCCACCGCAAGGCGCGATGGTTTTTGCTGCACAGAACGCAGGTTGTTCTAACAGAGTTCAGTGTTGGATAAGGGGAGCAATGCAGGCTATACCTGAACAGGTAACCAGACAGACAGAGGGTAAACAGAAAGTCCAAAACAGAGCCAGTGGAAATCAGGTACTTCAGAGGTCAAAACCAGCTGGTAGCAGATAATCAAAGTCGGTAAACAAGGGGTTAACGAGAGACAAGCCGAGGTCAGTTTCCAAGAAGTCCAAAAGCCTAGGGCACGGAGTAAGTGAGAGCCCCACCCTACACCTGATAGGAAGAAGACAGAGAAGTGGGATAGGCTCAGGAAGTAAACAGAACCGCCCAGAAGCTAGATCAGTAGTCATGGCGATCTTAAAGACACAGATGCTTCCTAACACCATGTACAGGGAACTTTACAAAAGATTTAGGGAAAAGAAAGAAAGAGGGTTGGGGGAATAAGAGGAAAATAAAGAAGAATTGTCTCTGATCCCTCCGCCATTATGATCACAAGTAGTTTCAGCGTCCACCACACAATCAATGTAGAGCAGAGATTATTCTCATGTCCGCAGAATTAGTAATCCTAGGTGACCAAATCTACTCAAACAGTTTAAACCGATCCTAAAAAATACTTGATAGTTTTTCATTGACCTGATCCATAACAATTTCAGTTTCACACGATCTAGGATCTTTGAAGGAGTCTTCTATGCCCCTGTTATCGTGATCCCAGCTTCCAGAAATATAAATGAAAGTTTTGAGTATACTTGGGGATATCGGGACGCAGTTTATTCAGTAATGCTACCCAGGGGGATTTACTTAAGGAGACGCGAGTCACTGATTGCATGAAATAATAGAAGCGTATCTAAAAAACGGTTCACTCTGGGACAAGTCCTGTAATGGCAGGAAGGAGGTGAAGGGAACAAGTGAGCCCTAATCTACCCACCGCCCTGTCCCTGCCTACTTTCAACGACCCGCCCTAGGCGACGGGGTACAACTTGGCGGCGGTCCCTACGCTGTCTAAGTGCAAGGGAGTACAAACAGGGAACACGCAAGGGAAGGGACAGTAGCCCACGGAACGCCGCGAGGAAACGGAGCGGTGAATGAGTCAGTCAGGATCAGGATGAAGTGGAGTATACCAACGAGAGCACGGAGCAGGAAGCAAGCCAGGGGCAAAGCGAAGCAGGATAAACGGAACTGAAGCAAGGCAGAAGCACGGCAGAAGCAGGCTGGAGCAAGGCAGCAGTGGGGCCAGGAATCCAAGAAGAATAACAAGCACTGAGGAAGAGAACACGGCAGGTATAAATGGACAGGGGGCGGAGCTAACTCCGACTGACCAGGCCGCGATAGGCTCTCCCACTCCTGAGCCTGCCATCCTGGTTGGTGGGAGCCGGTGTCAGTCTAAGAGGTCTGGCCTCAGGTGTCGACTGATTAATCCCGGGAGTATACCCAGACGTAGTACCTGGCAGATCCTTTACAGTACTCCCCCTTTTATGAGGGGCCACCGGACCCTTACTAAGAGGACCCGGTTTAGTGGGGAAGAGAAGGTGGAACCTCCTGATCAATACCCCAGCGTGAACATCACGAGCAGGTACCCAAGTCCTCTCCTCCGGCCCGTATCCTCTCCAATGGACCAGGTACTGGAGGGAGCCATGGATCATCCTACTGTCCATAATCTTGGCCACCTCGAACTCCACCCCCTCAGGGGTGAGAACGGGAACAGGAGGTTTCCTCGAGGGGGACCAGGACGGGGAGCAGCGTTTAAGGAGGGAGGCATGGAAGACGTCATGTATGCGAAAGGATGGGGGCAGCTCCAGACGGAAGGATACAGGGTTGAGGACTTCAATGATCTTATAAGGTCCAATAAATCGGGGAGCAAACTTCCTGGACGGGACCTTAAGGCGCAAGTTCCTGGACGACAACCAGACCAGATCCCCGACGACAAACCGGGGGTTAGCAGAACGTCTACTATCAGCCTGAATCTTTTGTATGCTCTGGGACGCCTCTAGGTTCTTCTGAACCTGGGCCCAGACTGTGCACAGTTCCCGATGAACGTCCTCTACCTCGGGATTATTGGAACAACCAGGAGAAACGGAGGAGAACCTTGGGTTAAACCCGAAATTACAGAAAAACGGGGAGACCCCTGACGAGTTACTGACCCGGTTATTCAGGGAAAATTCGGCAAGGGGAAGGAATGAGACCCAATCAAATTGACAGTCAGAGATGAAACACCTTAAATATTGTTCCAGGGATTGGTTAGTCCTTTCCGTTTGGCCATTAGTTTCGGGATGGAAGGCGGAGGAGAAGGACAGATCAATCTCCAACTTTTTACAAAAAGCTCTCCAAAATAAGGAAACAAATTGTACCCCTCTGTCAGAAACTATATTGACTGGGGCCCCATGGAGACGCAGGATGTGTTTAACAAACAACTAAGCTAACGTCTTGGCGTTAGGTAGTTTCTTAAGGGGCACAAAGTGGCACATCTTGCTGAAGCGGTCTACTACCACCCACACCACCGACTTGCCCTGAGATGGAGGCAAATCGGTGATAAAATCCATGGAGATATGGGTCCAAGGTCTCTGGGGAATGGGCAAGGAACGTAGTAAGCCCGCAGGTCGGGACCTAGGGGTCTTGGACCTAGCACAAACCTCACAAGCGGCGTCGTAAGCCCTAACGTCTTTAGGCAACCCAGGCCACCAATAGTTTCTGGTAATGAGGTGTTTGGTACCCAAGATGCCAGGATGACCAGATAGTGCGGAGTCATGGTTTTCCCTGAGTACCCTTAGCCGGAATTGCAGGGGGACAAACAGTTTGTCCCCAGGGAGGTTCCCGGGAGCTGAACCTTGATCAGCCGCGATGTCAGAAGCGAAATCAGAATCAGTGGCAGAAACGATTATACCAGGGGGTAAAATACAAGCAGGATCCTTCTCGGAAGGAGGATTGGCCAAGAAACTACGTGACAGTGCATCAGCCTTAATATTTTTGGACCCAGCCCTATAGGTAACCAAGAAATTAAATCTGGTAAAGAATAGTGCCCAACGAGCTTGTCTAGGATTAAGCCTCCGGGCAGATTCTAGGAAAACCAGATTCTTGTGGTCAGTAAGGACCGTTACCTGGTGTCTGGCCCCCTCCAGGAAGTGACGCCACTCTTCAAAAGCCCATTTAATGGCTAAAAGTTCGCGGTTGCCAATATCATAGTTACTCTCCGTGGGCGAAAACTTCCTAGAGAAGTAAGCACAGGGGCGGAGATGGGTGAGGGAGCTGGTACCCTGGGACAAGACGGCCCCCACTCCCACCTCGGATGCGTCAACCTCCACAATAAATGGCTCCCTTTGGTTGGGCTGAACCAGCACGGGGGCCGAGATAAAGCACTTCTTGAGGGTCTCAAAAGCCTGGACGGCCTCAGGGGGCCAATGGAGGACATCAGCACCCTTGCGAGTAAGGTCCGTAAGAGGCTTAGCGACGACCGAGAAGTTGGCAATAAATCTCCTGTAATAGTTAGCGAACCCCAAAAAACACTGTAGCGCCTTCAGGGAGGCAGGTTGGACCCATTCCGCCACAGCCTGAACCTTGGCAGGGTTCATGAGGAGTGAGGATTTGACCTAAAAATGGTATCTCCTGTACCCCAAACACACATTTTTCGGTCTTCGCAAACAGATTATTCTCCCGGAGGACCTGGAGGACCTTCCTGACATGCTCCACGTGGGAGGACCAGTCCTTGGAAAACACCAGTATGTCATCAAGGTACACTACAAGAAAATTACCCAGGTAATCTCTCAGGATTTCATTAATAAAATTCTGGAAGACGGCAGGGGCATTACACAACCCAAAGGGCATGACCAGGTATTCGAAATGACCTTCGGGTGTGTTGAACGCACTTTTCCACTCATCCCCCTCTTTGATGCGGATAAGGTTATATGCCCCCCGTAGATAGAACTTAGAAAACCATTGGGCCCCCTGAACCTGATTAAAAAGATCCGGAATCAAAGGAAGGGGATACTGGTTCCTTACGGTGACCTTATTCAGGTTCCGATAATCAATGCACGGCCTAAGACCACCATCCTTCTTCCCCACAAAGAAGAAGCCAGCACCTACAGGAGAAGTCGAGGGGCGAATGAAACCCTTGGCCAGGCATTCTTGGATATACTCCCTCATAGCTTCACGTTCAGGACATGAAAGATTAAATATCCTACCCTTAGGAAGCTTGGCACCTGGCACCAAATCGATGGCGCAATCGTAATCTCTATGAGGGGGCAACACCTCGGAGGCCTCCTTAGAAAACACATCAGCGAAGTCCTGAACAAACTCAGGAAGCGTGTTTACCTCCTCCCGGGGAGAAATAGAGTTAACCGAAAGACATGACATCAGGCATTCACTACCCCATTTGGTGAGATCCCCAGTATTCCAATCAAACGTGGGATTATGCAGCTGCAACCAGGGAAGACCTAATACCAGATCGGACGATAATCCCTGCATCACCAGTACAGAGCACTGCTCCAAATGCATGGAGCCAACAAGGAGTTCAAAAACAGGAGTATGCTGAGTAAAATAACCATTAGCAAGAGGAGTGGAGTCGATACCCACTACCGGGATAGGATAAGGCAAATCAATAAAAGGCATTTTTAGAGACATAGCAAATTCCACGGACATGATATTAGCAGATGAGCCAGAATCCACGAAGGCACTGCCCGTGGCAGACCGGCCAGCAAACGAGACCTGAAAGGGAAGCAAAATTTTATTGCGTTTCATATTAACGGGAAATACCTGTGCGCCCAAGTGACCTCCCCGATGATCACTTAGGCGCGGAAGTTTTTCGGCTGTTTATTCTTGCGCCTGGGACAGGTTTTCAGTAGATGCTTGTCGTCCCCACAATAGAAGCAGAGACCATTCTTCCTGCGAAACTCTCTACGTTGTCGAGGGGACATGGAAGCCCCGAGTTGCATAGGTACCTCCGAGTCCTCCGTGGAAGAGCGAGGAGACGGGACCTCGGGGGGAATCGCAGGGAAGTCAGAGGGGAACACATTGAAACGTTCAAGCTGACGTTCCCTGAGACGTCGGTCAAGTCGTACTGCTAGGGCCATAACCTGGTCTAGGGAGTCAGAAGAGGGGTAGCTAACCAGCAGATCCTTCAGGGCGTCAGATAATCCTAACCTAAACTGGCAACTTAGGGCCGGGTCGTTCCACCGAGAAGCTACGCACCACTTCCTAAAATCAGAACAGTATTCCTCAACAGGTCTCCTACCCTGACGTAAGGTCACCAGCTGACTCTCGGCTAAGGCAGTCCTGTCAGTCTCGTCGTAAATGAGTCCGAGGGCAGAGAAAAAACGATCAACGGAGGAAAGTTCAGGGGCGTCAGGAGCCAAGGAGAAGGCCCACTCTTGGGGCCCTTCCTGGAGTCGGGATATAATGATACCCACCCGCTGGTTCTCGGAACCTGAGGAGTGAGGTTTTAGGCGGAAATAAAGTCTGCAACTCTCCCGGAAGGAGAGAAAAGTCTTACGGTCCCCTGAGAACCGGTCAGGTAACTTGAGGTCGGGTTCTAGAGGTGAGGTGAGGGGTACTACTAAGGCAGCGTCACCCTGGTTGACCCTCTGAGCCAGGGCCTGGACCTGTAGGGAGAGGCCCTGCATCTGCTGGGTCAGGGTCTCAAGGGGGTCCATGATAGCGTCAGCGTAGGAGAAATGGTAGACTAGGTATGGGCTTGTTATTATGTAATGGCAGGAAGGAGGTGAAGGGAACAAGTGAGCCCTAAGCCCTAAACCGCCCTGTCCCTGCCTACTTGCAACGACCCACCCTAGGCGACGGGGTACAACTTGGCGGCGGTCCCTACGCTGTCTAAGTGCAAGGGAGTACAAACAGGGAACCCGCAAGGGAAGGGGCAGTAGCCCACGGAACGCCGCGAGGAAACGGAGCGGTGAATGAGTCAGTCAGGATCAGGATGAAGTGGAGTATACCAACGAGAGCACGGAGCAGGAAGCAAGCCAGGGGCAAAGCGAAGCAGGATAAACGGAACTGAAGCAAGGCAGAAGCACGGCAGAAGCAGGCTGGAGCAAGGCAGCAGTGGGGCCAGGAATCCAAGAAGAATAACAAGCACTGAGGAAGAGAACACGGCAGGTATAAATGGACAGGGGGCGGAGCTAACTCCTACTGACCAGGCCGCGATAGGCTCTCCCACTCCTGAGCCTGCCACCCTGGTTGGTGGGAGCCGGTGTCAGTCTAAGAGGTCTGGCCTCAGGTGTCGACTGATTAATCATGGGAGTATACCCAGACGTAGTACCTGGCAGATCCTTTACAAGTCCATTAGATGTGCAGTATAGAGCCTCCGCTTACGCAATCCCTGAAGCAACGGAAGGAAGACCTCGGGAAGAACCGAGCCAGCCTCTGAGGGGTTAAATACCATATCATGAGGATTTTATAACTGGATTCCTTATAAATAGCTTATAAATAGATTCGGCCTTATCTCGGCATTCTCTGAAAACGAGGAGAGATTTTAGTAGAGTCTAGTCCTTGAGGACACAAAACTACTTACGGTATAAACGTAGAATTACATTATACAGTGTTTAGTAACAGGTTTATATTTTACATAAATCTGTCATAAGTGAATTGTATAATTGACAAGACTAATGGGACCCTTACCACACGCTTTTATAACAGCTTTTTAAGAAAGTTTAAAAGTAACATTTCTGATCTTGACACAAGCACAATTAAATATCATCACAAGGTTCAGGAAAAGTCCCAACGTGTGCCGTGAGCTTCCTTATGGGTGTCTATAAGACAAATCATGTAAAAAAAATAATTAACTTTTCCAGTATAGCTTCCCCAGGTGTTCTCATCCTTTCAGCACAAACATGTTTAAGATCTATAATCTTACATAGAAAAAGGTATATGATGCACAAGCTACAATATATGGATCTAATTTAAAAAAAATAATGTAACAAACATCTATTTATTATAATTTTTTTTCCATGCTCCGTTTTTATTTATTGTGGTTATCCGGGACATACCTAATTTTACTATAATCTTTTAAATTGCAAGAAAAAGAAACTTTGTATTATTATCTAGGCCACAGTAATGCTGACCCCATAGCGACAATGCAACATAGCAACCAGATACAATGACTGCGAAAGGACATTGCATCCCAATGGATGTAACGTCACTGTAGCGAAAAGACAATTTGGATATATCACATGATGTTACTACGTGCGAAATGTCACTGCAGTCTAGGTATTGAATAAGGACCAGCAAGGAATTTCGACAGTAAGTACACTATATGGACAAAAGTATTGGGACACCTACACATTACACCTGCTGGAACTTTTATGACATCCCATTCTAAATCCATAGGCATTAATATAGAGTCGGTTCCCCATTGCAACTAAAACATCTTCCACTCTTCTGGGAAGGCTTTCTACAAGATTTGGAGTGTATCTGAGGGAATTTTTGCCCATTCATCCAAAAGAGCATTTGTGAGGTTAGACACTGATGTTGGACGAGGGTGCCTGGCTCGCAAACTCAGTTCTAGTTCATCCAAAAGATGTTTAATGGGGTTGAGGTCAAGGCTCTTTGCGGGTCAGTCTAGTTCTTCCACACCAAACTCACCCAATCATGTCTTTATAAACCTTGCTTTGTGCACTGGGGCATAGTCATGCTGGAGCTGAATAGTGCCTCCCCCAAATTGTTCCCACAAGGTTGGAAGCATACAATTGTCCAAAATGTCTAGGTATGCTGAAGCATTAAGATTTCCCTTCACTGGAAGTAAGTGGCTTAGGCCAATCCCTGAAAAACAAGCCCACAGCATTATCCCTCCTCCTCCAAAATTTACAGTTAGCACAATGCAGTTATGCAGGTAACGTTCTCCTGGCATTTGCCAAAGCCAGACTCGCCCATCAGACTGCCAGATAGAGAAGGGTGATTCATCACTCCACAGAACTGGTTTGCACTGCTCGAGAGTCCAGTGACAGCGTGTTTTACACTACTCCATGTGACGCTTGGCATTGTACTTGGTTATAGGTCTTTCACGCAGCTGCTGGTCCATGGAAGCCCATGCCATGAAGCTCCAGAGGCACAGTTGTTGTGCTGATGTTAATCCCAGAGGAAACATGGAACTCTGAAGTTATTGAGTCAGCAGAGCATTGGCAACTTTTATGTACTATGTGTCTAAGCACTCCAAAGTGACCCCACTCAATAACTATACATGGTCTGCCACTTTGTGGCTGAGTTGCTGAGGTTCGTAAACGCATCCAACTTGCAATAATACCACTCACAGTTGATCTAGGAGGGAAGAAATTCCACAAACTGACTTGTTGCAACGGAGAATGAAATACCTGAATTCAATGATTAAGAGGTGTGTCCCAATACTTTTCTCCATATAGTGTATATTAGACTTATTTTTTTAAATGTGGGTCTTTTGGACTCATAGAAATTCACAATATATCTTTATAGGGGTCCCGGGTCAGAACTCCGTTTTATCGGTTGATAGAGAGTAGAGATGAGCGAACTTAAGAAAAGATTGGTTCGGCTGGTTCACCGAATTTCATGAAAAAGTTCGATTCGAACCGAACTAGTTCTGACCGAACCAGTAATTCAAGAAAGCCCATAAAAATCTTGAATAACACTATTTAAAAGCCCTAGAAGCCCTGTATAACACTCTTACATCACCCATGAGTGTATCCAAGTACTTTTGAGCTGTCTTTAAGGCAAAGTTAGTGTCAAAGTTACGCCAACATGTATGGCTATAGGAAAACGGATGTGATAACTAACAGAAACCACTGCACTTGTGCATGTTGTATGCTTAATGCATTGTTAAAAAAGGTACAAAAATGAACCATTTTTGGCGGCAGATGCCTGCCAGGGTTCATACATATAAGGTGGTAAAAGAAGAAGCAATGGCTTTTGACAAGCCCTCAAAAAATGTACCCTTTTTATTGGCAGATGCCTGCCGGGGTTCATCCATACATGGATGTAATGTAAAAGCAAGAAGCAATGGCTTTTCACAAGCCCTCCAAAAATGTACCCTTTTTATTGGCAGATGCCTGCCGGGGTTCATCCATACATGAATGTAAAAGCAACAAGCAATGGCTTTTCACAAGCCCTCCAAAAATGTACCCTTTTTATTGGCAGATGCCTGCCGGGGTTCATCCATACAGATACATGGATGTAAAAGCAACAAGCAATGGCTTTTCACAACCCCTCCAAAAATTTACCCTTTTTATTGGCAGATGCCTGCTGGGGTTCATCCATACATGAATGTAAAAGCAACAAGCAATGGCTTTTCACAAGCCCTCCAGGCCTGCTTGTAGCAGATGGCAGTGGAGGTGTATTGGTGGTAGTAGAGGTAGCCAACGGACAGCAAGGCTGGTGGTAGTAGTAGTAGCAGCACATTTATAGAGACTGGACAGTCACAGGACAAAGCCCTATGGTGGGGCAGGCCTCAGGCCTGCTTGTAGCAGACGGCAGTGGAGGTGTATTGGTGGTAGTAGAGGTAGCCAACGGACAGCAAGGGTGGTGGTAGTAGTAGTAGCAGCACATTAAAACAGACTGGACAGTCACAGGACAAAGCCCTGTGGTGGGGCTGGCCTCAGGCCTGCTTGTAGCAGACGTCAGTGGAGGTGTATTGGTGGTAGTAGAGGTAGCCAACGGACAGCAAGGGTGGTGGTAGTAGTAGTAGCAGCACATTAAAAGAGACTGGACAGTCACAGGACAAAGCCCTGTGGTGGGGCAGGCCTCAGGCCTGCTTGTAGCAGACGGAAGTGGAGGTGTATTGGTGCTAGTAGAGGTAGCCAACGGACAGCAAGGGTGGTAGTAGTAGTAGCAGCACATTAAAAGACACTGGACAGTCACAGGACAAAGCCCTGTGGTGGGGCTGGCCTCAGGCCTGCTTGTAGCAGACGGCAGTGGAGGTGTATTGGTGGTAGAAGTAGTAGCAGCACCAACAGCGGCACATTAAAAAAAGAGTGGACAGGACAGAATCCCGTAGTAGCAGGCGGCAGTAGCAGGCGGCAGCGGCAGCAGCAGCAGCAATGTCAGATCTAATCAGTGGCATTAGGCACAGGGGTTTTAAAATCCTCACCGATCCACGCTTGATTCATTTTCAGAAATGTGAGATTTTCCAAGCTGTTGGCGGACAATCTTGTTCGCTTAGGGGCTACAAAGCCCCCTGCCGCGCTGAATACCCTCTCTGACGCTACACTGGAGGGTGGACAAGACAGTACACCCATGGCAAACTGGGCCAGTTCTTGACAATGATCCAATCTGCTGACCCAGAAGTCCATGGGGTCTGGGATCAGGATTTCTGACGGAGAAAGGGCACAGTCCAGGTACGATTGAACCTGGTTGTTTAGGTGCTGGTGATGGTGAACATCCCTTTGGTGACTACGATGTGTGTCAGGTCGGGGTATTGGATGTAAAAATGTTGCATCATATTTTCCAAACTGAATTGGCTGCTGCTGCTGCCGCTGCTGCCGCCTATTGCAGAGGTAGCTCTGCCAGAGGCGGTGGAACGATGAGACAGTGGGGAGCGAAGAGTGGCTCCCCTGTCAGACATGCTTGCAGCAGGTGATTGCCGTTTGAAAGCCGTGACAAGCTGGCTGCATAGCTTCTCTCGATAATAAGCCAATTTTGCCTCCCTCTCGGAATCGCAAAAAACTCCCCCATTCTGGCTTTATACCGAGGGTCTAAAAGTGTGGCTATCCAGTACTCATCTCTTTGCTTCATGCTAACAATACGACAGTCAGCGCGTAAGTAACGAAGCATACAGCTCGCCATCCTGGCCAGCGTTTCAGAGGGCCCAGTTGGTTCCATCTCCGCCCCATACTGCCATGGTTGTCCATCATCAAGGTCGTCGTCAGACTCGTCATCACCATCACTGTCATGTTGTGCGGCTGCCTCGTCCCCTATCCCTTCCTGTGATTCCATCTCCAAATCCAGCTCCTCTTAAGGTCCTGTTTCCTCATCCTCATCCTCCTCCTCCTCCTCAACATCCATAGCCAGATGTGATCCTTCCTCCATCCTTTGCTGAATCATCGCTGTGAGCGTTTGCTCCATAATGAATATCAGCGGCATAACATCGTTCATTCCGCTAGCGTCACGGCTCACAAATCGTGTGGCCTCTTCAAAGGGCCTCAAAACGCGACATGCGTCTCTAACCAGCTGCCAGTGCCTGAGCTTGAAATTACACTGGCTCCAAACGCTGCCCGTCTGCTGCATCAGGAAATCATTCACGGCTTTCCGCTGTTCGTACAGACGGTCCAACATGTGCAGGGTGGAATTCCAGCATGTTGGAACGTCGCAAATCAGGCTGTGTTCTGGGAGATTGTTTTGACGCTGCAAGTCCAGGAGGGCCTGCTTAAATGCATACGAACGTCTAAAGCGAACGCAAACCCTCCTGGACATGGCCAGCACACCCTTCAAACCAACATATGACTTTAAGAAGCGTGTTATGACCAGATTGATCACATGTGCCATGCAAGGAGCGTGTGTCAGGTGACCTAAACACAGTGCAGCCACAACGTTCTTCCCGTTATCAGAGACAACATTGCCCAGTGTGAGTTTCAGAGGAGACAGCCAGCGTGCGATTTCCTCCTTGATGCACAGCAGCAGCTCCTGCCCTGTGTGGCTTTTCTCGCCCAGGCTCAGCAGGTGTAAGACAGCGTTGTGGCGCTTCACCTTGCACCTATGAAAAGAGGAGGGAGGAGGAGTGGAAGATACGCTGTGTACTGTCGGGGACGGGAAGACCTCCATTGAGGAGGGCAAGGAGGAGGAGGAGGAGTAGGTGGAGGAGGATGGTAGGCGCCTGGTGTCCGGAGTTGAACCAGAAAGATACAAGCGTGGAGGTGGTAATGCCTGGCATTGCTGCGGTGGTGCATCGGACTGCAAAATATTGACCCAGTGGGCCGTGAAAGACATGTACTGTCCCTGCCCATAGTTGCTGCTCCACGTGTCGACGGTGGCATGTACCCTGCTGCACACGGATAATTGCAAGGACTGGCCCACCTTTTCCTCCACGTGCTTGTGCAAGGCAGGGACAGCTGTTTTGGAGAAGTAATGTCGGCTAGGTATTCGCCACCTAGGCTGAGCGCACGCCATCAATTGCTTGAAGCCGGTGGAGTCGACCAGGTGGTACGGCAGTGACTGCACCACCAACAACTTAGCCAGGTGTGAATAAAGCCGCACGACAAGTGGATGACTGGGTATATATTGTTGCTTATTGGACAACGATTCCGTAATGGATAACTGACGGGAGGTAGGAAGAGCACTAGATGACAGTGATGATAATGATTACAACGACATGGTGGATAAGGCCTGGCTACTACTTAGATGACAGGGACTCGGAGCAGAAGCAGCAGCAGCGGCAGAGGGGTCTTCATTAGATGTACATGATGGTGGGGCATGTCGATTGTCCCACATGGCCTTAAGATGCCGCTCCATGTGTTTACGTAGAGCGGTAGTTCCTACATTGCTACCCTGCCCACGCCTTACTTTCTGCTTGCAGATACGGCACTGTGCCATGTTCTCGTCCTCCGGGAAGGTACAGAAAAATTGCCACACGGCAGAGTACCGTAAAGAGGTAGTACCACGTCCACCACCACCACCACCCCCACCCGAGCTTGCCCCTTGTCTGGCAGGCTTTTTTCGGGAGCCTAAACCAGTAGCATCAGTGTCGCCGTCACCGGCTCCTGAGCTGACCCTACCGCTGCAACGTTTTGCAGATTGACTTCTGCCCCTACCTCGGCTTGGCTGTTTATCACTGCCAGTGCCGCCACTACTACCCTCCTCCTCTGACGCCGTCATCACCTCGTCACCTGGTTCCCACGTCCTGTCTAAAACAACATCATCATAGCCCTCCTCATCATCCCCGCCACTTCTGTCACTGTGTTGTGAATTTGATGTGACATCATGGCGGGCTCCATGCCCCCCCTCATTACTGCGTCTGCCACCACGGCTACCACCAACACTCCCACTACCACAGCTATGCGTCTCAGACACCGCTTCCACCTCCACCACCGCCGCAACACACTCCGTTGGCTGACTCGCGGAAAACAAATCATCATCACTATCAGTATCTTCCTTCGCACCCGAGGAGATGTCTCTTAGGACTCTCAGGAAAGATGGCTTCCCGCTAGGAAGGGGGAGTGAAGACATAGATGATGGAATGGAAACGCTAGAAATACCCATATTACTACTGTCACTGTGCCAAGGAACTGTAGAGGATCTGGAATCCAACGAAACCTGGCTTGAAGCCAGATCGTCAGAGTCTTCTTGCTGAGATGACCGCGAGCCAGCCAACCAGTCCACAATGGCCGTATTGTCTAAAGTAACCCAACCACCGGAGGAGATGTACAAGTCTGGCTTGCTGATACTGCTACTACTACCAGCAGGCACATGGCTGCTGCTACTAGTAGAACTGGGCACATGTCTTGTGCCACAAATGCTGGTACTAGGTCTGGCACCAACAGATCCAACATTTGGACTGGAAGAGGACATGGCATGGGTGTTTTTTCCTCTACCCCGTCCTTTCACAACCTTTTTTTTACCAGACATTTCACTGCTGTGCTGGAGTGCAGCAAGTTGAATCAAAACCCCTTCCCCTACTAGAGGAATGAGGCCCTTATAAAATATTATTGGACTGGCTGAAAATTAGTGACTGTGAATAGGTGGCAGTCAGTGTATGCTGTGACTTGTATAATAGCACCAAAGGCACCGGCTGTACTTAATTAGCACGTTGAATTAAACCCTTAGACAGAAATGAGGCCCTTTTAAATTGTTATTCGGACTGGCGGAAAATCAGTGACTCATAAGGTGCCAGTCAGTCGGGGAATGCTGGGTGTTATAGTACTATAAAGGCTGCCTGGATTGCAAGTTGGATGTTAACCCATGCAACGGGGATGAGCCCCTTCTAAAAGCTTATTTACACACTGGCTTGGCAAATGGCAATGAATGAGAATTTCTATCAGCCACGGTGCACTCAGGGAATGCTGAGCGTTGTAGTACTACAAAGGCTGCCTGTATTGCAAGTTGGATTGTTAACCCATCAAACGGGGATGAGCCCCTTCTAAAAGCTTATTCACACACTGGCTTGGCAAATGGCAATGAATGAGAATTTCTGTCAGCCACTGTGCACTCAGGGAATGCTGGGCGTTGTAGTACTACAAAGGCTGCCTGTATTGCAAGTTGGATTGTTAACCCATGCAACGGGGATGAGCCCCTTCTAAAAGCTTATTCACACACTGGCTTGGCAAATGGCAATGAATGAGAATTTCTGTCAGCCACTGTGCACTCAGGGAATGCTGGGCGTTGTAGTACTACAAAGGCTGCCTGTATTGCAAGTTGGATTGTTAACCCATGCAACGGGGATGAGCCCCTTCTAAAAGCTTATTCACACACTGGCTTGGCAAATGGCAATGAATGAGAATTTCTATCAGCCACTGTGCACTCAGGGAATGCTGGGCGTTGTAGTACTACAAAGGCTCCCTGTATTGCAAGTTGGATTGTTATGTTAACCCATGCAATGGGGATGAGCCCCTTCTAAAAGCTTATTCACACACTGGCTTGGCAAATGGCAATGAATGAGAATTTCTATCAGCCACGGTGCACTCAGGGAATGCTGGGAGTTGTAGTACTACAAAGGCTGCCTGTATTTCAAGTGGGATTGTTATGTTAACCCATGCAGCGGGGATGAGCCCCTTCTAAAAGCTTATTCACACACTGGCTTGGCAAATGGCAATAAATGAGAATTTCTATCAGCCACGCCGCGGTGCACTCAGGGAATGCTGGGCGTTGTAGTACTACAAAGGCTGCCTGTATTGCAAGTTGGATTGTTAACCCATGCAACGGGGATGAGCCCCTTCTAAAAGCTTATTCACACACTGGCTTGGCAAATGGCAATGAATGAGAATTTCTATCAGCCACGGTGCACTCAGGGAATGCTGGGCGTTGTAGTACTACAAAGGCTGCCTGTATTGCAAGTTGGATTGTTAACCCATACAACGGGGATGAGCCCCTTCTAAAAGCTTATTCACACACTGGCTTGGCAAATGGCAATGAATGAGAATTTCTATCAGCCACTGTGCACTCAGGGAATGCTGGGCATTGTAGTACTACAAAGGCTGCCTGTATTGCAAGTTGGATTGTTATGTTAACCCATGCAACGGGGATGAGCCCCTTCTAAAAGCTTATTCACACACTGGCTTGGCAAATGGCAATGAATGAGAATTTCTATCAGCCACGGTGCACTCAGGGAATGCTGGGCGTTGTAGTACTACAACGGCTGCCTGTATTGCAAGTTGGATTGTTATGTTAACCCATGCAACGGGGATGAGACCCTTCTAAGAGCTTATTGACACACTGGCTTGGCAAATGGAAATGAATGAGAATTTCTATCAGCCACTGTGCACTCAGGGAATGCTGGGCGTTATAGTACTACAGCTGCCTGCCTGGATTGCAAGTTGGATGTTAACCCATGCAACGGGGATGAGCCCCTTATAAAAGCTTATTCACACACTGGCTTGGCAAATGGAGAATTTGTATTGCAATTTGTATGTTGATTGTTGAGAGTAGAGTAGACTCCCGCTGTAGTGGATGAGCCCCTTCGATTGCTGGATTCCTGGCTTTTAGATTCCTAAAGCTTTCCCTTACTTCACAGAGATGCTATCCCTACAGCTCCTGTCTCTAAAATGGCCGCTGAGCTCCGTGCATAAACTTTTATTGCAGGCTTGAGCCCGCCCCTATGCTGCCTCCCGATTGGCTGGGAAAGCTGTTTGCAAGGCATTATGGGGTAGCCTGATGTCAGGTGATATTTTGAAATCCTCCATTTTACATCTAACATGTGGCAGGCGCCAAAATGTAGCCGGGTTCGGTCAAAACGGGTTCGGCCGAACCCGGTGAAGTACGGATTCGCTGCGAACCGAACTTTTCACGATGTTCGGACCGAAACCGGGTTCGGTTGTCCCGGTTCGCTCATCTCTAATAGAGAGCTTCAAATGCTTTATTACCCCTTCATACTACTATAAAGTTAAATTGGTTTTCCACTAGCAACCTAAATCACCTGTCCACAGGATAGATTCCAAATATTAGATCTGTAGGGCCCCACTGCATGAACCTACACTGATCACTTCCCAGTCCCCTGTTACTGCTAACTAGGATACTGGCAGAGAGGAGGAGCTTGTGAGCAGCAGCGTGGGACTAGAGTCCCTTGTACCATTGATGAGTGGGATTCCCAGCATTGGAGCCCCTAGTGATCTAACATTTAACACCATTCTCGTGAATAGGTGACAATTGTTGATAGTGGAAAAACCCCTTTAAATGATAAAATTCTGTCTGCCTGCAATCACCACTTGGGGGAGCTTATTGCATATGAACTCAATAGGAGCTTTATAAATCTATATGCAGCAGACTATATATATGGTGCAGTTTTTGGGTAGAGGGCTGTAGGCTCCTCTAATGCTCTGGTTCCACCCAGTTGCCTAAACAGTCAGTCTGCCCCTACACACTACATGAAACATTATGTAATATTGACATTCGTGTCCATATTACAACTAGCAGCACATACACCGAGATATCAGTTACTTTTTAATTGCCAACATTAGAAACAGTTCACTTTCTCTCTGCCACGTTACTGCCATTGCCCAAGGTATTGCACTCCCCCAAGATACTTTGAAAGCCCACATCAGTGTTCTGCTCAGAGAGGAAAGACCTGTTTCTTTGCCAAAATGTTTGGCAGAATATCACTACTAAACATACAGTACTGTGCAAAAGTTTTAGGCAGTTGTGGAAAAACACTGCAAAGTAAGAATGCTTTCAAAAATAGTTACGTTTTTTTTTATCAATTAACAAAATACAAAGTGAATGAACAGAAGAGAAATCTAAATCAAATCAATATTTGGTGTGACCTTCCTTTGCTTTCAAATCAGCATAAATACTTCTAGGTACATTTGCACACAATTTTTGAAGGCAGGGGTTTATTCCAAACATCTTGGAGAACTAACCACAGATCTTCGTTAGATGTAGGCTTCCTCAAATCCTTCTGTCTCTTAATGTAATCCCAGACAGACTCAATGATGATCAGGGATTTGTGGGGGCCATATCATCACTTCCATGGTTCCTTATTCTTATTTACGCCGAAGATAGTTCTTAATGACATTTGCTGTGTGTTTGGGGTCATTGTCCTGCTGCAGAATAAATTTTGAGCCAATCAGACACCTTGGTGATCGATATGATGGATAAGTATCTGCCTGTGTTTCTCAGCATTGACGGCACCATTTATCCTGAGCAAATCCTCAACTCTATTTTCTGAAATGCAGCCCCAAACTTGCAAGGAACCCCCATCATGCTTCACTGTTGCCTGCAGACATTCATTATTGTACCGCTCTCCAGCCCTTTGGCGAACAACTGCCTTCTGGTACAGCCAAATATTTAAACTTTTGACTCATTAGTCCAGAGCACCTGCTGCTATTTTTATGCACCCCAGTTCCAATGTTTCCACTTCGTAGGTATGGGATTTTGGATGCAATTCTACCATGAAGACCACTTCTGGCCAGACTTCCCTGAACAGTAGACGGATATACCTGGGTCCCTCTGCTTTCTTCCAGTTCTCAGCTAATGGCATTCTGGACATCTTTCGATTTCAAAGGGAAGTTAGCATAATGTGTCTTTGATCTGCTGCACTAAGTTTCCGTGGCTGACTACTGCTTCCACAGTCCTCAACGTTGCCAGTTTCTTTGTGATTCTTCAAAAGAGCTTTAACAGCACACCTTGAGACCCCAGTCTGCTTTGAAATATTTGCCTGGGAGAGATTTTGCAGATGCTGTATAAACTACCTTGTGTCTTGTTTCTGTTCTCAGTCTTGCCATGGTGGACCTGTGACATGAAACGGTCTTCCAGAACCTCACCTTTGTAGCAGAGTTTGGCTGTTCCTCACCCAGTTTTAAGACTCCTACACAGCTGTTTCTGTTACAGTTAATTACTGTGTTTCAACCTATATATGAAAATTATAATTATCACCTGTTTTGTATAATTGGTTAATCATACACCTGACTATAATCCTACAAATTCTGTGACTTTGTGCAAGTGTACCTAGAATTGATGCTGTTTTGAAGGCAAAGGGTGGTCACACCAAATATTGATTTGATTTAGATTTCTCTTCTGCTCATCCACTTTATATTTTGTTAATTGATAAAAAAAACTAATTAACACTTCTATTTTTTAAAGCATTCTTAGATTGCAGCATTTTTCCACAACCACCTAAAACTTTTGTACAGTACTGTAGATCTCAAGCTCTTCTGTAAAATACTGGCAACTAGACTAACCCTCCATTTATCTTAGATTCACCCATAGATTGATATGTTAAAAAAACAACAACATATTCCCTCCAGATGGCACGGGGTCCCGTTTAAACATCATGCACTAATACCCTCGGATTCACCTTCCTGCTGGAGATGTGGGACTGAGGTAGCATGCTATTCCCTATCTTCTGGGAATGTTCCATGCTGTCAACATTTTGGAATACTGTATGGCATAACGCCTCTAAATTTACATATGCAATATACCAATTTTTTGCTATAAAAAGTCTATGATCCGACACTTAATTAAAGCAGCGTAAGCATGCATCACGGCTCTATGGTGTCAAACAGAAGTAGCGACCATCAGTCAGTGGCTCTCTAAGATTCAGGAGGTAATATGAATAGAGGACCTTACTGTATCCATTCACAACTTACAAGACAAATTTCACAGAACTTGATTACATTGGCTTATTTTTTTAAGGAGACTTCGGAATATTAGGCTGCTGTGACTTAAAGGATATATACACCTTTGAAGAAAAGTTAATGAAATTAAATGTGATCGTTATTATTAGCTGGATCCTGAGTGTCAGAGATATTCAGAACCAGTTTCTAACCAAGCCGTCAGTTCAGCTAACCTGACGGAATCGGCTTTGACGAAACGATACAGCTTCTACGTATACAGGATACATAGAAGCTGTATTTTAAAAAGTAAAACTATTTTTTAATAAAAGTCAATTTAAAAGTTGTTGCAAATCCACTTAAAACATTGATTTATTAAAGAAAAAAAAATGGTTCAATGGTGTACATATCCTATAAGGCCAAGTAGAACTTCAGCCTCCTTAAGTTATGTTTTTTCTCCTTTCTCTCCCCTCTCCCCTAACATTGTTACACTGTTTTTGTCACGTCTGAGTTACTGCTGCATAGAACGGATTATACTGTATATACTGTAATGTATGTCCTTCATCTTTACTGTCTCATTACCAGACTCACCATACATTCCAGATTATCTATTATTGGCCTGCGTGCCGGATTATTTTGTCATGTTCTGTCACTTGTACTTGAAATGTTCATAAATAAAGAATACAAAAAAATAAATAAGCATTTTACTGGCACATTGCTTCATTTAAAAAAATGGAAAAGGCTATGGAAATACAGAAGTACAAACTGATTAGCATGATACAACAAGCAGGTGCAAGGATTTCATTGTTTTGATTTTAATTAAAGTTTGCATTCTGGTTCATTGTTTTGCAGGTCTTTGGGTTACAATGAAAATGTTGGTTGGTGATTCTGTTCAGATCCGGAAAGACTACCCTCATCTTGTGGACAGAACTACAGTGATTGCAAGGAAGCTAGGATTCCCTGAAATAATTATGCCAGGTAGGCTTCATAGAGAAGCTTTAGAATATGTTCACACACTTAACAAAAAACGGCTGAAAATATGGAGCTGTTTTCAATGGAAAACAGCCTATGAATTTCAGCCCTTTTTTAAGCAACTAGTGTTTTTTGCAGCGGTTTTTACGGACGTTTTGTGCCCTTGTGCCGCGGCTGCTACGGCGGTAGATACGCCATTGGTTCCATACATCTAAATCGGGTTGTTTCTATACCATGAGCATGGATTTCTGCAAGAACCATTCAGGTGAATAGGATTTGTTCAAGAATTTCTGCAACAAATTTGATGCATGTGAATATACCCCAAGGCTGGGTACCCACGTAGCGTAAACGCAGCAGAATATTCAAAACAGAATTCTGTGCAGAAATTCCACAGCATTTACAGGAGCAACAAAGTGAATGAAGTTTAGCAAATATCAGGCACATGTTGCGGGAAAAAAAAAACTGCAGAAAAGGTGTTCGTAAAGTGTTCTGCGGTGCGGCTTTGAATGTAAATTTATGCTGTGTGTTCTCTGCGGAGTAGCTGCGTGTTTGGCCCATAGACTTCAGTGGGGAGTTTAAATTCCGCTATAGATTTGTTTTTGTTGAGGTTTTTACAGTGTTTACACAGTAAGGCTGGATTCACACGAGCATGTTCGGTACGTAAAGGACGGAACGTATTTCGGCCGCAAATCCCAGACCGAACACACAGCTCCTAGCATCATAGTTATGTACGATGCTAGGAGTCCCTGCCTCTCCGTGGAACTACTGTCCCATACTGAAAACATGATTACAGTACGGGACAGTTGTCCCGCAGAGAGACAGGGACTCCTAGCGTCGTACATAACTATGATGCTAGGAGCCCGGCTCTGCAGTGTGTTCGGTCCGGGACTTGCGGCCGAAATACGTTCCGTCCTTTACGGACCGAACATGCTCATGTGAATCCAGCCTTAGTGTATGTTCACAGTGGCTATTTTCAGCCGTTTTTCTCCCTCTATGAAGAATGAAAGTCACAGGTCACATGACTATTTTCTCCTCTACTCTCTTCTTAGCCCACTTCCTACCTGTTGTATTTCACAACGCTGGTCAGCAGATCGTGCAATCAGTCTTTTTCGTCTCTTTACGCCACCCTCGCCACTTTTTGGGAATGGAAGCGTGGCTTTGCAAAAGGGGTGTATTATTGTTTACACCATAAACCTGGCATAAATTACAGTCGAAATCTACGCCAGCTCCTAGCTGGCGTAGATTTAAGACTGTGTGCATCTAAACCATGTAAGAAGAAGAACAGGGAGGGAGTGAAATCAAACAGCCAAAAGAGGAAGGAGGAAGTGGCCCTGTCCATATAAGCCCTACCGATTAACATAACCACTCCCCATACCCCAGTGATTGCAGGACACAACTTACTCCCCTAGCCTACCCGTAAAATATTTTAACCCCTTAACTCCCCAGTCCAAGGCTCAGGGCTCTACGCCTGTGAGCCTAATAGACTGTGTGCATATAAACCATGTAGCTGTAGGCTAGGAAATAAACCTATAACCCTTTAAATAAATGTACACGACACAATGCTTTATATATAAAGTGGGTTGACTGAGGGGTCGGCCACAGCTTTTATTATTCAAATAACTTATTAGGTAAACAAAATAATCATGTTTATCTTTTTGTATATAAATTGACCTTAACTGTATAACATATACATAACATAGGTCAATACAAAACTGAACCTGCATGCCAGCCTAGAACTGAGAGCATGTGGGTGAGAACCAATACCATTTCCCTAAGGAAATTGCACTAATTGCACTAAGGAAAACGTGTACATTCAGCTACACGTCTCTCCAACCCCCAGCCAACAGAGACAGAGCCTGCTCCATGTCATCCTGTAGCCCAGAAAGAAAAATATCCAACCCAATGTCAGTAAGGTGGACACCGTCAGAGAGCAGTACACAACGGTTGTCCCCTTCAAGCTGTCTGTGTTGTATAACCACCCCACCCCAAGAATGAACGAACCTAGAGACCCTGGTATTTCATAATCTCCTGTCCCTCTCAATAGTCGCAGCGTCCCGTACCCCGTGCCAAACCACCCGTGGGATAATCTCAGACCACACCAGCACTATTTCAGGAAAGAAAGAGAAAAAGCGTTCCAAGTCTAATTGTATCAGAGCAATCAGTTCGCCCAAGCGAACCCAACACAAGTCATTGCCTCCGACACATACCACCAGAGTGGTAGGCACCAGCCTACTGGTTTCCACGACTTCCAGTAAGATCTCCAACTATTGCAGGCCACCAAGACCCCTCCAATAAATCCCTGACTCCCGGAAGCCGAGTGACAACCCACCAGGTCGGATAGCAGCTCGGTGCTCAGCCCAAAAAAACTTCCGAATGTCCCAATATCCACACCGATGGTCGGGCACCTGTAAAAGAAAAATCACTGTAAAAGCAAGTCAGGTCTAACATCACCAGCAAAACATTCAGAACGCCAACAACCTATACGACGAACCTCAGCGTCCGGAAGGCCTAACTCACTCGCCATAGTCGCAGCCCCAATACTAAATGAATGCATCCCAAACTCAGTAGGTGGGAAATCAGCATGCGCCAAAACCCTCTCAAAAACCGTGGAAAACAAAGCGCGTTAAGGATTTACCATGAATATGAATCAAGAAATGCAAACTGAGGAAACGATCGCCTAAATACGAAGAAACCAGAGTGACTGGGCATGTGACCCCAGAGACCGGACGCAAAGACACCCTGCAACCCCATTCAAAAATATCGGTTTTAGACCGCCGAAGAGGAAACTACTGCATCCTCAAATAATAGACATCCCGGGCGGCCGGCTCGACCGTTGACACTGCTCGACTCCTCCTGGAAGATCTTTCACGACGACGCCGAGCAGCACAAGGTGCATTATGCTCAGCAGAACTATAACTCGAATCCAGATGATGACGGAGACCACCGTGACCAACGATGACGATGTGACCGCCTGGAGCGGCCCCGACAAGAGCGAGAACGGCGACGACTAACACTAGCAACCGACGCAGCTGAGGAAGGGGTCGACCGGCTCTCCGTCAATCTATAGGCGGGCCCACGCCAGAGGAAGCGACAGCCACCTGGGATGAAAGGGACCTGGCCAAGATAACAGCCCCTGGTGCCGGCGGAGCAAGTACAGGGATGGATGCAGCAGGGAGCGGGGTGGAGCTGAAAGCAGGCCTTGACCGCACAGGTAGAGGACGCGTGGCAGCCCCAGCTGAAGGGGAGGGACGAGTGGGGAGGGGGATGGACGAGAAGAGCGGCGAGCAGCCGTACTCACCGGAGGATCAGGTGGGACAGTCTCCAGAATAGGAGACTGCAGCCACCCCGCGACTTCGTCTTGCAGACGAAGACGAATAATCTCAGTCAGCTCTTACCGCTCCCGGGTTAGGAAATCAAACAGCCAGAAGAGGAAGGAGGAAGTGGCCCTGTCCCTATAAGCCCTACCGATTAACATAACCACTCCCCATACCCCAGTGATTGGAGGACACATAACTTACTCCCCTAGCCTACCCATAAAATATTTTAACCCCTTAACGCCCCAGTCCAAGGCTTAGCGGCTATACGCCTGTGAGCCTAATACACAGATTACCTCCCCCGGCCGATCCATTGGACATTTAAAATAATCCAAAAAATGAAATAAAAAACAAACAAAAAAAAAACTGCATGTTCACCTTCCTGCTCCTTTTCTCTCCTCTGGGTCCTTTCAAGCTCCCTCAGCATGCTGCGACATACAACGTACTGATGCTGGGCAGCGCCAGGACATTGTATGTGACAGTGCACTAATGACATTGAGTGCTGTTTTGCATACAGGCCCTGGTGTTGCTCGACTTTAGGACCTTGTATGAACCACCGCACGCTGAGACAGCCTGAAGGGACACAAAGTGGAGAAGTGGAGCATGAGTATGCATTATTTAAAGTTCAATTGGGGGACGAAAATGGATGGCACACGACCGCAGTCGTTGCGTCAAATGGACAGCAGAGCAGATAGCGAAGACTGGCGTATGAAATGCCAATCTTAGTAAATCTGTCCCAGTGAGTAATTACACCATTACCTTACACCTTGTAATACAGGGGCATGACGGCAGCTGTAAATATAGGCAATGTCGTTGAGGGGAATCATTGGAGCTGTAGTCCTTTACAAGTTAATGCCACCCACAGAAAGCCCTATTGATCTTTTACTTTACTTTATCACTTTGAGAAGTAACATGTACAGCATTATACAATGCAGCCTTGGCTCAGATATGGAGCAAAACAAATATTCAACTCAACTGACTTGTATGGTCAAAAGATGAAATGTAAAGGACCAATTCTGTTTAGCAAATGCAACAAAAAGTTTATATTTATATTGTGTATTTATATTCTATGCCAGAACAAAAGTCACTGTGTTATAATATATATATATAATCATAGGTGGGTGGTCCCCATGGTCACTCTAATTTTTTTTTTAAATCTGTGAAATTAATAATTTCCTTATCATTAGTTTAAATATATTGCCATCGAAAACCATAGAGTGTATTAAAGGTTGAACCTACTAGATTTGGTTCTTATTTCAACCTAAGTAACCTTGTAACTATGTTTAACCCATTAATGACCGCCTATACAACCTTTTCACGGTGGTCATTAAGGGTACTTATGCCTAAGAGCCGTGAAAAGGCAGCGCTGTGACATAAGCCCGACACATGTATCTCGTGCCGGTTAGAGTGAGTTTTGGGCATGTCTAAAGACAGCCAGGCTCCTGCTCAAAGGGGCGGGATCTAAATTAGCCTGTTCAACCCCTTAGGTGGCACAGTTAATAATGACCGTGGCACATTAGTGTTTTCAGAAGGGAGGGGCTACCTCTATCACCCAATCGCAGTGTGCCGATGGTGTTCCCAGGTCTGCCTTCTGTGTATGCCTATTAGGCCCTGCCAAAGGCTGGACCTAATAGAATGCATGTCAGCTTTACACTGACAGGCATAGTACACTACAATACAGAAGTATTACAGTGTATTATAAAAGCAATCAAATAATCACAATGTAAAGTCCCATAGTGGGACATAAAGTTACTAATAAATAAATGAAAAATGACAAGTAAAAAAATTATGAAAAAGCCACTTTTCCCTTACAAAATGCTTTATTATAGATAAAACTAAATATATAGACAAATATGGACAGTGACGTCAGCGGCTACCTCTAGGAGTGGAATCCCTAGCCAGAGCGTTGCCGACGCTCTGGCCGGAGATTCCTCTTCAGGAGGAGCCCCTGACGTCAGGACATTGACGTCAGGGGCTGCTCCAGGAGAGGAATCACCGGACAGAATGTCGGCAACGCTCTGGCTGGGGATTCCACTCCAAGAGCGAGCCCCAATGGAGCTACCTACACGGAGGAGGGTGTAGCACTGTCGACAGGGTGAGTTGCTATCTACAGGGGTGTGTGCGACACTTTCTACATGGGGCTGTGTGGGGCGCTATCTACAGGTGTCTGTGTGGGACGCTATCTACAGGGGAATGGCACTATCTTCAGGGGATTCTGGTCCAGGAGGAGCCACTTACCTCCCCACAGTGACGTCAGGAGCTACCTCTAGGAGCAGAATCCCCGTCAATAGCATTGGCAACTCTTTGGGCGGGGATTCTGCTCCAGGAGGAGTGAATGGCATAATTTCCTGCTTTACCATAATATTCAATTGTATCTGCATCCTGAGGATGCAGATACAATTAAATAAGACAGTTGCCGAGACACGTCTGGGACAGTAATTTGCCGGGACTGTGTCTGTAAATTTGGGACAGTCCTGGCAAATTCGGGACAGTTGGCAACTATGGACTAAGATTGTGTCAAAAGTCTTTAGTAGTGAAAAAAAGAAAAATATTAAACGTTCAAAAAAATTAGTATTGTTGCGTCCGTAACAGATGATCACCGTAAAAAAAAATTAAAAAAATTAAAAATGCCAAAATCGCTGTTTTTTTGGTCAACTTAATGTTGCAGAAAAACACAATAATAAGTGATCAAAAAGTTGTATGCACCAAAAAATGGTACCATTAAAAATTACAGCTTTGACTGCAGGACACAGCTTCTGCATCTTAAAAAGTAAAAAAAAAAAAATAGAATTAAAAGTTGCTTAAAATTATTGTTTTAGAAAAATAATAATAATTTAATTCAAAGTTGTACAAATAGACTGGTCACTAGGGCATAGCTAAAGGCTCATAGGCCCCAGTGCAAAATTCCTTTTTGTGCCCCCTAACTTCTCTTTATGGCCAATGGTCTGCAGCTTTCAGCTGCATCGCTGGATCTCCTAAGTGACCCATCGATGCAGCACTAGCAGCCAGGCGGGGTTGCCAAGGTCTTAAGACATCAGGGGCAATAGCCCCAAGACATATGCTTTACTCCCCCCAATTTTATATTGAGATTAAATATATATCGGAGATAACATATTTATAAGACCACGACCCCTATAGCTCCGCCACGATAGGATTAGATACACTGGTCAGTTTAACAAATGATAGGCTTAAAGGGGATTTCCCACAAACACATGTATCCCCTATCCACAGAATAGGTGGGTATATGTGTGACCGAAAACCAGCGATGAGGAGAATGGGGGAACGGAAGTCCACTGAAGTGCTCCATGGGAATGAAGCGCTGGTGCGCATGCTCGACTAGCGCTCTATTAATTTCTATGCAGCTGCCGGAGACAGCGGTACCGGAACTTATCTAATACGATCATGTGGGATACTGTCTGCTGGGGCCCTGTATCATACAGCGCCCCAGCAGACAGAATCCCACATTATTTGATTAGATACAGGGCGCAGCACACAATATTTTCATACTTACCCTTGTCGCTGCAGAATTTAGTATGTCAGTTAACTTTGGACATTTTCTGCATTTGTCTATGAGTTTCAAATTGAATGATATTCTCTCTCCTGGAGGTTCAGAGAGTGGCCGGCCAGAGAGACAATGACACGCATGGGTTGGTGTTCAAAACAGTCTCTGCCCCCAGGGGGCGATCCATCTTTATTTATAAGAAAATGAGAGTAGGTGGTAACCTCATACTTGCAAAGCATGAGCATTCTACATATGGTAATATCCCAAAACTCCACATATATCTTTAGCCATAAGAAATACAATGTCAGCACGTTTTCCCACGTTGCCTTTGTAACAGCTGAAATGCAAAGCCATAAACTAAACGACTTGAAATAGAATAGCCATCCCCCCATGTAGGCTCTTGTGTCAGCAGATCTGTGAGCTCCAGTGACAACTGTCTATAGCACTTTTATGTTCACACATATAAAGATATTAAAAATATTTTTGACACCCTCCTCGCCCCTGAATCGGGTCCTCTTCATCTCTGGACACAGCACGGGTCCGGACTCCATTCAGCATCATGACGTTTTGCATGGTACACATAACATCTTGACATCATGACATGAATCAGGAGTGGGAGGGTAAGTATAATGTTACTGTAGTAACAATGGCCCAGTTTACTACATAGGCCCCAGTTACTACAGTAACTGTGAAAAGGCGTGGTGTGGGAGCCCGCTTTGCTATCCTGTCTACGGAGCCCAGTTGCAATTACAACCGCTGCGAACCCTATAGCTACCCCACTGCTGATCCCTAAAGGGTTAAATATTTCTAAACTGGATATTGCGTTTTAGATGTGAGCTGTAAAATACAATCTTTAGTGTTAGCCTTTTTTCTTTTTTTGCTACTTTAAACCGTCAACAAGCAGGTTAGCGGATATTGGCAAATCTTTTTTTACGGCTATTTTATTTGAACCATAGATATTGTCTCTGTTTTACTTTGAGTTCACAAGTACTTACGGTCGTGATATACACTACACAATTCCTTAGAAACACGAGTCTCAGGCTGGATTCACACGACCATGTTACATCCGTAATGGACGGAACGTATTTCGGCTGGAAGTCCCGGACCGAACACAATGCAGGGAGCCGGGCTCCTAGCATCATAGTTATGTACGATGCTAGGAGTCCCTGCCTCGCTGCAGGACAACTGTCCCGTACTGAAAACATGATTACAGTACGGGACAGTTGTCCTGCAGCGAGGAAGGGACTCCTAGCATTGTACATAACTATGATGCTAGGAGCCCGGCTCCCTGCACTGTGTTTGGTCCGGGATTAGCGGCCGAAATACGTTCTGTCCATTACGAACGTAACATGGTCGTGTGAATCCAGCCTCAGAGTGCATCACATGGTCTTTTTCAAAGATGCCTATTGGCTGTGAGGGATCATGGGACAAACTATGTGACTTCACAACTCCAGGAAGTGCTTTCTTTTCATCCCTTATGAGTCTTAATGATGGGTATGATTGTACTCTAGACCAGCTGGACCCCACTATGGATAAACTTCTTTTACCCATACAATATACAATAAACCATTAATGCTGCCAGTGTCTCTAAGTGTATGTTCATACACAGCTTTTTTTGTGTGTGTGTTTAAATTTAAAAACAACATGAATATATTTCCCCATGATTTTTACAAAAGAATGCCAAGAATCTAAGCAAATCACCACGTGTGAACATACTGGAACGGTAAGTTCACACGCAGAAGATTTGTTGTAGGAATCTCAGCAAATGATAATCTGTTCCATACAGGGGTGTAACAAGGAAATATTGGGCCCCATAGCAAACTTTTGACTGCCCCCGCTCCCCAGGGTGCCACATACAGCCCTCCCTTTCTAGATAGTGTCCCCCTGTTAATTGTGCCGTACAGCCTCCCTGTGGATTCTGCCATAAAGTCCCCCTGTAGATAGTGCCATTCAGCCCCCTACCTCCCACTTGTAGACAGTGCCATACAGCCCCCACCTCCCCCTTGTAGACAGTGACATACAGCTCCCACCTCCCCCTTGTAGACCATGCCATACAGCCCCCACTTCCCCCTTGTACACAGTGTTATACAGCCCCCCACCTCCCCCTTGTAGACCGTGCCATACAGCCCCCCACCTCCCATTGTAGACATTGCCATACAGCCCCCACTTCCTCCTGTAGACAGTACCATACAGCCCCCACTTCCCCCTTGTAGACAGTGCCCTACAGCCCCCACCTCCCCTTTGTAGACAGTGCCCTCCAAACAAATAAAACTACAAATTATGCTCACCTAGGCCCATTCCCTGCTCCACAACAGACAGGATTTTAGGCCCACATGATCCAGTGACATCATCACGCCGGCCTGTCCCCGTGCCTGCTAGGCTGCAGTTCCAAATGGCCTGTAACCTAGTAAATGGCAGAGCAGGGAGATACCTCCCTGCTCTGCCATAGTGTTCAATAGTATCTGCATCCTAAGGACTCAGATACTGTTGAATTTAGAGTAAAGGGGAGGAAGCCTCCAGCTCACCGTTCCAGCACCCGACACCTTCGCCTCGCCCGGATCTCCACGACGGTCCGCGGCAAACAACAGTGGATTAGGAAAGAATTTGATCCAGCGCTGCAGGTATGTGATTTAAAAAGGATCTCGGTCCCACTTTTATTTGTATCAAAAATTTAAAATTCGATATCAGGTGCATTCAGGCATCAAGGCAGTATTTTGTAGGTATTCAGCGCCTACGCGTTTCAAGCACGACTAGTGCTCTTAATCATGGCATCCATTCACTACTTCTTTCCTAATCCACTACTGTTGAATTTAGCTTAGATACTGCTGTAGCTGCTAGCGGCGCCACCGGGTATGGGAGGGCCGTGCCGGCGGAGCGATTGTTAGTTCGCTTATGCAATACACTGCATTTTTTGTATTGCATTTATCTGTGCTCTAAAGGTATCTCCAGGCTTAATAATAGAACACTGATGGCAGACCTGGAGACCTTCAATAAGCCATGGCAGCTCCCTCCATCTGTCTAACCGCTCAGATGCTGTGGTCGCTAATGACTGTGGAATTTGAGGGGTACACCAGCTGGGGTCGGAATGTCAAATCTCGGCCGTTATAGTGAGGTGTCGACTGGAACATACAGTTGACATTCGCAGTTTTTGGAGTGAGCTAAGCACGAGTACATTCCATACTTTCCCATCCAACTTCCGCCATTCATATACGGTGGATGTCGGGAAGGGGTTAAATGAGACCTAATAGAATACATTTAGAAAGTTCCTTTTAAGGTTTCATAAAATAATGTAAAATAAATACATTTCTGTATGGAGATATGAAGCCCAACTTTCTTTTAGTGGGTCTCATTTCAGATTCTAATCTTTTTAACCTGCAACCCAATCCATTAAGACATGAATAACTAATTTGTAAGGTTTAGTCCACCATCACCCAAGAAAATAAGTGGCAAAATAATTTAATACAATATTTCCCATGTGCGTTGTTGACGGAAATATTTTTTGAATTGTGGCCCCTTCCCGACAAATTTTCGGAAAAGAAAATGGAAAAGTTAATTGGATTATGGGTACCTTTTTATGTCTGTAAGTACTATAAGCCAGGATGCATGCCATTTTTATGTGTTATGAGCAGTGTGACTGGAGTAATAAGAATAAGAATAATAATTTACAATTAAAATATATGGTAAAGATGCTAAATTTTGCTTTAGCTAATTATTTAACCAATATTTAGTCCAATGGTGCAGCTTCACGTTAAATACTGTTAGGCTATGTTCACACGGGGTATTTTGCCGAGTTTTTTGACGCGGAAACCGCGTCGCAAAACTCTGCAAAAACGGCCCGAGAACGCCTCCCATTGATTTCAATGGGAGGCGTTGGCGTCTTTTTCCCGCGAGCAGTAAAACTGCCTCGCGGGAAAAAGAAGCAACATGCCCTATCTTCGGGCGCTTCCGCCTCTGACCTCCCATTGACTTCAATGGGAGGCAGGAGAAAGCGTATTTCTCGCTGTTTTATGCCCGCGGCGCTCAATGGCCGCGGGTGAAAAACGGCGCGATAATCGCCGCGAAAATCGGCGTGCAGGGAGAGGAATATCTGCCTCAAAGTTCCAAACTGAATTTTGAGGCAGATATTCCTCCCCCAAAATACTCCGTGTGAACATAGCCTTACAAAGCCTGCTTGGTAGTATATTTTCAAAGATCCAAAAGCACATGTTTATTTTATATCCCTTGCTTTCTGTTATACAGGGGATGTAAGGAATGATATTTACATAACATTACTATGTGGAGATTTTGACAGAGCCACACAGAGGAATGTTGAAGTTATTATGTGTGTTTGTGATGAAGAAGGAAAAGTCCTGCCAGTAAGTATCTATATCTATCTCTGTAAGTATTTGAGTAAAGTTTATTGAATATGCCATAACAGAGGATATCTGGAAGGTGGCAATGCCCAGAGCCAAATAGAAAAAGGGTTATCGCTATAGCACTATACCACTATAGTATACAGTATATAGTACTAGCAGGGATAGACAAAGATAGCTGAGGGCGCCTTTGCAAGAAAATTGTGTAATGCCTTATTCACATGATCGTGTCCTATTTGTGTCCGCAAAAAATGGACCATATGTCCGTGTACGTTCTGTATGTCCATTTTTAATGTCCATATGTCATCTGTTTTTCTCCTCTTCCCACAGGAAGGTCACATGCTCACTTAGATGCCATTTTCTATTGCTTTTACAGGGTTGCCGATGGTTGTCATGGCAACCGGAGGCCAGACAATGGCCTCCGGCCGCCATGTACGGAAGCGCTGGTCCTCATAGGCTTCCTGTCAGAGTGACTGTCATGTCACAATGACAGTTGGAATATGTTACACTACATAGGTAGTGTAATGTATTCCAGCAGCGATGGAATAAAAAAAAAGGTAATAAAAATGTTTTAGAAAAGTGTAAATATAAGAGTTAAAAGTTACATAAACAAGAACTGCTTTTCTTCCTATAATAAGACTTTTATTATAGGAAAAAAATTAAACAGTTAAAAAAAGTACACATATTTGGTATCACTGCGTTCGGAACGACTCAAACTAAAAACGATAAAACTATAATATTACTAGTATAGAAAACCTGTTACATGAGTTTGCTAGCAAAAGGAATGCAGTGGTCTGTTTATATATATATATATATATATACATATATATATATATATATATATATATATATATATATATATATATATATATATATATACTCCCCATAACTGCCCCCACACTGTATAATGCCCCCATAGCCGCCCCCACACAGTATAATGCTCCCTATAGCTGCCCCCACACAGTATAATGCCCCCACACATGCCCCCACACAGTATAATTCCCCCCATAGCTGCCCCCACACAGTATAATGCCCCCCATATCAGCTCCTCCCAGAGTATAATGCCCCCATAGCTGCCCCCACAGTATAATTTCCCCCGATAGCTGCCCCTCAGTATAATGCCCCCCATAGCTGCCCCACACAGTATAATGTCCCCCATACATTCCCCCGCACAGCATAATGCCCCCCATAGCTTCCCCCACACAGCATAATGCCCCCCATAGCTTTCCCCTCACACAGCATAATGCTCCCCATAGCTGCCCCCACAGTATAATGCACCCTCCTCCCTCCCATACACAGTATAATGCCCCCTCCTCCCTCCCATACACAGTATAATGCCCCCTCCCTCCCATACACTGTATAATGCCCCCCCCCGCCCTCCCATACACCGTATAATGCCCCCCCGCCCTCCCATACACCGTATAATGCCCCCATATGTACGGACCAAATAGAAAAATAATAACATACATACTTACCTATCCCCGTTCCCACGACGGGTGGAGGATCCTTTGCCTCCTCTGCACTGGGCTCAGTGTGCTGTGAGTGGCTCGGAGAAGGCAGGCGCGATGTGACTGTCTGCACTGCGTCACTATCATCGCACAGAGCGGAGGAGGAGAAGGATCCTCCACCCGGCGGGGGTAACGGGGATAGGTAAGTATGTATGTTATTATTTTTCTATTAGGTCCGTACATATGGGGGCATTATACTGTGTATGGGAGGGAGATGGGGGCATTATAGCTACGCCACTAATCACTCAAATCTCCTTCCTCAGTCTTCTGGCTGTGGGCAGAGCTAACTGGTGGTTGAGCTTCGGACAACACGTCCTTCTCGGTTATATAATAGATTTTTTTCCGCATGGTGAACACCGCAAAAAAAACAAGTAAAAAACTATGCCAGAATCACAATTTTTTTTGGTCACCATCCCTCCCAAAATTTAGAATAAAAAGTGATAAAAATGGCGCATGTAGCCCAAAATAATACCAATAAAAACTACAACCCATCCTGCAAAAATCAAGCCCTTACACAGAATTTTTGACTGAAAACTAAAAAAAACGTATGGCTCTCAGAATATGGTGACACAAAGAAAGTTATTTTATAAAAAAGTGATTTTATTGCGTAAAACATAAAAAAAATCTACGTAAAGTATGGTATCACCGTAATCGTACCGACCCGCAGAATAAACTAAAATTGTAATTTATAGCCCAGGGTGAACACTGTAAAAAAAAAAAAGAATAAAAAAACATTGTCAGAATTGATGGTTTTTGGTCATCTTGTTGCCAAAAAATTAAATAAAAAGTGATAAAAAAAAAATCACATGTACCCCACAATGGTATCAATGAAAACTACAAATTGTCCCGCAAGAAATAAGCCCTCACACAGCTCCGCTGGTGAAAAAATAGAATCGTTCCGGCTCGCAGAGTATGGCGACGCAAAATGTGCAGAGTGTTCCAAAAGCGGTTAAGACACTGGCCACATATCTGCGGATTATTATTTATTTATCCCATTATTATACCCTTTTATTATGCCCTGATGTACTCTGCATAGCTTACATGTGCCCCCACATTATAAACTGAAATACCAGTTAAACTCCAAACATATCTACTACTAAGCAAAGTCTGCGCTCCAAAAGCCAAATGACACTCCCTTTCTTCTGAGCCCTACAGCGTGCCCAAACAGAAGTTTATGTCCACAGATATGGCATTGCCATAGCCGGGAAAACCAGATTAAAATTTTATGAGGTATTTGTCTTCCGTGGCACAAACTGGGCACAACATATTGTGCACTAAAATGGCGTATCAGTAGAGAATTGTAATTTTCACTCTGCACCATCCGCCGCGCATTAACCTCTTCGCGCACTACAACCAGTGGCGGATTAAGTAGACCATAGGCCCTGGGCTGTTCCCCAAACTTGGGCACCCCTTCCCCACCGCCGCTCTGCCGTGTCTATAGTAAACACCTTTTTGTTCGAGCATTGACAAATGGGTGTTACGATTCCCCTTGTCAAAGGGCTGTGTCCCAACATACTGACAGTCTCCAACCATCGCTGACAGTATCACACTTCCTCTTGACAATGGGAATGGTAGCACTCATTTGTCTATTAGTCCTGGGTACACAAAGATATGCAGAATACAAGGATTTCCTACAACAGACATGTCAGGAGAAGGGACAGATCCCCTATAGATCCAGTGACTCACAGGAGATGTCTTCTCTGATGGGAGTAGTTTTCTTTTCTTCTCCATCTGACGCAGACCGTTATGGCGACTTCTACTGATGTGACATCTTTGCCCATCACTTCTGCAGCCATTTCCAGCCTCTATAGGAACACACACATATAGACACCAAGGCCCAGAACCATACATTAAAGGGGTTGTCCGGGCACAGGCCGTTTTTTATACTGATGATCTATCGACAACCAGTTTTACACAAATAACCCTTCTATGGGGAAATCTTCTGTCCTCTACTGTATGTGTAGTGGAAAGCACATTGTTATGTTTACACTGTGTGTAAATAGATCATTAACCCCTTAAAGGGAACCTGTCACCAGCATTTCACCTATTAAACCGAGTATACCTGGTGGTAGTGGGTGAAAAATCATTTCTATATAACCTATAATTGTCTTCTTAGTCGGCTCTGTAGCTTTTGTATTTAGCTTTTTAGTGTTCCCACACACCGTATGCTAATGAGCAGAAAAGAGTCAGATCTTCATTTGAAAAGAGTCAAATCTTCGTTTGGAAAGAGTCATATCTTCATTCCTCCAGTCTTTCCAAGTTTACTTCGCCTCCTTACTTTTGATTGACAGCTCCTCGCCTTCCCCCAGCACACAAAATCCTGCGCTTGTGCATTGATGTCCTCTTTTGGTGTGTGCGCACAAAGGGACACCGCATAATTACGATAAAAGGCGCAAAACGTTTGCAGACCGATATTTACAGTCGGAAGAGGAGTTTAGGAGCGGGGATAACGGCAATGAACTTTTTATAGAAGCGGCCAGTGAGGGAGAAGTAAAGTTCAATAGGTGAAATGCTGGTGACAGGTTCCCTTTAAGGACGCAGCCACTTTTGGACTAAATGACAAAGCCTCATTTTTTAAATCTGACATGTGTCACTTTATGTGGTAATAACTCCAGAATGCTTTTACCTATCCAAGCGATTCTGAAATTATTTTCTCGTGACATATTGTACTTTATGTTAGTGAAAAAATTTGGTAGATAAATTCAATATTTTTTGTGAAAAACACCAAAATTTAGAGAAAATTTGCAAAATTAAGCATTTTTCTAAATTCAAATGTATCTGCTTGTAAGACAGATAGTTATACCACACAAAATAATGACTAGTTAACATTTTCCATATGTCTACTTTATGTTTGCATCATTTTTTGAACATCCTTTTATTTTTCTAGGACGTTACAAGGCTTATAAGTTTATCAGCAATTTCTCACATTTTCAAGAAAATTTAAAAAGGCTATTTTTTTAGGGAAGGGAACAGTTCAGATCTGAAGTAGCTTTGAGGGCCTTATATATTAGGAACCCCCACAAATCACCCCATTTTTAAAACTTCACCCCTTAAAGTATTCAAAACAACATTTAGAAAGTTTCTTAATCCCTTATGTGTTTCACAGGAATTAAAGCAAAGTGGAAGGGAAATTTGCAAATTTCATTTTTTTTGCAGAAATTCCATTTTAATCCATTTTTCCTGTAATACAGAAGGTTTTTCGTAGAGAAACACAACTGAATATTTATTGCCCAGATTCTGCAGTTTTTAGAAATATCCCACATGTGGCCCTATTGTGCTACGTGCCTGAAACAAAGGCCCCAAAAGCAAAGGAGCACTTAGTGGATTTTTTGGCCTACCTTTTCTTAAATTATATTTCAGGCACCATTTCAGGTTAGAAGAGGTCTTGTGGTGCAAAAACAAAGAACCCCCCCCCCCCCCCAAAGTGACTCCATTTGGGAAACTACACCCCTAGAGGAATTGATCTAGGGGTTTAATGAGCATTTTGACCACACAGGTATTTCATAGATTTCATTAGAATTGGGCAGTGAAAATGAAAAATGACATTATTTTCCAATAAGATGTAGCTTTACCTCAGAATTTTTAATTTTTTTCAACAAAAAAATTAGAAAAAGCACCCCAACATTTGTAAAGCAACTTCTCCAGAGTACTGAAATACCCCATATGTGGTAATAAACCACTGTATGAATACACATGAGGGCTCAGAAGTGAAGGAGCGCCATTTGGCTTTTGGAGAGCAGATTTTGCTGGATTGGTTTTTCTGCACCCAAAAAGTGACTCCATTTGGCAAACTGCACCCATTGAGAAATTCATATAGGGGTGTAGTGAGCATTTTGACCCCACAGGTGTCTCATAGATTTTATTAGAAAATGGCAGTGAAAATGAAAAATTACCTTATTTTCCAATAAGACGTAGCATTTGTTCAACATTTTTCATTTTCTTAACAAATAAAAGAGAAAAAGCACCATAACATTTGTAAAGCATTCTCTGTAGAGTAAGGAAATACCCCACATGTGGTCATAAACTGCTATTTGGACACACAGCAAGGCTCTAAAGGGAAGGAGCGCCATTTAGTATTTGGAGAGGAGATTTTACAAGATTAGTTTTTTGACACCATGTTGCATTGAGCTATAGTACCAGTACAGTGGTACCCTGAAAACTTACCCCATTTTGGAAACTAGATCCCTCAAAGACTTTATCTAGGGGTGTAGTGAGCATTTTGACAAGTGTTTTGCAAAAATGAGTAAACAATAGATGTTGCAAATTGAAAATTGCTGTTTTCCACAGATATGCCATTTCAGTGCCCAATGTGTTGTGCCCAGCTTGTACCACCGTAGACACACATCCCATAAATTGTTCAGCAGGTTCTCCAGAATACAGTAATACCCCATATGTGTTCATAAATTGCCATTTGGGCACACTGCCAGGCTCAGTTGGACCACCATTTGGCTTTTGAAGCAAAGATTTTGCGTGGTGTTTTACTGGTATTTCAGCTTATAATGTGGGGGCATATGTAAGCTGGGCGGAGTACATCAGGGTATATGTAAGCTGGGCGGAGTGCAACAGGTCATAAATAGGATGATGTAATAATGGGGTGAATGAATAATCCATGGATTATCTGCACTCCTATTTATTGCATTTTTTGGGAGATGAGGAAACAAAAAAACAGCCATTCTAGCACGTTTTTTTTTTTTTATGTTTTACAGTGTTCACCGTGCAGTATAAACAACATGTTAACTTTATTCTGGGTCGATACGATTACAGCGACACCAAATTTATATTGTTTTTTTTACATTTCACTACGTTCCCACAATAAGAATACTCTTTTCTAAAAAAATCATGTTTTAGTGTCGCTATTTTCTGACAGCCATAACTTTTTTATTTTTTAGTTGATATCGCTGCGGGAGGGCTTGTTTTATGCGTGACGAACTGTAGTTTCTATTGGTACCATTTTGCATTACTTGCAACTTTTTGATCACATTTTACTCCATTTTTTTTAGACAAGATGACCAAAAAAGAAAATGCTGTCATTGTTTTTTCTTAAAAATTTTTACGGTGTTCACCGTGCGGTAAAAATAATGTGACATTTTTATAGATCAGGCCGTTCCGAACGTGGCGATACTTATTATGTATAGTTTTTTTTAATGTTTTCATTTTTTTTTCTAATAATAAAGGAGTTGATCAGGGAAACAGAGCGATTGTTGTTTTTATTAGTTAAAACTTTTACTTTTTTCATTTTTTTTTTACACTTACCTGGGGACTTGAAGATCTGGTCTTCTGATCCCCGGTACAATATACTGCACTACTTATGTAGTGCAGTGTATCGTAACTGTCATTCTTCATCTGACAGTTAGCCTATTACGTCATGCCTCAGGCAGGACCTAATAGGCTTCTGTACCTGGGCAACCAGGAAGCCTAGCAATGGATTCCTGGTTGCCATAGCAACCATCGCCACCCGCGATCTATCTCAGGGGGGCCAGGGGGGTACAGAGGGAGCGTCCTCCCTCTGTCAACCACTTCAATGCGGCGGACGCCATTGACAGCCGCATTGAAGGGGTTAAATGGCTGCGATCGGCGGTAACTGTCATCGCAGCCATTGCAGCGAGATGTCAGCTGTGTATGACAGCTGACAGCCGCTGAAGATAAAGCGCGCACAGCTCCTGTGCTCGCTTTATCCACAGGGCGTGACTGTACGCCCGTGTGCGGGAATGCACTTTGAATTTGGACGTACAGTCACGCCCAAAAGCGGGAACGGGTTAAAGGGTAACTAAACTTTCAAAAAACTTCTGACAGGTCATAGTAACTTGTCAGAAGTTTTGATCAGTGGGGGTCTGAGCACTGAGACCCCCACCGATCACTAAAACTAAGCTGCAGGAGCAGTCGGGTGAGCGCTGAGCTGCTTCTTTTCTGATTGGCTTTTCTCTGAAATTCGAGCAATTGGTGTACGGGCTCAATAGAATATCTATGAGCCCGTACACCAAGTGTTAGGCTTTCTGAAAAAAGAAGCGAAGCAGGGCTTCTGCTGCTTCATTTTAGCGATCGATGGGGTTCTCAGCGCTCGGACTCCCACCAATCAAAACTATGCCATATGTATGCACAACAGGAGCAGGAGTTCCAGGGTCAATACCTCTGTGGCGGATGTGAGCATGTTGTTCACCTGGAAGCTCGCATTAGAGATCTGGAGGAGCAAAATTCAACACTGAGGGTGATAGACAATCTTGAGCGGAGCATGCTGCTCTCTGAGCACGCAGTTAGTGGAGTAGATCTGGAGGGTGAAGACATGGGTCAGCAGGACCAGGCAAGAAGCTGGGTTCATGTAGTTAGGGGCAGTAGAAAGGAGCAAGAAAAGGAAGGCCAATCCTGTTTCTGTTATGCCAAGCAAAATTGCCATGTTGGGTGATGATGCGAGGGTGTCGGTCTCAGAAATGGCAGCCGTAGTGAATACTAATCTCCCTAACAGTCAGGAGAACAGCCCAGTTAGTAGTCGGCGGGATTGTAATGCAGGTAAGGCAAGACAATTAGTAGTTGTAGGGGATTCTATAATCAGGAAGACGGATAGAATAATTTGTTGCCGAGACCGCCTCAACCGAATGGTTTGCGGTCTCCCTGTTGTCAGGGTTCGGCATGTGGAGGAACGGGTGGATACATTTCTGGGAGGGGCTGGTGATGATCCTGCTGTCGTGGTCCATGTGGGAACCAATGACGGAATACATGGTAGGTGGAGGAGCCTTAACCCCTTAAGGACACAGCCTGTTTTGGCCTTCAGGACACAGCCGATTTTTTTCAAATCTGACATGTGTTACTTTATGTGGTAATAACTTGGGAATGCTTTCACCTAGACAAGCTATTCTGAGGTTTTTTTATCGGAACATATTGTACTTGATGTTAGTAAAAAAAAAAAATGTCGATAAATTCACTATTTATTTGTGAAAAACACCAAAATTTAGAGGAAATGTGTAAAAATTAGCATTTTTCTTAATTTAAATGTATTTGCTTGTAAGACAGATAGTAATACCACACAAAATAGTTACTAGTTAACATTTCCCATATGTCTACTTTATGTTTGCATTGTTTTTTGAACGTCCTTTTATTTTTCTAGGACGTTACAAGGCTTAGAACTTCAGCAGCAATTTCTCACATTTTCAAGAAAATTTCAAATTTACAGGGCCAGTTCACTTTTGAAGTGGCTTTGGGGGCCTTATATATTAGAAAGTCCCCATAAATCACCCCATTTTTAAAAAAAGCACCCCTCAAAGTATTCAAAACAGCATTCAAAAAGTTTCTTAACCCTTTAGGCGTTTCACAGGAATTAAAGCAAAATAGATGTGAAATTTACTCATTTAATTTTTTTGTGCCAAAATTAATTTGTAATAAAAACATTTAGTACCATGGAAGGTTTTAGCCAAGAATTGCAACTCCATATTTATTACCCTGATTCTACAGTTTTTAGAAATATCCCACATGTGGCCCTAGTTTCCTCTTGGACGGAAACATGGACCTCAGAAGCAAAGCAGCACTCAGTGGATTTTGGGGCCTCCTTTTTTTAGAATATATTTTAGGCACCATGTCAGGTTTGAAGAGGTCTTGTGGTGCCAAAACAGTGGAAAGCCCCCAAAAGTGACCCCCATTTTGGAAACTACACCCCTCAGGAAAATTATTGAGGCGTATAGTTAGCATTTTGACCCCACAGGTTTTTGGCTAAATTTATTGAAAATAGTCTGTAAAATTGAAAATCCACCTTTTTTCTAAAAAAAACTTAGAATTTTTGAATATTTACAAGGAGTAAAGGAACCACAAGGTTTGTAAAGCAATTTCTCCCGATTACGGCAATACTTCATATGTGGTAATACACTGCTGTTTGGACTCACGGCAGGGCTCAGAAGGGAAACAGCGCCATTTGTATTTTGGAGCACAGATTTTGCTGGAATGATTTTTGGTGCTATGTCGCGTTTGCAACGTCCTGGAGGGACCAAAACAGTGGAAACTCCCAAAAAGTGACCCCATTTTGGAAACTACACCCCTCAAGGAATTTTCTTAGGGGTATAGTTAGCATTTTGACCCACAGGTTTTTTGCTGACTTTAGTGGAATTAGGCCGTGAAAATGAAAATCTAAATTTTTTCTAATAAAATGTTTAAATGTTTATTTTTACAAGGCATAAAGGAGAAAAACCACCCCAACATTTGAAAAGCAATTTTTGCAGATTACGGCGATACCCCATAATACCTCATAAACTGCTGCTTGGACACACGGCAGGGGTCAAAAGGGAAAGAGAACCATTTGGAGCTCAAATTTAGCTGGAATGGTTTTCAGGTGCCATGTCAAATTTGCTAAGTGCCTGCGGGATCAAAACAGTAGGAACCCCCCAAAAGTGACCCCATTTTGGAAACTACACCCCTTAAGGAATCTATCTAGGGGTATAGTAAGCATTTAGAAACCACTGGTCTTTTGCTAAATTTATTGGAATTAGGCCATGAAAATGAATATCAGCATTTTTTCCACTAAAAAGTTGAATTTTTTCATTTTCACAAGGGATAAAGAGGAAAAAGCACCCCAACGATTATAAAGCAATTTCTCCTGAGTACGGCAATACCCCATATGTGGTAATAAACTGCTGTTTGGACACACCACAGGGCTCAGAATGGCAAGAGCTATATTTGGCATGCAGATTTTGCTGGCTTGGTTTTTGGGCTCCATGTCGCATTTGCAAAACCCTGACGTACCAGAGTACCGTAGAAGTCCCCAAGAAGTGACCCCATTTTGGAAACTACACCCCTCAAGGCATTTAATGTTTGCCTGGACATATGACAGAGCTCAGAAGTGAAGAGCAACATGGGCATTTGAGGTCCATTTTGGTGATTTTCACAGCATTGGTCCACAATTGCAGGGCTCTGAGGTAAAATAGTAAAACAAAGCCCCAAGTAGTGACCCCTATTTTGGAAAAGACACCCCTTGAGGCATTTTAAGGGGTAAATTGAGCATTTTGCCCCCACAGGTGTATTTCCATCAGTAATTAATGTGCAGCAGATGGTGCAAAGTGAAAATTGCAATTATGCATTTTTAGTGCGCAATATGTTGTGCCCTGTTTGTGTCACCGAAGACACACATCTTGTAAACTGCTAAGCTGGTTCCCCCAGGTATGGCGATTCTATATATGTGAACGTAAACTGCTGTTTGGGCACGCTGTAGGGTTCAAAAGGGAGGGAGCGGCATTTTGAGTGCTTAATAAATAATATTTCAGAGATATGTGGCCGAAGTCGCACTGATAAATGGGGCCAGACGTTATCAGCTTTTGGACACTCTGCATATTATCTGTCACTATATTCTGAGAGACAGAACTATTTTTATTTTTCAGTCAATAAAGCTGTGTAAGGGCTTGTTTTTTGCGGGACGGGTTGTAGTTTTTATTGGTACCATTTTGGGGTACATGCGACTTTATGATCACTTTTTATTCCATGTTTTGTGAGGGGTGGTGATAAAAATAAAATAGTGACTCTGGCGTTTTTGTTTGGGGGTTTTTTGCGGCGTTCACCGAGCGAGAAAAATAATATTATAGTTTTTATAGTTTGGGTCGTTAAGAACGCGGCGATACCAAATATGTGTACTGCTTTTAACATTTTCACTTTTTTTCAATAATAAAAGGCTTATAGGAAAAAAGGCAGTGTTTGTTTTTATTAACTTGAAACTTTTAGTTTTACACTTTTATCAACTTTTTTTTTTTGTCCCACTAGGGGACTTGAGGTCCTGCGTCTCTGATCTTTACTCTAATGCATTGCACTACCCACATAGTGCAATGCATTAGAGCGGTCAGTCATTCACTGACATCAAGCCTATTAGGTCCCGTCTGTGGGCGAGGCCTAATAGGCTATCGCACGTGGCAGACCAGTAGGCCATTATTAGGCCTCCGGTTGCCATTGCAGCGATTCGTCACAATAACATTGCGTCAATATCGATTGCTACAAACCACTAAGATGCCACGATCGCGGCATCTGAGGGGTTAATGGCAGGGATCGGAGCTAGCTCCATTCCCTACCATTACAGCACGGTGTCAGCTGCAACATATAGCTGACACCAACGGCTGATGTCGCAGCCTCAGCTTCTGAGCCTGCGCCATCTTGAAATTGTGGCCGGACGCCTTTTAGGCCCGCCTCTGGGCGGGACCTAGCAGGCTTCCATACTTGGCAGAAGGGAGGCCATTGTTAGGCTCCCGGTCTGCCGGAGCAATCATCGGAACCCTGCGATTTCATTCAGTTCCGATCTGCTTGTAAACACCAAAGATGCAGCTCTCGGTTTTGAGGGCTGCATCTAAGGGGTTAATCGGCCGGATCGGAGGCTAGCTCCAGTCCTGGCTTTGAAGCAGTGATAGCGTTAAGCTATCACTGCTTTAAAATGGTCTTCAGGCGTGTCTGCTGACACAGTGCCCTGTTAATGCTGTGACGTAATAGTCCGTCAGTTTGCGTTAACAGGACAACTCCTGTGACAGACTATTACGTCACATAGCGGGAAGGGGTTAAGAATAATTTAAAATAACTAGGCTACAAGCTGAAGAGAAGGACCTCCAAGGTTGTATTCTCTGGAATACTGCCTGTGCCATGCGCATCACAGGAAAGACAGTGGGAGCTCAGGGAGTTAAATGCATGGCTTAAGACTTGGTGTAGAGGAGAAGGCTTTGGGTTCCTAGAGCACTGGGCTGACTTTTCATTTGGGTACAAACTGTATTCTGCAGATGATTTGCACCTAAATGGAAGGGGGTCTGCTGTGCTGGAGGAAAGAATTCTAGCAAGGGTGGTGGAGTATTTAAACTAGGGCTGAGGAGAGAGGTCAATGTAAAAAATAAAGGGGTAGTTAGATTAGAGAGGAGTCAGACTATATTGGTGGGGGAAGAAATAGACTGTGGGGAGAGGACTAGGCAACAGGATAAGGAAATCCTCTGGTTACAAAATAACATTGAAGATTAAAATGCCAAAATAATTTCAAATAATCACATTTCTGATATCGAACGTGACAAATTGAAATGCAAGTTAACGTGTATATTCACAAAAGCCAGAAGTCTAGCAAGCAAAATGGAGGAACTAGAGGCCTTTCTACTGGAGGAACATACAGATATAGTTGGTGTTGCTGAAATATCTCTAGACTCTTCACATGACTGGACTGTGAATCTACAGGATTTTACACTGTTTCGGAAAGACAAGGCAAATAGGAAAGGTGGTGGTGTATGTCTATGTTAGAATTGATATGAAGGAGAGTGTGAAAGGGACAAAAGTGGGTGAAGATTGTGAGGAGATTGAAACCTTGTGGGTGGAATTACAAAGGTAAAACACTGAAAAAAAAAACAAAAAAACTGTTGTAACCTAAAGACCCCCAAATATAACTGAGGAGATGGAAGGTCAGCTATATAAACAGATGGAGCGGGCTGCACAGGCGGGTACTGTAGTGATAATGGGAGATTTTCATTACCCAGATATTAATTGGTATCATGGTTTGGCTACTACTGCCAAGGGGAGACATTTCCCCAACCTGTTGCAGGAAAATTGGATTGCCCAGCTTGGGGAAGACCCGACTAGAGGTGAAGCTCTGTTGGATCTGGTCATTTCAAACACTACAGAGCTTGTTGGGAATGTTATGGTTTTTAAAAACTTTGGTAACAGTGAACAATATATAGTTGCATTTTACTTAGAGTTCTTAAATAACTTAGTGCAGTTATTTCTGACCCCTTCTTCATAATATTCAGAGATTCTCTAGTGACTGGTATGGTGCCAAGGTACTGGCGTAGGGCAAATGTGGTGCCTATTTTCAAAAAGGGCTCTAGGTCTTCCCAGGGTAATTATAGATCAGTAAGCTTAACATCCTTTGTGGGAAAAATATGTGAGGGGATATTGAGGGACTATATACAGGAGTATGTGACAAAAAATAGTATTATAAGTGACAGCCAGCACGGTTTTACTAAGGACAGAAGTTGTCAAACCAACCTGATTTGTTTTTATGAAGAGGTGTGTAGAAGCCTAGACAGAGGGGCCGCTGTGGATATTGTGTTTTTGGACTTTGAAAAGGCATTTGACACTGTCTCTCATAGACGTCTAATGGATAAATTAAGGACTAATAGGTTTAGAAAATATAGTTTGTAATTGGATTGAAAATTGGCTCAAGGACCATATCCAGAGAGTTGTGGTCAATGATTCTTACTCTGAATGGTCCCCGGTTTGAAGTGGTATACCCCAGGGTTTCATGCTGGGACCACTATTTATTAATGATATAGAGGATGGGATTAATAGCACTATTTCTATTTTTGCAGAGGGCACCAAGCTATGTAGTATTGTTCAGTCTATGGAGGATGTTCGTAAATTGCAAGCGGATTTGGACACACTAAGTGTTTGGGCATCCACTTTACAATTATCTACATTAAACCTCATTTGCAAAGTTATGCATCTGGGTACCAACAATCTGCATGCATCATATGTCTTAGAGGGAGCTACACTGAGAAAGTCACTTGTTGAGAGGGATCTGGGTGTACTTGTAAATCATAAACTAGATAACAGCATGCAATGTCAATCAGCTGCTTCTAAGGCCACCAAGATATTGTCGTGTATTAAAAGAGGCATGGACTCGCGGGACAGGGATATAATATTACCACTTTACAAAGCATTAGTGAGGCCTCATCTAGAATATACAGTTCAGGCTTTATTCAGACGAACGGGAAAAACGTCCGTGCAACGCGCGTGATTTGCACGCGCGTTGCATGGACCTATATTTATCTATGGGGCCGTGCTGACATGTCCGTGATTTTTCCTCAGCGTGAGTCCGCTGAAAAAAAGTCACAACATGTCCGTTCTTTCGTCGTTTTTCGCGCATCACGCACCCATTGAAGTCAATGGGTGCGTGAAAACCACGCATGCCGCACGGAAGCACTTCCGTGCGTACTGCGTGATTCGCGCAAGAGCTGTCAAGCTCTGAATGTAAACAGAAAAGCACCACGTGCTTTTCTGTTTACAAACATCCAAACGGAGTGTCTTTGAGATGAGCGAACCCGTACAACCGAACCGAACTTCACCGGGTTCGGCCGAACTCGTTTTGACCGAACCCGGCAAATAAATTTCCGGTACGCGACGTCAGGAGATAGTCACTGTCCAGGCTGCTGAAAGAGTTAAACTGTTTCAGCACCCTGGACAGTGACTATTTACTGACGTCGACTAGCCTCATCTCTATAAATCACGCAGCCGCGCATCATACACTGATGACACACGGAGCTGAAAAGTGGTTTTTGCGCGTGCATAACGCCGCGTTTTTGCCACGCTCGTGTGAATCCAGCCCAAGTTCTAATCTCCAATTCATACAAAGGATGCCCTGGAGTTGGAAAAAATAAAAAGAAGAGCAATGAAGCTAATAAGGGGCACGGAGAATTTAAGTTATGAGGAAAGATTAAAATAATTAAACCTATTTAGCCTTGAAAAGAGACGACTAAGGGGGGGAGGTGACATAATTAACTTATATAAATTTATGACAAAAAACAAGGGGGCACTCCCTCCATCAGGAAAATAAAGGTTCAATCTGCCGAGGCAACAAGCCTTCTTTACTGTGAGAACTGTGGAATAGTCTACCGCAGGAGATGGTCACAGTAGCTATAGTAGATGGCTTTAAAAAAGGCATAGATGATTTCCTAGAATGAAAAAATATCAGCTCCTTTGTGAATGTGTAGAATTTTTGTTTCATCACTTCCCTTTGTCCCATCCATTGTTTGAACTTTATACACAAGGAAGAACAAGGAGTATAGAAGCCATATAATAAAATAAACCTTTATTACATAAGTTATACACATAACACAGAAGAATTTAAAAAAAGGTACAGTTGGAAAGAGTGACTCTGTGAAATTTCCAATGCAGAAGGGCAGGCTCAGTTAATCAAGTATAAAAATACAGGAAAGTTACCATTGGCATGTGTGAACAGGGGCAAACATAGATACTAAAGAGCATGACATGATATAAATGTACAGGAATACAAAAAAGAAACACAGTATAATGCATGTGCGAGTCTCTAAGTCGTATCCTATAGTAAGCAATGTAAGGCAGTCAACATGCAATCTCATGATTTGTAAAGTATGCAAGTATAACCCAAATGCAAAAGGGTATCTTACCCATAATGAGGTGTATTTGGAGCCTGACGGACGTATGGAAAACCCCAACGCGCGTTTCGCGGTGTGCTTCCTCAAGGGGTATACAGTGTCTGGTGCAGGGCAGCCTTAAATGCTGTAGAGAACAGGTGTATGCGATATCACCTGATCCAAGGAGAGTGCAGCGCATATCTCCCGCCGGCAACCGGATGTGAGACATGCCCCACTTCCAAGCCCCAGCGCCGTAGCGCATATCCAGGGTCCCCGACGCGTACAGGGAACCCGGACATGCGCAGTGCGCTACAAGGGCGGGAACGGGGCGTCAACACAGCGGTGACGAACGGGAGAGACGCGCTTCTCATTGGACGAGGGACAAAACGGAAAGGTAAGAGAATCCTATAGGTCAGTTTTGTGTTCTGAGTGGATATCATATGTGTTGTGTCAGTTTACAATTCTATGAGAAACAAGGAGTGTATGCATGCACGAATAGGAGTGAATGCATAAGTAATTGTGATCAAAGAAGGAATGACACATTGTACTCCCTTCACAGAAGAGATAGAGTGTCTTGAATATGTGGGTATACAGTGATTACCGCTGACTCAGTTACGAACATGTGAACACAAATTTTATGCACAATGTGACAAGATAAAATTCACAAATAAAACTACATCATATTGATACCCCATAATTGTACAGGGTAAGTGAACAACAAGCATTTATAATAAGTGGGTAAGGCCGAATGTTTCCAATAATAAATTGTACACATGGGGCTGACTAGAGAAATAGATAAAAAGAGAAAGTGAGAAATACATTATCTCAATACATAAAATGGTGGAAAATACGCTGTCATAAAAAGTAGAAACATGCCCTAAGAAAAGGGGACTATTATCAATACATCATAGAGCATAAGAAGGAATTGGTGACACTATACACAACAGATATTTCCTCTCCATCAATGCTTCGACCAGGATCCGGCTCTCGGTTTGGAATTCGCATCTAATAAAGGCTGTCAGACGAAATAAGTACCTAAGTGACACAGTAAAAGACACATGTTAAAAATAAATTAAAAGCAAGAACAGAAGGTGGTAGGATACTAGGAGGAAATTTATAGAAAGGATGCAAAATTCAGTTGTTCATTAAGGCCATTTGGCACCATAGAACCCAGCTTCACAATCCACATATATTCTCTTTGGGCCAGAACCTTCTTCAAATCGCCCCCTCTGATGCCACAGTGTATACGATCGATACCACGAATCATAAGGGATCTTGGGCTGCAACCATGACATTCTTTAAAATGTCTAGGCAATGTTTTTAGTTGTCTTAGGTCACTGATTTTCTTAGCTCCAATAATATCCCTGACGTGCTCCCTAGTGCGAATCCTCAACTGTCGAGATGTTAAGCCCACATAAATTTTTGGGCAGCCGCATAGGGCATAGTATACAACGTATATAGTACTACAAGAGATATAGTCTCTGATTATAAATGTTTTACTGCCATCTGTTGTCTTAAAGTCATTAGCTCTGCTAATATTTGGGCATGCGACACAGTCACCACACGGGTAACATCCAGTTATGGGTTCCCGTGCACCAAAAGGGTTGACAGTTTTGGGTACATAATGACTTTTGGTCAGGAGGTCCTTGAGATTTTTACTCCTCCTAGCTGTCATCATAGGTTTTAGCGATAGGCTCTTTGCTAGGGTTTTGTTCTGACCTTAGAATGGGCCAATGTTGTGCTAAAATAGACCCCATTTTATCCCATTGGTTGTTGTATGTCGTGATGAAACGAGTTTGGTTATCGACAGTGGGATGACTTTTGTTTTGTAAGAGCTCGAGGCGCGGAGTTCTTCTAGCCCTATTATAGCCTGATTTAATGAGGCGTGTGCTGTATCCTCTATCTGTGAATCTGGATTTTAGGTCATCTGACTGTCGCTCAAAGAGTCTATCGGTGGAGCAGATCCGCTTCATCCTGAGGAACTGCCCAACCGGGATGGCTCTGACAGTGGACCGAGTGTGAAAAGAGGTGGCGTGCAGCAAAGAATTTACTGATGTGGACTTCCGAAAGACATCAGTCTGAAGGAATCCATCACAATCAGTAAAGATTTGTATGTCCAAAAAATCTATTTGTTGTTTGTGTGATTTATAGGTCAACTTAATATTGACAGAATTCAAATTCAATTGCCGCATGAATTCCACCAGTTCACACTCGGAACCCTGCCATATAAAAAGGATGTCATCAATGTACCGAAGCCAGCACTGCACATGTTCAGCGGCCCGGGCACCATCCCCAAGAAAAACCGGCCTCTCCCAGAGGCCGAGAAACAGGTTTGCATAGGATGGCGCGCAGGCCGCGCCCATGGCAGTGCCCCTGGTCTGTAAGTAGAAGTGATCTTTAAACACAAAGAAGTTATGAGTCAGGATATACTGAAGCAATTCCAGTATAAGATCACACATTTCGCCATCCCGGTTGCTGGTCCCCAGGTAGAAGCGGACCGCCTCCAAACCGTCACTATGTCGTATACATGTATACAGAGACTCAACGTCTGCCGTAACGAGAAGCATGTCAGACTCGATTTGAATACCATCTAACCTACCCAGGACTTCCGTCGTGTCTTTGATGTATGAGGGCAGATCGGCGACCAAAGGTTTAAGATAATAATCTATAAATTTACATATTGGGTCGCAGAGACCACCCATACCTGACACGATCGGACGTCCTGGGGGGTCCACAAGGCTCTTGTGAACCTTAGGCAGAAAGTAAAGCGTTGGGATCTTGGGCTCATTGATTAAGAGTCCCTCATAGATTTTCTTTGGGATAAGTCCCTTATCCAGGGCCTTGCTGAGAATATTGGTTAATTCTACAGAAAAAGAAAGCAACGGACTGTGAGTCAATTTGGCGTAAGTATGTTTATCACGTAATTGTCTTTACTGTGTCACTTAGGTACTTATTTCGTCTGACAGCCTTTATTAGATGCGAATTCCAAACCGAGAGCCGGATCCTGGTCGAAGCATTGATGGAGAGGAAATATCTGTTGTGTATAGTGTCACCAATTCTTTCTTATGCTCTATGGTGTATTGATAATAGTCCCCTTTTCTTAGGGCATGTTTCTACTTTTTATGACAGCGTATTTTCCACCATTTTATGTATTGAGATAATGTATTTCTCACTTTCTCTTTTTATCTATTTCTCTAGTCAGCCCCATGTGTACAATTTATTATTGGAAACATTCGGCCTTACCCACTTATTATAAATGCTTGTTGTTCACTTACCCTGTACAATTATGGGGTATCAATATGATGTAGTTTTATTTGTGAATTTTATCTTGTCACATTGTGCATAAAATTTGTGTTCACATGTTCGTAACTGAGTCAGCGGTAATCACTGTATACCCACATATTCAAGACACCCTATCTCTTCTGTGAAGGGAGTACAATGTGTCATTCCTTCTTTGATCACGATTACTTATGCATTCACTCCTATTCGTGCATGCATACACTCCTTGTTTCTCATAGAATTGTAAACTGACACAACACATATGATATCCACTCAGAACACAAAACTGACCTATAGGATTCTCTTACCTTTCCGTCTTGTCCCTCGTCCAATGAGAAGCGCGTCTCTCCCGTTCGTCACCGCTGTGTTGACGCCCCGTTCCCGCCCTTGTAGCGCACTGCGCATGTCCGGGTTCCCTGTACGCGTCGGGGACCCTGGATATGCGCTACGGCGCTGGGGCTTGGAAGTGGGGCATGCCTCACATCCGGTTGCCGGCGGGAGATATGCGCTGCACTCTCCTTGGATCAGGTGATATCGCATACACCTGTTCTCTACAGCATTTAAGGCTGCCCTGCACCAGACACTGTATACCCCTTGAGGAAGCACACCGCGAAACGCGCGTTGGGGTTTTCCATACGTCCGTCAGGCTCCAAATACACCTCATTATGGGTAAGATACCCTTTTGCATTTGGGTTATACTTGCATACTTTACAAATCATGAGATTGCATGTTGACTGCCTTACATTGCTTACTATAGGATACGACTTAGAGACTCGCACATGCATTATACTGTGTTTCTTTTTTGTATTCCTGTACATTTATATCATGTCATGCTCTTTAGTATCTATGTTTGCCCCTGTTCACACATGCCAATGGTAACTTTCCTGTATTTTTATACTTGATTAACTGAGCCTGCCCTTCTGCATTGGAAATTTCATAGAGTCACTCTTTCCAACTGTACCTTTTTTTAAATTCTTCTGTGTTATGTGTATAACTTATGTAATAAAGGTTTATTTTATTATATGGCTTCTATACTCCTTGTTCTTCCTTGTGTATAAAATGCTTATCTAGGAGTGCCCTCCTAATAGATTATTCTGGTAGTATGCTTTACGCTTATAGCATCTAACCCTTTATACCACTTGCAAGAGGAGCCCTTCTTGTGTATAACATTGTTTGAACTTGATGGACATATGTCTTTTTTCAACCGTACTAACTATGTAACTATGACATGTCATAAGTTTAAGGCAAGTTTAGTTACACTTTAAACAGATCTATCTCTGTATTGACCTTGGATATATTTGTCCATAGTAAATGTTATGGAATCCCTGGTTGCACAATTCCCAAATGGCTGCTGTTGACTGTCGGGTGTAAGCATGCAAATAAAACTGCAACCCCAAATCCATCACAACTCTGATCGACAGAATCTAAGGCTACTCTGAGGTATTGGCCAGAGCCCACCGCAAGGTGCGATGGTTTTTGCTGCACAGAACGCAGGTTGTTCTAACAGAGTTCAGTGTTGGATAAGGGGTGCAATGCAGGCTATACCTGAACAGGTAACCAGACAGACAGAGGGTAAACAGAAAGTCCAAAATAGAGCCAGTGGAAATCAGGTATTTCAGAGGTCAAAACCAGCCGGTAGCAGATAATCAAAGTCGGTAATCAAGGGGTTAACGAGAGACAAGCCAAGGTCAGTTTCCAAGAAGTCCAGAAGTCTAGGGCATGGATTAAGTGAGAGGTTGATCACCACACCTAAGAAGGAGAAAAATTTGCAAGCAAAGCAAGATGGAGGAGGCCAGGTATAAATGCCCCACCCTACACCTGATAGGAAGTAGACAGAGAAGTGGGATAGGCTCAGGAAGTAAGCCACCGAGAAGATAGATCAGTAGTCATGGCGATCTTAAAGACACAGACGCTTCCTAACAAAATATTTAATCATGAGGAGAATTATTGCAATCATTCTTGATAATACTGTTCCACTAAATTACTAATGTTACTTGCTTTGCGTCTAACCATTATCGAGTTGTGATCCATTTTTGTTGTATACTAAAGTGTACATCATTTTCAAGGTGGTCTGGCTAATGATTTATATTGATGTTTTCACTATTATTATGTTTTTATTACTATATATTTAATATTTTCTTTTTTTGCCTTTAGAATGCCATCTGCTTGGGAGCTGGGGACAAACCTGTGAGTGAATATAGGTCTGTCCTGTACTATCAGATCAAACAGCCACGCTGGATGGAAACCATAAAGGTATAAGAGGGACTATTTATCATGTTAACTTTATCTGGGAAATTGCCATTTTACCTACATTTTACTGACAGCATCATTTAAGAGATCCATGAAGTTGTTTAAGGGTATGTTCACACGGCAGCGTCCGTAACATCTGAAATTACGGGGATGTTTCCGCCTGAAAACATCCCCGTAATTTCAGCCGTAACGGCATGTGCAGGCGCTTGAACGGCGCGTCCATTACGGACGTAATTGGCGCTGCTATTCATTGGAGTCAATGAATAACGGCTCCAATTATTGCCAAAGAAGTGACAGGTCACTTCTTTGACGCGGGCGTCTATTTACGCGCCGTCATTTGACAGCGGCGCGTAAATATACGCCTCGTGTGAACAGACAAACGTCTGCCCATTGCTTTCAATGGCCAGATGTTTGTCAACGCTATTGAGGCGCTATTTTCGGACGTAATTTGGGGCAAAAACGCCCGAATTACGTCCGTAATTAGTGCGTGTGAACATACCCTTATAGTGTACTGCCACAGAGTTCATTAATTCCGAGAGCCCAAGTGGTCATAAAATACAGGTAAAAATAACAAAAAACATGCAAAGAAAATATTAATCAGTTTGGCAGTCACACTCAACGTGTTGTATAATTTTTTGTAGTTAATCTGGCCACTTCATAAATACTTTAGTTATGAGTGGAAATGAGAAGGAATCTTACCAATGATACTTTACATTTTTTTATTATTAGTAAAAAAATAAATAAAAAAAAATCTAAAGAAGCAGTCAGCGAAGTAAGGTACAGAGGTGTAAAAAAGTATCTATCATTTGAAACTCCAAACTGAAGAATAAGGGCCCATTCACATGAACGTGAATCTCGTCCGTGTGCTGTGCATGGAAATCACGCACAGCACACGGACCCATTGATTTCAATGGGGTCGTTCACACATGCAGGAGTTTTCACGCAGCGAGAATCCTCTGCGTGAAACTCACTGCATGCCGTATGTTGGTGCATTTGCATGCACCTACGTGCCCATTGAAGTCAATGGGTGCGTGAAAACTACGCACCGCACACGGATGCATGTATCAGTTTGCGGTACGTGATTTGCGTATCAATTCCTTTGAAAAAAAAAGAAGTGCTTTGCGAGTGCGTGAAGAATGCACACTGATGCATAACGCAACGCACACAGATTTACACACGTTTTTTACGCTCGTAAATCTGTCACGGGCGTGTGAATGTAGCCTTAGGCCATTTGTACATGACTGAGTGCCACTTGGGCCGAAACTTCCACCCATTCACCCACCACTGCTGCATGCTGGTGACACAAAAGGTTTACTTAATTGTATAAACACCCCTTAGCTCCTCCCCTGCCGTGTTTTTTATTTGTCTTACCTGCAGTATGAGGGGTTGATGACTGCTCCCCCCTGTTTTTTTTTTCAGGTAAGTGGCTCAGTAAATCCCAGTTGCTTTTTCATTGGTGGCTAGTGTTCATCCCTATCTTGGCCTGGGTGGCCTGGCCTTGTTGTGCTCCCCTGTTGGAGCGGTGTGGCTTGCTAAAATGTCAGGCACCTGCTGCTACTGCGCATGCGCCACTTGTTGTAGCACTACTCCGAATGCGCCGGTGACTTGACGGCCCAAGCATCGATACTATGTCGTGCACGTGCCATCCCACATATGTACAATTCAGGGCTGCTACGGTGGCATCCTTATTTGTATAGGGCAGTCAAATAAAGGGAAAACAGTTTCCCTGCTTCCTACTACTTCCTAAAGTTTTTTTTATGGGTGTTTAAATTACACTCTGAGGAGGGCATTTTTATTTTTATGGGGTTTGGTAAATTATTAATTTGCCAATTAGAAGCCAAGTAGGGGGCGGAATCAGCCCCCGGCCCTTTTACCTTAATTGCAGGTGCTATTTATCCCTTTAGCCTCGTACTGCATTCGGTCTTTCAGGCTGGACAGGCTGGCAAGTGCAGTATTTAGATTGGGGCTATTATGGTCTTCTTCCTACTAAATTTGTGTATGTTCCACAGCAAGTTTGTCTAGTGAGAACTCTGTTCACACCCGGACTCTAGTCATAGGAAGTGATTAGCAAAACTTTGCAATCTTTCATGCAGGGATTGTGATGCTGCCTTACCGAATAGCTGTGAAGACTGCCTGTGTAGTAAGCTTTTATCTAGGGGTTGTATAACCCTTTTGTATGTGGGTTTCTGATGTACCCCTGTTTTTGATTCTTGGGGGTTGTCTCAGGTGAGAATCTAATACTTGTCAATGCCAGCTTAGCAGGAGATGATGTCCTGGGTGAAGGAATTTGTCTGAGCCCTTTAATGACGAAGCTTTATAAGGACTTTCCGGACCGTCCGACCTCACGCAGTTGGAGATGGGGAGAAAGCACCTTGTCTCGTGTATCTGAAGGAGATCTTAGGGTCTTGGATGAAGTTGCGTCGTCATCTGAAGAAGAAGACAACAATTCCAAATCCTTATTCCCTATAAATGTCTTAGAGGATCCAGAAGATTCAGAGTAGTATCCAGCCAGGGCCTCTTAAACTTTGAAAATGAAGGATACCTTAAAATAAGCAATGGTCGCCAAATGGAGGAATCCCGAGAAACAATCCACCACAAATGCTGAGATTCAAGACCTTGTATCTGATGGGGAAGGAACAACTGGAGGAGTGTTGGTTCCCACCCAAGGTAGACATGCTGATTGCGAAATTGTCTAAATGCACATTAGTCCCTTGAGAAGAGGATGTTGGCCTTGGGGAGCCATTTCATCGCAAGATAGACTGTGCACTTAGGCGGATATACATGTCTGGCGATGCACCTTCAAGAGGACAAATGGGATATTGTTCTCAGAGAGGAACTCTAAGAGGTCCTCTAAGAGGATTTCCTTGGCCTCTGACTACCTTTGTGATGCTGGAGATCAAGGTGTAAAATTGGCAGCCAAATCCATGGCTCTGTCCACTGCTGGATATCTTGCGGTGTGGTTAAAACCTTGGTCGGCAGATGGTACATACAAAAATACCCTATTCTCCATTCAGAACCAACCGAGGAGATAATTTGAAGCGTGTTTGGATGAGCTCATGGAAGATCTCTTGAATAAAAAGGGGAAATCTCTTTCCATGTCCTCGAGACCTAGACAACGTAATTTTTGCCGCATTAACACGTGTAGAGGTTGAAGCATAGGTAGACTGCCCTTCTTTTCTAGAGGTAGGTGCTTTGAGTTCTAATGCCACACTTATTCCAGTAGGAGGCTATATTTTGTTCACCAATGGAACACTTTAGTTCAAGAACCTTGGGCCATAAATATTGTAAAGCATGGCTACAAGATAGGTTTGTTTCCACCGCCCTGCCCATTCAAGCCAAAAGAGTAATAGAAGAAGTGCCATGAGATGAGCTTTGTCGAGGTGTATATTCCCATATCTTCAAGATACCTAAGTCCAGGTAGACGTGCAGGACAATAATATATCTCAGATACCTTCAAGAACAACACTTCAGGATGGAAACTATCCTGTCTGTGGTATCCCTTTTAGACCAAGGGGATTATATGGCAACCTTCGACCTTAAAGATGCGTATCTCCAAGTACCAATGGTGGAAGTCTCTGACTATTGCGATTACGCACGCGAATGAACCTTTGAGCTTCTGCAGTATGCAGATTTTAATCAACTCTGGCAAAGTGGCTTTTCCTTTTAAATCACCTCTCACCCAAGAGAGTAATTGAGCTTCAAACTGTTGCATCCAAGGAGCCATACTTTTCACAAGGAAAAAGTCATGTTGAGAATCTTACGATCGTTCAGGCCAAAATGCGCCACATTCTCGAATATCAATCAGGAAATAATCCTTCCAGTGTTTGGTGCTAATCCAGTCTCAGAGGAGGAAGGGTAATCCCTTATTCACACGACAGGGTTTCCCGGCCTGGTAACGGCCGTTCATAAATCGGTCGTCGCCCGGCTGCAGTAGGAACAATAGACCCCTAATGGGGCTATTCACACGAAACCTGGCCGTCAAAAAATGGGACATGCCCTATTTTCGGCCGTTTAACCGGCCGCCCGGCTCCCATAGAAGTCTATGGGGCCGTGTAATACACGGCCATCACCGGAATGTGTCCCGAGTGATGGCCATGTATTCCGTCGCTCGCACTCTCTCTCCTCCTCCTCCTCACAGTGCAGAGTGCATGTGAGGAGTAGGAGGGTCTTTTTTTGCTCCCTGTAGGAGTCGGAATCCCCAAACTCCGGCCGGGGATTGGGGATTCCGCTACAGGAGAAGTGAGTGACTACACTGTCCATATATGGACACAGCGACGACACTCACTTCTGCAGCGGAATCCCCGACTCTATGGCCTGGGATTCCGCTACAGGAGAAGTGAGTGACTGCACTGTCCATATATGGACACAGCGACGTCACTCACTTCTGCAGCGGAATCCCCGACTCTATGGCCGGGGATTCCACTACAGGAGAAGTGACTGACTACACTGTCCATATATGGACACAGCGACGTCACTCACTTCCGCAGCGGAATCCCCGACTCTATGGCCGGGGATTCCGATACATGAGAAGTGAGTGACTACACTGTGCATATATGGACACAGTGACGTCACTCACTTCTGAAGCGGAATTCCCGACCTGTGGCAGGGAATTCCTCTCCAGGAGAAGTCAGTGACTACACTGTCCATATATGGACATTGAAGTCAGTGACTTCTCCTGGAAGGGGGGGATGGGTGCAACCTACAGGGGGCTGTGTGGCATCACCTACAGGGGACTTGGTGGCATCACCTACAGGGGGCTGGGTGGCATCACCTACAGGGGGCAGGGTGGCATCACCTACAGGGGACTTGATGGCATCACATACAGGGGGCTGGGTGGCATCACCTACAGGGGGCAGGGTGGCATCACCTACAGGGGACTTGATGGCATCACCTACAGGGGGCTGGGTGGCATCACCTACAGGGCGCAGGGTGGCATCACCTGCAGGGGACTTGATGGCATCACCTACAGGGGGCTGGGTGGCATCACCTACAGGGGGCAGGGTGGCATCACCTACAGGGGACTTGATGGCATCAACTACAGGGGACTTGATGGCATCACCTACAGGGGGCTGGGTGGCATCACCTACAGGGGGCAGGGTGGCATCGCCTACAGGGGGCAGGGTGGCATCACCTACAGGGGACTTGATGGCATCACCTACAGGGGGCAGGGTGGCATCACCTACAGGGGGCAGGGTGGCATCACCTACAGGGGACTTGATGGCATCACCTACAGGGGGCTGGGTGGCATCACCTACAGGGGGCAGGGTGGCATCACCTACAGGGGGCAGGGTGGCATCACCTACAGGGGACTTGATGGCATCACCTACAGGGGGCTGGGTGGCATCACCTACAGGGGGCAGGGTGGCATCACCTACAGGGGGCAGGATGGCATCACCTACAGGGGGCTGGGTGGCATCACCTACAGGGAGCTGGGTGGCATTACCTACCAGGGGGGCTGTGGCATTATCTACAAAGGGCTGTGTGTGGCAACAAATTGTCCGTTAAAAACGGCAACACGGCCCGGAATGGATGCAAAACGGATGCAAACCGGCCGGGAAAAATGGCCCAAAACGGCCGATTTTATCGGCCGACACTCGAACCCTGTTGTGTGAATGAGGCGTAACTCCAGACCTTAGATAAATCCTGAGGCATTGCCCCACATCTGTCTCGAACAGAGCAGTTCCATTAAACAGATCATTTATTTGTGGTAACACAAGGAGCCACGAAGGGTTTAAAGGCTACTAAACTTTCCATAACCAGATGGCTAAGAGACGTGAGCGAAACTTGCTACCAATTGGAAGGCGATTCCCTTAAATTGGAAGTTCGGATACATTCTACAAGAGCAACGGCTCTTAACACTTAACACTTTCATCTGCCATTAAAGACTTGATTTGTTTAGTGAGGGAAGATGCAGCTTTTGGCCGTTCTGGTTTGAATGTGGTTATTTCCCACTCTTAAGGGTTGTGCTACATCCCCATATATACGGTCACACATCCTGGACGTTAAACAATGTTTTTAAAAAAACAAAAAACACCATAATTTCTGTTTTTTGGTCACCTCGCCTCCCAAAGAAATGGAATAAGAAGTGATCAAAAAGGTTGTATGTTTTAAAAAGAAAAACTACAGCTCGCCCTGAAAAAAATAATCCCTCACACAACTCCATTGATGAAAAAATAAAAAAAGAATATGGCGCCAAATAACTAATTACTTTTTTTAAAAATAGTTTTTATTTGTAAAAGTAGTAAAACAAAGAAATATATATACATTTGGTATCGCTGTAATCATACTGGCCCATCACATAAAGTTAACATATAATTTTTACTGCACGGTACACATAAGGGTATGTTCACACGGCAGCGTCCGTTACGGCTGAAATTACGGAGCTGTTTTCAGGAGAAAACAGCTCCGGAATTTCACACGTAATGGCAAGTGCAGGCGCTTTTCGCTGCGTCCATTACGGACGTAATTGGAGCTGTTTTTCCATGGAGTCAATGGAAAACGGCTCCAATTACGTCTCAAGAAATGACAGGTACTTCTTTGACGCGGGCGTCTTTTTTACGCGCCGTCTTTTGACAGCGGCACGTAAAAAAATTACCGTCGGCACAGAACATCGTAAAACCCATTCAAATGAATGGGTAGATGTTTGCCCGCGCATTGGAGACGTATTTTCGGACTAATTCGGGGCTAGACCGCCCGAATTACGTCCGTAAATAGGGTGTGTGAACCCAGCCTTAAAAAAAATAAAAGGCAATGAAAAATACAAAAACTGGCTGTGGCGGAAAGAGGTTAAATAATAGGTAATTTTCTGGTGTCACATTCCCTTTTAAATAAGCAACATTTCCCCATTGATGTAAAGAATCTTTTAGTTCAGGATTTCACAAATTTATTGTTTGAGGGACCATATTGTCAGATTTTAGTTAAACGGAACAGTGAGTATATAATATTTTTAAAACAAGGTAGCCTTTACCAAAGCTTCAGAATTATACATGGATATATGAAAGCCAGTAAATAATGGATCTGTTATATCAGAACGGTCTCAGAGAATAAATGGCCTAGCTAGGGGCGGCCTTATGAAGTAAGGGTGCATCTCTTATCACTACTGAAGGAGCACCACTGTCCTTGATGGATTTGGCAACTAGAGTTTTCACCCCTAATCCCATACTTTGTATCTGTAAAAGCAACTGCACAGGATGCAGCTACATTCCCAATGTTTATTGCTTGGGCATTATTATGTGAATACCTTACAGCAATGTTTTTTGGGCATTGTAGTTTTATTAGTACATTGCATCACTGTATTATTTGGGCTCCTTTTAGTGCACCATAAGGAAAAGGGCATCAGTAGAAGGTACTGCACAAGGCACATCCAACCTGAGGATCGACATGATTCTAGCTGCCTATAACAACCAGTACATGTTTTATTTTCTAAACATTACTGAATTTTTTTTTCATTGATACAAATTTGGGTATATGAGGTATGATGTTTGCTACTGGTTTTTCACAGGACTTCATTAAAACTACTCTGGCAGATTAACTAATACTATATTTCATTAAGGGGAGGAGTAAATGCTCTAAGGGGCTTTTATTTAAGTTGAAGGACTTATTCTGAGCTTGCTATCTATGGTCTTAAGTGGCTAGTGAATAAGGAGTTACAAAAGCATAGTAAGGGTATGTTCACATGACCTATTTTCACACGTAATTCAGGCGTTTTACGCCTCGAATTACGCCTGAAAAAACGGCTCCAATATGCCTACAAACATCTGCCCATTGCTTGCAATGGGTTTTACGATGTTCTGTTCAGACGAGGTGTAATTTTACGCGTCGCTGTCAAAAGACGGCACGTAAAAAGACGCCCGCCTCAAAGAAGTGCATGTCACTTCTTGGGACGTAATTGGAGCAGTTTTTCATTGAGTCCATTGAAAAACAGCTCCAATTACGTCCATAAAAGACGCCGCGAAAAACGCGAGTACTTGCAAAAACTTCTGACATTCAGGAGCTGTTTTCGCCTGAAAACAGCTCCGTAATTTCAGACAAATTTTGTTAAGACGTGTGAACATACCCTTAAAGAGGCTCTGTCACCACATTATAAGTGCCCTGTCTCCTACATAAGGAGATGGGCGCTATAATGTAGGTGAAAGCAGTGCTTTATATTTAGAAAAACTATCTATTTTTACCACGTTAGGAGCGATTTTAGCTTCATGCTAATTCGTTTCTTAATGCCCAAGTGGGCGTGTTTTTACTTTAGACCAAGTGGACGTTGTACAGAGGAGTGCATGACGCTGACCAATCAGCATCATGCACTCCTCTCCATTAATTTAGTCAGCGCATAGTGACCCTGCGTTGTTCACTATGTGCTGTCTTATACTGACATATTAACGTTACTGAAGTGTTTAGACAGTGAATAGACATTCCTTTCAGACAGGAAGGGATGTCTATTCACAATCCCGGCACTTCGTTAACTTTCTGTGGTACTTACAGCAGAGCAAGCGTAATTTCGCGAGATCACGCTGTAAATGACAGGTTACAGCGAGATTACACTTTGCTCTGCTGTAAGTACCACAGAAACGTTAACGAAGTGTTGGGATTGTGAATAGACATCCCGTCCTGTCTATTCACTGTCTAAATGCTTCAGTAACGTTAATTTGTCAGTATAAGACAGCACATAGCGAACAACTCAGTGTCACTATGCGCTGACTAAATGAATGGGGAGAAGTAAATAAATAGCATAAAGCTAAAAATCGCTCCTAACGTGGTAAAAATAGATCACTTTTCTAAATAAAAAGCACTGCTGTCACCTACATTATAGCGCCCATCTCCTTATGTAGGAGATAGGGCACTTATAATGTGGTGACAGAGTCTCTTTAAAAGGAAGAGTTAAAGTCCCTTCAACTACTTTTTTCTATTATTGTTCACTGTTCTTTGTTACTGGGATAATGGATAGCAAGTTTGGGGATTTTCTTCAGTGCACAGTTTGTCATCCCAAACGTACGACTGACGCAGGAGTTCCAGGGGGAATACCTTTGTGGTAGATGTGAGCATGTTGTTCATCTGGAAGTACACATAAGGCTGGGTTCACACCTGCGTTGTGACATTCCGTTGTTCGGCTCCGTCAGAGGAGCAGAACAAGGGTATAACGGAAGCAACTATTCCGTTGCACAATGGACACCACTGATAGAACCCATTGACTTCAATGGGTTCCGTCGGCTTTCCATCAGGGCATCCGTGATTTTATGGGACACAACAGTGCAGCATGCTGCTCTATTGTCTCAGGTAATCTCCGGTAATCCCTGCCAGATGTGCGATGGAGGCCCCTAATGGAGCTTCCAACACAGATGTGAATGAAGCCTTAGATCTGGAGGTGCAAAATGCAACTCTGAGGGTGATTGGCAATCTTGAGCGGAGCATGCTACTTAATGAGCACGCAGTTAGTAGGGTAGATCTGGTGGTTGGAGAAATGGGTCAAGAGGACCAAGCAAGTAGCTGGGTTAATGAAGTTAGGGGCAGTAGAAAAGGTTCCTAGAAAAGGAAGATCACTCCGGTTTCTGTTATTCCAAGCAAAATTGCCAAGTTTGGTAATGATGCGAGGGTGTCAGTCTCAGAAATGGCAGCCCTAGTGGATACTATTCTCCCTAACAGCCGGAAGAAAATCCCAGCTAGTAGTCGGGGTGAATGGTTTTGCAGGTAGGGCAAGACAATTAGTGGTTACAGGGCCTTCTATAATCAGGAAGACTGATAAAATAATTTGTCGCCTAGACTGTCTGGTGCCAGGGTTTGGCATGTGGTCGAACGGGTGGATAAGTTACTGGGAGGGGCTGATGATCCCGGCACTTCGTTAACTTTCTGTGGTACTTACAGCAGAGCAAGCGTAATTTCGCGAGATCACGCTGTAAATGACAGGTTACAGCGAGATTACACTTTGCTCTGCTGTAAGTACCACAGAAACGTTAACGAAGTGTTGGGATTGTGAATAGACATCCCGTCCTGTCTATTCACTGTCTAAATGCTTCAGTAACGTTAATTTGTCAGTATAAGACAGCACATAGCGAACAACTCAGTGCACGAGCGCGTGCGTTTTGTGCACGCAAAAAACACGGCATTTTGCGTGCGCAAAAGGCACTTAACAGCTCCGTGTGTCAGCCCCGTATGATGCGCGGCTGCGTGATTTTCGCGCAGCCGCCATCATTATGACACTCCGTTTGGATGTTTGTAAACAGAAAATCACGTGGTGCTTTTCTGTTTTCATTCATCCTTTTCACAGCTGTTGCGCGAATCACGTTCGTCCCACGGAAGTGCTTCCGTGTGGCATGCGTGATTTTCACACACCAATTGACTTCAATAGGTGCGTGATGCGCGAACAACTAACAAATATAGGACATGTCGTTAGTTTTTCGCAGTGGACTCACAATGCACAAAAATCACGTAACTGTCTGCAAGGCCCCATAGACTAATATAGGTTGGAAATCACGCGCGTCGCACGGACGTATAACACGCTCGTGTAAATGAGCCTTTACTGTGAGTACTGTGAATCGGTGGAATAGACTAACGCAGAAGCTGGTCACACCAGCAACAGTAGATGGCTTTAAAAAAGGCTTAGATAATTTCCTAGGACAAAAAAATATCAATGTCAATGTGTAAAATACTTGTTTCATCCCTTCACTTTTTTCCCATCCCTTGGTTGAACTTGGACATGTGTCTTTTTTTCAACCGTACTATGTAACTATGTGCACCCAAAAATGGTGCAATTAAAATATACAACTCGTTCCGAAAAAAAAAAGCCCTCATATGGCTATGTTGACAGAAAAAAAAAGTTATGACTGTAGGAAATGCGACAGTGAAAGAAACAAAAAAAAAATAGAGCTTGGTCATTAATGCGCAAAAAGGCCTAGTCATGACACACTTCAGAATTTCTACAACAGTATTCAGTGCGGAAATTTCGCAGCATTTACAGTAGCAATTAGATAATGCAAATTTTAGACATAAAATACGGTATATTGTGGTCACTGTAAGGCCCCATGCACATAAACATAAAAACGCCCGTAATTACGGGCCATAATTATGGCATGTTTTTACGGGCCCATGGACTTCTATTGGCCACGGGTACCTCCCCGTATGCTTACGGGAAGGTGCCCGTGCCGTTGAAAAATATAGAACATGTCCTATTTCAGGCTGTAATTACGGCACGGGCAGGCCCATAGAAGTCTATGGGGCTCCCGTAATCACAGGTGACTACGTGTGTGCACCCGTAATTACGGGAGCGTTGCTAGGCGATGTCAGGGTATAGTCACTGTCCAGGGTGCTGATAGAGTTAAACGATCGGCAGTAACTCTTTCAGCACTCTGGACAGAAACTACCACAATATAGATCAACCTATAAAAAAATATGTTCATACTTACCCAGAACTTCCTGCTTCTTCGTCCAGTCCAGCCTCCTGGGATGACGTTTCAGCCCATGTGACCTCCCCACCCACTACAAAAACCTCACCATTTATAGTGCCCGAGATGGAAATAATACCCCCTTTAGGCCCCACAATAATAACAGTGCCACACAGCCCTCCCCTGTATATTGCCACACAGCCCTCCCCCTGTATAGCGCCACACAGCCCTCCCCTGTAAAGCGCCACACAACCCCTCAGTAAATAGCGCCACACAACCACCTAGTAGATAGCGCCACACAACACTCCCCCAGTACCAGCATAGTGCCACACAGCCCCTGTAGTAGATAGTGCCACAAACACCCCCCACTCTGGTTGATAGTGCCACACAGGCCTCCCCCTGTATAGTGCCACACAGCCCCCCTGGTAGATAGCACCACACAGCGCTCCCCCCTGTATATTGCCACAAAGCCCTACCCCTGTATAGCGCCACACAGCCCCCCCTAGCAAACAGGCCTCCTCTGTATAGTGCCCCACAGCCCCCCTTGTATAGTGCCACAGCCTCCCTAGTGGATAGGGCCACACAATGCTCCCTCTGTATATTGCCACCCAGCCCCACCAGTAGTGCCACACAGCCCTCCCCCTGTATAGCGCCACACAACCCCCCAGTGGATAGTGCCACACAGCCCCCTCCTATAGTGCCACACAGCCTCCCTAGTAGATAGCACCACACAGCCCCCTCTTGTAGATAGTGCCACACAGCCCCCTAGTAGATAGTGCCACAGAGCCCCCCTATTAGATAGTGCCACAGAGCCCCCTCCTATAGTGCCAAACAGCCCTCCCCCTGTATAGCACCACAGCCCTCCCCTGTATAGTGCCATACAGCCCCCCTATTAGATAGCGCCACACAGCACTCCTCCGGTATAGCGCCACACAGCCCCCCTGTAGATAGTGCCACACAGCCCCCTTTGTAGATAGTGCCACACAGCCCTCCCCTGTACAGCGCCACAGCCCTATCCCTGTATAGTGCCACACAGCCCCCCTAGTAGATAGTGCCACACAGCCCTACCCCTGTATAGTGCCACACAGGCCTTCCTCTGTATAGCGCCACACAGACCCCCCCAACAGGGAGCGCCACACAGCCCTCCCCCTGTAGATAGTGCCACACAGGCCCCCTAGCAGATAGTGCCACACAGGCACTCCCCCTAAATAGTGCCACACAGCCCTCCCCCTTTATTGTGCCACACAGCCCCCCTAGTAGATAGCGCCACACAGCCCCCCCTTATAGTAGATAACACCACACCACCCCAAAAAATGGATTGTACTTACCTAGCCCTGTTTCCACGACAATACACGGCAGGGCAGGGAGACAATGCCTGCCTGACAATGCTGCCGTATAAAAGTAGCTCGCTGCCTGGGCAGCTCGCCTCCGGTCTAGTTTTATTACTAGTAACCATTACAACGATGTGATCTGTACCAATGTCATATCACAGTTACTCTTTCCGTGTCTTCCTCCCCCATAAATGAATTTTGTACTATGTATTTTACACCGTAAAATAGATCTAGCTAAACTTCTGTATACCAATATGTGAGCTTCGATTTATTGGCACCTAAGCCTAGGGGAAATTAATATTGAATGTATATATGTATATATTTGTGGATTGGATCTTACTTTTTTTTATTTCTGTGTATATTAATTTTGTAGTATCTGAAGAAGGTCGAATGTATAGACCGAAACGTTAAACCTATTTTTGGATTACTATTTTTTGCTATATGTGAAATAAAATATCACTTATTGCATAATACCTTGGACTGCTGAGCTCCAATTTTTTGAATATATATATATTTATATATATATATATATATATTTACTTATTTTATATTATTACTTTATTTTTTTTAAAGAAATTAACAATCCACAAAAAAACAACAACACAAAGGGAGGCAGGGAGGGAACCAACATTTTGTTCTCTTCAGAGTGAGCTGAGCAAGGAGAGACTAAAAAAGTCATTCTTAATCTGCCTAGTGATACGAACAAAATGAGAGGGAACTGACACTTCGACCGTAGCCAAAGACAAACGCCTCGAAAAAACTACCCATGGGCATAACACGACACGCGAAAAACAATAAACCAAGCAACGATTGCACCTCGCACAATCGCAACTTGTCAGCAGACAGAGCAAAATCAGCATACCACACAGCTTCGCAATTTTATCTTCCGGTATACGAAAAACCAAAAGTTCAGAATAAATTTAAATTCAGAGAAATTAAAGAACAGACATAGGTCCCTTAGTCTTCTCCTTAGACAAGGGCAGCCCAAAACGATGTGCAATAAAGTGAAAGGTATCCAGCAAATACCGACATTTTAGTAAAACCACGAGGACCGACAAACCAAAAAATCGTCAAAATAATGAGTGACCTGACTACTACCCGTTTTAAGGCGCACTACCCAATCCAAAAAAAGAACTAAAAACTTAATAGCAAGAAATCGAACAACCCATGGGCAAACAACACAGCAAATGGAAACAATCCGCATGAACTGGCAAAAAACAAACCGCCGACTTGATGTCGGACTCGGCGATAAGGGCACCTTGTCCCACACGACAAACCAAATCAATTGCCCTGTCAAAAGACACGTACGAAACAGTCGTAAAATCTTTGGAAATACCATCATTAACCGAACTACCTCGAGGATGAGAAAGATGGTGAATTAGACTAAATTTACCAGGCTCCTTTTTGGGAACCACGCCCAAGGGGGACACATAGGGCTGAGCAATTATGACCTAAATCAAAATCACGATTAATTGAACATGTAACCTCTATTATGATTATTTAGACCACAGCCCTTTTGCATGTCACGCCCCCTATTTGCATGCTACACCCTTGAATTTATATTTATCCCCTGAGCCTGCTGTATACTACTGTATGTCAAACATATGTCTCATGGGACTATACAGTCTATGGGTTAAGTCGCCAGCAAGTGCGGTTACATTTATTCGACTCCCCAGTAATGATAGAAACTCCAAATATCAGATAAAGCACAAGAGAAAGAAAGAGTCAGAAACTATCAATAAATATAAATGCCAAATGGCATAGAAAAATATATATTTTATTGGACAATACAAGTAACACGGTTAAAAATAGACTACAAATCAAAAAAGACTGTATATCTCCAAAAATATGGGAGAGGAACATGGGTCATAAGGTAAAACAATACAAACAGCAGTTTATGTCAGTAGTTGTTAGTTTGTAGCAGTGGTTCTAAACAATTTGCAAACGATAGATACAGAAAAAGCAAAGGTTAATTAAAACCATACACAATAACGGTACATATCAGCAAAAAGCGATTGGTCTAGTAACAGGCATGAAAAAGATAAGGAACCTAATAGTTAGGCATAAAGAAACTCAGTACGACCAGACCTGCTGTCTAAGTAGACATAAGTGTTTAGCAACTAAACCTATCGCAAGTTTAGAATAGTAAATGTATCAATCAATGATCGTATGTTTAAAGATTGCAAAGGAAACACTGCTAGTACTGACCCATATCGTTCCAGGTATATGGTGACTCCCAGAAGTGGAGAGACCCCAACGCGCGTTTCGCGTGGATGGCTTTTTCAAGGGGTATGTTCCTAATCATTTAGATTACGCCTCTTATGTTGTAAGTCATAAGGTCAGCTGAGCTCATCAGCCAATAGAGGAGTGACTTCCGCCGTGCGCGTCCAAAGAAAAGGCATCACGATACTTAAACCCCGGGCCGTCAAGACACGACCACGCATGCGCGGCTCCGGAAACCGCGCACGCGCAGACGCGTACAATGAACAATCCAGGTAAGCCCCGGCGATGACAGAACTGACACACACGGATGAAGAACAGAGTAAGGTAGGGAAAAAGAGACTCAATCTAGCACTAAAAAGATAATTAGGCCACTCTAAGTGCCGTTTATCTTATACGCGGACAAGTTTAATGGGACTGTCACACTAACTCAAATATCGGAAAAAATCCATCAAATGAATAGATCATTCAGACATACGAGAAGCAGATATCATAATTAAGTCAATCCATGTCACGATAATATAATCAGTACTAGAGTAAGTGAACATTCCTGCAGAAAGATTTAATAATAAGATAATACTAAAGAAAAACATGAGAGTATAAAAAATAATAAAAATAATAATAATAAAAATAAAAAAATAAAAATAAAAACAAAAAAATAAAAAATAAAAAATAAAAATAATAATGAAATATTACAAATTATAAGCTAAACATATGAAAAAATCTCATAATAAATCAGATAAGAAATATATATAAAAATATATAAAGTGATTATTAATATAAGTGACAGTTATAAAAATAAAATATATAATCATGGGTATCAAAACCAAACAAAAATAAGATGCTTGCTAACAAAAATTTATTTATAGCAGCAATTAATGAGATACCAAAGTTATATACAAATAAATATAAAGAGTGAATGCCCTGTCAAAAGACACGTACGAAACAGTCGTAAAATCTTTGGAAATACCATCATTAACCGAACTACCTCGAGGATGAGAAAGATGGTGAATTAGACTAAATTTACCAGGCTCCTTTTTGGGAACCACGCCCAAGGGGGACACATAGGGCTGAGCAATTATGACCTAAATCAAAATCACGATTAATTGAACATGTAACCTCTATTATGATTATTTAGACCACAGCCCTTTTGCATGTCACGCCCCCTATTTGCATGCTACACCCTTGAATTTATATTTATCCCCTGAGCCTGCTGTATACTACTGTATATAATACACCCCGTGACACTATCCCATGCACTATATTGTCCCCACACAGTATAATACCCCATAGCTGTCCCCACACATTATAATGCCCCTAAAACTGCCTCCATACAGTATAATGCCCCTATAGTTACCCTCCACACCGTATAATGCCCCCCAGAACTGCCATCCAGACTGTATAATGCCCCCTATAATCCACACAGTATAACGCCCCATAGCTGCCTCTACATAGTGTAATGCTCCCATAATTGACTTCCACACAGTATAATGCTCCTATATAAGCCACACACAGTATAATTCCCCCATAGCTGCCCTCCACACAGTATAAAAGTTCCCCATAGCTGCACCAATGCTGTATAATGCCCCCACAGCTGTCCCCAATAGTACCTGATAAAAATAATAATATAAATACTGTCGAAGAAACCCTTTCCAGGTAGAACCTTTTGGGATGGGCGCTCTAATGGGCTCCCTCTGCTTTGTCAGGTGCTATTCCAATATGGTAATTGAAGTATAAGCAGTGCACCGGGAGATCAATAAAGACAATAGCAATCTTTTGTCTCAATCAATATTCTCATTTATTTCCAAGATACATAAGTTAATATACCCTCAGGGCGTACCCTCTAATCAGGGTGTTACCTTTCATGGAACAACCAATTATAACATTTTACACGTAGACTGAAAATACGTCATAGGGTACCTTCCCACTGAGGTCACGTGATCTTTCTAACACCTGCAAATCCTGGCCTACAAACAATAGAAATGTAGGAGTTTTTCATAAATGTATGTGATGATTTCAAATATGTGTGTGAAATACTGAGATAAAGAATTAATTACAAATATGATGATTATGTCAGATCTAGGCGTTCTGCCAGACTTCTATCTACTAATATATGAAGACCACGTGGAGAACACAAAGAAGTAACACATTTCTTTGTGACTCAAGCAGAACTATAAAGAAGAAAGGTCATTACAAAATGGAGAATACATATCTTCATAATCCGGTCTGCTCGATAATTCATAATGTAATTTAATACAGAGAATATAAGCAAATTGACCGTCCATCACAAACCCCCCCCCCCCTTTTCTCATATTAAAATACAGAGATTAAGAATTCTATGATTATAAACCTCAAACAAAAATAATGAATAGGGCCACTACTAATAATATAATGCTATCACGAAGTTCAGGTTTGGGTATAAGGTCCCATCAGTGCATTGACAAGTCCCGTATGGTTTCGTCCTCTTCCGTCTTTTGTTCTTCACTGCTTGTCGCCCTTAGGGTAACCCACACAATTGTGGAGTCAGACTGTACGGTGGTGTCCAGTGGGGGATTTATTATTACCCTCCTCCTGGTCACTTATCTTCAGTTGTAGAACACTTGGATGTTGCTGACAGGTTCACTCAGGTTTTTGGTATTTGCTTTACTTTGATCTTTGCTAATGTCAGCAGGACTTGGTTTGATCCTTCTCATCTGTCAGTCACTGTAGCTTGTTAGTGTATGTCACCGGGCTGTACTGTGGGCCTGGGGTGAGTTCCCACATAGGCAGATTAGTGTAGTTTTATTACTGCACAAATTCTCCGAAAAGAAATTCTCTTCTTCCTTCAGCAAGTTGCTTGTCTGCATGGCTGCTTGGAGTTGTTGGACCCTACTTTTGTTAATTTATTTTTTTTCAAATACAAATTCATATGGCGATAACAATAACAACATGCCCTGTATAGAAGTTATAACATGTATGTGGTATAAATGGCAAAGCTTTAGCAAATGAACACACACACTTAGTGTTACATGGTGGGGTGTTCACCCATTCACCAGTTTCTGTCCTTGTGTATAAAATCCCTGTGACATAGGGTAATGTTGATTAAAATTTTTCGGCTTATGATAGACAATATTTTTAGCCTTCTTACATAGCATAGGCATCCGACGTGCTACTAATTTAACAAAAACGTATATAATCAATATTATTAGTAATATACGTAAAGCGCCTTGCATGAGTCCTGCAACCCATCCTCCAATGCCTCTGAACCATGAGACTGGGTTCAGTCATGACAACCAGTCTGGCCAATAAAGTGAACATACACAACCACATACTAGACACATAATAAGTACTATGTAAAAGGTCAAATGGAAATACCTCTACTTATTACTTTTAAGGGGTTGTCTCATCAGAGACAAACGCTCTCAATTTGTAGCTGATTGCTGCGGTTCTAGGTCTCGCCCCCCCCCCCCCCCCCTGGCAAATAGTTTATTTTGCTGGGGGAGGATGCAGCATGCCATATAACGTCCACTTGGTCATATGGGGAATGTGAACAGGGGTTATCTTCATGATACTATTTCATATATTTTGGAGCGGGATTCTTACAAACTCATGCCGAAGAGTTGTTCCTGCAATGCGGTCGAAACCAAGGCGACATGTAAATCGGCGCGGTTTGCAAATTGACTGCAGTTAAAAGCACTTTCATTGTTAAAGTGTGTGCGGATATGCTTCTAAATAGAACTTTACAGGGCAAGCATTAAAATAAAAGTACTTTTACCTGGAGTCAATTTTAAATATCGGCGTGGTTTTGGCCGTATCGTGGGCACACCTTGGCTGCGGTGTACCCTAAGCTTGAGAAGCTAGCCTGACTCTTACTTTCCTACCATAGATGATGCAGCCAATCTGCTATTAGAGTGAACTACTGTAGCTTTCTGAAGTAATGCATAAAGGAATGACATTTGTGTTTACATTATTGGCCTAAGGGCCAGAGCTGCCTCCCTGATCTTCATCGCTTGATTTAATGATTAGTTTCAATTGTGAACATATGTGTTTAGTATAAAAGTAATAGCTGAGTTGAGAAGACCGGTGAGTGAGTCAAGCTGGGTAATTGTAGTATACACAGTTTTAATAAAGAAGCAGAATTCAGTTTATTTCTTATCCTGTATTGTCATGCTGGATAGGTTCAGTGCCCTGCTATATATACACTTATGACATTGGGTAGACTTTATAGTGTGTAACTGAGGTATATAATAATCTAGGCCTATGAATAAGGCTTTGTTCACATCTGCGTCAGGGCTCCGTTCAGGGGTTCCGTCTGAGCTTTCCGTCAGGGGAACCCGTGAATGGAACCCTGACTGAAACAAACGGAAACCGTATGGTGACGGATCCGGTGCATATGGTTTCCGTTTGTCTCCGTTGTGCAAGTGTTCCGTCGTTTTTACAGAATGAATAGCGTAGTTGGCTATCTATAATACTAATATTAATATTATGACAGCTTTTATTTATATAGCTCAGGCATATTGTCAAGTGGGAAATTAAAACTTTTAAACAAGCCTAATGGGAAAAAAATAACATCTAATGGTAAACAAAAAAAAAAGGACCCTGCAGATGTGTGGATGCAATCTAAAGGATTACAGGAGGGACACAACAAGTACACAGCGACAGAGTAAATATTTTACTTGTAAATATAATGAGTAAAATAAATATAATGCTGCATGAACAGTCATCCAGCCGATGACAGGTTGTAATAGCTAGGATAATGAGTACAGTTGAGCTGGCCATACACATAAGATCAAGTTTGACAAAACTTTAGGCCCCATGCACACGACTGTAATTTCGGATGTAATTATAGCCCCATACAGTTCTCTTGACTGCAGACACCTTTCCGTATCGCTACGGATGGGTGACCGTGCTGTAGAACTGTGCCGGGAATTATGGAGCATGTCCGTTTTTTCGTGTTTTATGGGCCGTGCTCCGATACTCTGTATGGGAGCACGGCTCAAAAATGTGGGCCGTGATTACGGGCATGGCCGTGTGCATGGAGCCTTAGTTAGGATAGGTTGTCAATATAATGGACGGGGATTTATCAAAACTAGTGCAAAGGACAAGTGGAAAAGTTGTCCAAATCAAAAAACCAAATTACAGCTCTCATTTTTCAAAGGCCCTTTTGAAAATGAAAGAAGCAATCTGATTGGTTGTTATGGGCAACCACACCACCAGTGGCAGATTAAGTAGAGCATAGGCCTTGGGCTGTTCAACAAACTTGGGCCCCCCTTCCTCACCGCCGCTCTGCCGTGTCTATAGTAAATGGGTGTCACTATTCCTCTTGTCAAAGGGCTGTGTCCCTACATACTGACAGTCTCCAACCATCGCTGACAGTATAACACTGTGTAGGGACACATCCTCCTGACACTGGGAATGGTAACACGCATTTGTCTATTAGTCCTGGGTACACAAAGACTTTATGTGGAATACAAGGATTTCCTACAACAGACACATCAGGAGAGGGGACAGATCCTCTATAGATCCAGTTACTCACAAGTGACGTCTTCTCTTATGGGAGTCATTCTCTTTTCTTCTCCATCTGACACAGACCGGTATGGCGACTTCTCCTGATGAGACATCTTTGCTCTTCCCTTCTGCAGCCATTTTCAGCCTCTATAGAAACACAAAAATTCAGACACCAAGCCTCAGTTCCATACATTGAAGGGGTTGTCTGGGCACAGACCGGTTTTTCATACTTATGACCTATCGATGTGCCCGGAAAACCCCTTTTACTCAGACTAATAAATTAGAATGCATACAGACCCCAGACCTTCTAAACTATTGCCGTCCCCAGACCAGACCCCCCTAAGCAAATACAGACCCAAGAAAAAGCACCCTAAACAAATACAGACCCCTGAACAAGCACCCTAAATACAGACCTCGGACCAGACCTCTAAATACAGACCCCAGACCTGACCCCTAAACTAATACAGATCCCAGAGAAGGCACCCTCAATACAGACCCCATAAACTAATGCAGACCCCATACCTGACTCTCTAAACGAATACAGAACCCGACCCCCTAAATACAGACCCCCATAAACTAATACAGAGCCCAGACCAGACCCCCAAATATACAGACCCCCAGACCTTCTAAATACATACCCTAGACCAGACCCCCTAAATACAGACCCCAAACCAGATCCTTTGAATACAGACGATAGACTAGACCCACTAAATTAATACAGACCCCCTAAATACAGACCCCCTAAATACAGACCCCAGACATCCTAAATACAGACCCCAGAACAGACCCACTAAATACAGACCCCCAGACCGCTTAAACTAATACAGACCCCTTAAGCTAATACAGACCCCAGACCAGACCCCCTAAATACAGACACCCAGACCTCTTAAAATAATACAGTCCCCTAAATACAGACCCCAGACCAGACCCCCTAAATACAGACCCCAGACCAGGCCACCTAAATACACACCCCAGACCAGACCCACTAAATACAGACCCCCTAAATACAGACCGCCTAAACACAGACCCCAGAGCCCTTAAACAAATCCATGATCCCCTTATACTTAGCTAGGAGCTCACCTCACCGCACGGTCTTCTTTCTTGCTGCTGTTGTAGGAGCTGCGTACATGTGACCAGCAGGTCTCTAATCAGTAACAAGAACTGCAGACATAAGGTCATGTGACCTTAATGTCTTCAGGTCCTTTACTGGACATACACAATGACGTTTTGTCATTTTTTTTACACGATTCACGGCAAAATCGCCACAAAAACCCATTGTACTTAGGACGGCCATTGGCCCCCCTGGAGCCTCGGGTCCTGGGAGGCCATCCATAACGCCCAATGATGATCCGCCATTGCACACCACTTTTCCTTTGTACCAGTTTTGATGTGTATGGGGGCAATTTGCCAATCCCCCAACGGGATTTAGTCAAGTTGCAATTGAGAATTATCGATAGAGACCGTAGAGGGGAAAACTGCTAAAAATGCAGAATATAAGTCGTGTAATGTCCAGAAATAGAGTCAGTTCACGCATAGCGTAAATACTGCAGATTTTCCTCAACAGATTTAGTTGCAGAAAATACGCAGCATAATACAATAGCAGCAAAGTGGATGAGATATGAACAAATCTCATCCACACGGTGCGGAAAAAACGCTTAGAAATTGACATGCGGTGCGTTTTTTAAATTCACAGCATGTGAATTGTATTTGCATGAACGCTGCTTATTTGTTGCTGGTTTTACCTCCCCATTGAATTCAATGGGGAAATCCCGCAACAAATAGCAGATGTTGCAGTTTTTGCGGTGGAATATCTGCGATTCCCCAGTAAAAAAAAAGCAAATCAGAAAAAAAAGTTGTACTTACCCAGAAGACTGTGTTTCTTTGTCCAGGCCGGCCTTCTTGGGATGACCATTTAGCAGCGATTCACAGGTATTGCAGCTTTTTCTCCCATTCACTTCAATGGGGGAAAAGGCTGCAATACCTGTGAATTGCCACTAAATGCGTGTCGAAGATTCTCAGTGAGCAAGAAGAAATGAAGGGAAAGCAGTGCTTGTACGAGTGCTGCGGCCCCTTTTAAAACAGATGATCGGAGGGGGTCCCGGGACTCGGACCCTGACCCATCAGCTATTGATGGCCTATCCTGAGAATAGGCCATCAACTTTTATTGCCTGGAAAACCCCTTTAAATGTCATTTAGGTACATATGATAAATTCAAAATGTATGTCTACCATACAGAGGCAACGATTGCATATAAGTGCGAGTGCATACTGTATGTTCACATTAAGGGTCAGGAATTCCCTGCGGCGCACAGGAGGGATACACTGCGTGCTTTTTTGCAGCATATCCATCACGTGTGAACTCAGCCTAATAAATCAACTTAATTATAGCATGTATGGTCAAACAAAGACAATAGTAAGTTAGGTTTAAACATGCAGGAAATCCTGCATATCACCCACCACACCTGACCCGCTTTTCGCCAACGGTTTCGTCTTTGTTGGTTAGTGATTCAAATTAACAGGCTTATAAACCCCATGTAGTCAATCATGGAACATAAATAAATTCTATATACATGTATACATTGCAGCTGATTGTGCCTAATTATAAATGGTACGGAGGACAGAAGTATTCCTGTCTCCGGCGTGCAAAGAAGCAGGCGCAAGTGTCATGTGAAATTGTACATTCAACGAAAGTCTGTGCCTGTCATATATTGGTCCTGAACATGGGTAGTCTATGTACTGCATTGTATTATCTATTCTCTTCTCTAAATATTTTTGTGAGGCCTGGCAAGATCATCTCGAGATAAATGTTTCTTTAGTGATACTTCTGATACACAAAGTAAGGCTCCTCACACATCTGCATCAAAAACTCAGTTAGGAGCCTCTGTCGTAGATTCCGTAGATTCTGCAGGACAAAATAGAGCACCTTGCTGCATTATTTTGTACGGAAAAATTACGAACACCATGACGGAAGCCCGACAGAGGCAGTTAAAGTCAATGTGTTCTGCCTGGTGCCGTTGGTTTTCCGTCATGCGACGGATCTGGCGGCTCAGGTTTTTAGTTGTTTTTCTACTATGGCGGAGCGGAACAGGGGAAAATCTTAATGCAGATGTGAACAGAGACTAAGACCAAATTCAGACGAACATATGGTATTTCCGTGTGATAGCCGTTAAAACAACGGCCGTCACACGGACGCATGTATTTCAATGGGGCCGTTCACATGGCCGTTGTTTCAACGGACCGTATGAAGGGTCCGTTGAAAAATAGAACATGTCCTATTTTGTTCCGTTTTCACGGATCCCTCCATAGACTCAAGTCTATGGGGATCCGTGGAAACAGAACCCGTAAGGGGGCAACTCGGATGTGAAAAATTCAGAGGTGGGACCTGCATCTATCTGACATTTATGACATATCCTGTGGATATGTCATAAATGTCCTTCATGGAGAAACCCCTATAAGTGCCGCGGTCACTATTGACCGCGGCATTTAACTAATTAAAGGGATTTGCTATAAAACACATGTTTAAAACATGTGTGATTGCTGCTGGTCCGACTGCTGGGACCCCCAGCAATAAGGAGAACTGGGGACCAAAAGTCATCCAGAGCGCTACATGAGAAGCTTGGACTTCCGGGTTCTGTGACGGCTTATTTGTTCGGCAGCTCCATAGAAATCAATGCACGCAACGCAAAATGGTACCAATAGAAACTACAGTTCGTCACGCATAAAACAAGCCGCCCCGCAGCGATATCAACGAAAAAATAATAAAGTTATGGCTGTCAGAAAATGGCGACACTAAAACATGATTTTTTTTAGAAAAGAGTATTTTTATTGTGGGAACGTAGTGAAACGTAAAAAAACGATATAAACTTGGTGTCGCTGTAATCGTATCGCCCCGCAGAATAAAGTTAACATGTTGTTTATACTGCACGGTGAACACTGTAAAAAAAAAAAAAAAAAGAAACGTGCTGGAATGGCTGTTTTTTGGTTTCCTCAATGGAATAAATAGTGATAAAAAAAAATTGCATGCACCCCAAAATGGAACCAATAAAAATTACATCTCGTTCCACAAAAAACGCGCCCTCACACAGCTCCGTCACCGGAAAAAATAACACGTTATGACTCTCAAAATGCAATGATGCAAAATTATTCTAAATGACGGCCCAGACTCATTTTTAGGTCCAGTAGAATTTCACTAAATATCCCACATCGTCATTTGCTGGACCCCACAGGTGGACCCTGTAGATGCAGTGGAGATGAGGAAACTTTAGGGCCTTGTGTGGCTTATAGGGCTAGTGAAGAAGTCAAAGATTAGGCAACACTGGAGCGCAGATATTTTATATAATACCCAATAAACCCGGCCTATGTATAAAGGATTGGTTCAAAGCGACCACACCAATCCATGGATTATTCATTCTCCCCATTATTACATCATCCTATTATGACCTGTTGCACTCCGCACAGATTACATATACCCTGATGTACTCCGACCAGCTTACATATACCCTGATGTACTCCGCCCAGCTTACATATACCCTGATGTACTCCGCACAGCTTACATATACCCTGTTACACTTCGCCCAGCTTACATATAGCCTGATGTACCCGCACATATTACATATACCCTGATGTACTCCGCCCAGCTTACATATACCCTGATGTACTCCGCACAGCTTACATATAGCCTGATGTACCCGCGCATATTACATATACCCTGCTGTACTCCACAGTTTACATATATCCTGATGTACTCCGCCCAGCTTACATATACCCTGATGTACTCCTCCCAGCTTACATATACCCTGATGTACTCCGCCCAGCTCACATATGCCCCCACATTATAAGCTGAAATACCACTAATACACCAAGCAAAATCTGGTGTCAATAAAGTGTTCCGAGCGTTCAATATTAGGACAACTTAGGCAGTCTCCACACGATCTGCATCCCCATTTGGGGCCCTTTGTACCAAATACCTTGCCAGGTTTAATAGGTGTCAGGTAACTCTGTACTATGGCTGGCATCGCGCAGGTTGCGTGCTCTACGAGGTGCCATAGCAGGATAATCGGGAAGTACTTTTTGCAGAGTCGGGTCAGACAACAATATCGGCCAAAATTTGCTTAGCGTATCACGCATTTCTACCCAGCATGAATTAAATGTTGTGACAAATCTCACCTTAGATTTCTGTTGATCTTTAGGGGTGGTTTGTAAAATTTGTTCTCGGGTGACTTGCAATGCTCGATGACGAGCTTTACGTATGCTGTGATGGCTATAACCCCTCTGGACGAACCTATCCCTTAGCTCGTTAAAACGAAATTTCAAGTCCTTATTGGTCGAACAAATCTTATTGACACGTAAAAATTGTCCAATTGGAATCACCTCAATGGTATGTCGAGGATGTGAGGAGGTAGCATGCAGTAGCGAATTAGTAGACGTTTCTTTACGATGTCTGTCTGTAAAAAAACATTCACATCCCTCTTAATCAGAATGTTCAAAAAATCAATGCTATGATGTCTTCATTTACAAGTAAGCTTGATATTGAGGGGATTGCAATTTAGTGTGTTCATAAATGACAATAATTCCTCTGAGGTGCCCTGCCAGATCATGAAAATATCATCAATAAACCGGGCCCGGAATAGGACCCGCCTCATTGATGGTCCATGATCTGACAGGAAAAAAAAAATGCAAAAAAAAAAAGGTCAAACCGCGGTCAATCCCTGAAGGAATTTTGAGGCAGATTTTTTTTGCCCTACAAAAAACCTTGTGTGAATATACCCTACAATTGTAGTGTTTGTTTTCAGCCGTTTTATGTCTTTCTCAAAACTATTTTTGGTAGGGGTGCCCTGAGGAAATTTTATATTTCCAATGGTGCCTCGAGTCTAAGAAGGTTGGGAAACTCTGTACTAGGCTACAGGATCACGCCGACCTACGCAAGGATCCCGTTGTGGAGCAGCTCAGTTCGTCGTGGGAACAGGGCCTAGGTGAGTACAATTTATTTTTTGTTTGGGGGCACTGTCTACAAGGGGTAGGTAAAGGGCTGTATGGCACGATATACAAGGGGGAGGGGGGGCTATATGGCACTGTCTACAAGGGGGAGGTTGGGGGCTGTATGGCATGCTCTACAAAGAGGAGGTGGGGGATTAGGGCACTGTCTACAAGGGGGAGGTGGGGGATTATGGCACGATCTACAAGGGGGAGGTGGGGGATTATGGCACGATCTACAAGGGGGAGGTGGGGGATTATATAGTTACATAGTACGGCTGAAAAGAGACACATGTCCATCAAGCTCAACCAAGGGCCTTGAAAAGGGAAGGTAAAAATTTCTACACATAGGAGCTAATATTTTTTTGTTCTAGAAAATTATCTAAGCCTTTTTTAAAGCCATCTACTGTCCCTGCTGTGACCAGCTCCTGCGGTAGGCTATTCCATAGATTCACAGTTCTCACAGTAAAGAAGGCCTGTCGCCTCTGCAGGTTGAACCTTTTTTTCTCCAGACGGAGAGAGTGCCCCCTTGTTTTTTGAGGGGGTTTTACATGGAACAGGATTTCACCATATTTTTTGTATGTGCTATTAATATATTTATATAAATTAATCATGTCCCCCCTTAGTCGTCTTTTTTTCAAGGCTAAATAGGTTTAATTCTTTCAATCTTTCCTCATAACTTAGATTCTCCATGCCCCTTATTAGCTCCGTTGCTCTTCTTTGTATTTTTTTCCAACTCAAGGGCATCCTTTCTATGAACTGGAGCCCAGAACTGAACTGCATATTCTAGATGAGGCCTTACTAATGCTTTGTAAAGTGGTAATATTACATCCCTGTCCCGCGAGTTCATGCCTCTTTTAAAGAGGCTCTGTCACCAGATTTTCCAACCCCTATCTCGTATTGCAGCAGATCGGCGCTGCAATGTATATAAGAGTAAAGTTTTTTTTTTTTTTTTAAACGAGCATTTTTGGCCAAGTTATGACCATTTTTATATTTATGCAAATGAGGCTTTCTTAAGTACAACTGGGCGTGTTTAAAGTTATGTACAAGTGGGCGTGTATTGTGTGTGTACATCTGGGCGTTTTTACTTGTTTTACTAGCTGGGCGTTGTGAATAGAAGTGTATGATGCTGATGAATCAGCATCATTCACTTCTATTCACAACGCCCAGCTTCTGGCAGTGCACAGACACACAGTGTGTTCTCGAGAGATCACGCTGTGACGTCACTTCCTGCCCCAGGTCCTGCATCGTGTCGGACGAGCGAGGACACATCGGCACCAGGCGACAGAGGCTACATCGACTTACCTGCAAGCGCCGATGCTGCTGCAGAATCAACTGTAGCCTCTGTCGCCTGGTGCCGATGTGTCCTCGCTCGTCCGACACGATGCAGGACCTGGGGCAGGAAGTGACGTCACAGCGTGATCGCTCGAGAACACGCTGTGTGTCTGTGCACTGCCAGAAGCTGGGTGTTAACGAAGAGAAGTGGATGATGCTGATTCGTCAGCATCATACACTTCCATTCACAACGCCCAGCTAGTAAAAGAAGTAAAAACGCCCAGATGGACATACACAATACACGCCCACTTGTACATAACTTTAAACACGCCCAGTTGTACTTAAGAAAGCCTCATTTGCATAAATATAAAAATGGTCATAACTTGGCCAACAATGCTCGTTTTCGAAAAAAAAAAGTGTTACTCTTATCTACATTGCAGCGCCGATCTGCTGCAATACGAGATAGGGGTTGGAAAATCTGGTGACAGAGCCTCTTTAATACACGACAATATCTTGCTGGCCTTTGAAGCTTCTTATTAACATTGCATTCTGTTATTTAGTTTATGATTTACAAGTGCACGCAGATCCTTCTCAACAAGTGAATCCACCAGTGTAGCTCCCCCGAGGACATATGATGCATGCAGGTTGTTGGTACCCAGATGCATAACTTTACATTTATCCACATTAAACTTCATTTACCAACTGGATGCCCAAACAGTTAGTTTGTTTAAATCCGCTTGCAATTCACGAACATCTTCCATAGACTGAACTATATTACATAGCTTGGTGTTATCTGCAAAAATAGAAATAGTGCTATTAATCCCATCCTCTATATCATTAATAAATAAGTTGAATAATAGTGGCCCCAGCACTGAACCCTGGGGTACACCACTTATAACCAGGGACCATTCAGACTAGGAATTATTGACCACAACACTCTGGATATGGTCCTTGAGCTAATTCTCAATCCAATTATAAACTATATTTTCGAAACCTATAGTCCTTAATTTACCCATTAGACGTCTGAGGGACAGTGTCAAATGCCTTTGCAAAGTCCAAAAACACTATATCCACAGCGGACTCTCTGTCTAGGCTTCTGCTCACCTCTCCATAAAAACAGATCAGGTTAGTTTGACAACTTCTGTCCTTAGTAAAACCGTGCTGGCTGTCACTTATAAAACAATTTTTTGACACATAATCCTGTATATAGTCCCCCAATAGCCCCTCAAACATTTTCCCCACGATGTTAAGCTTACTGGTCTATAATTACCCGGGAAAGATCTAGAGCCCTTTTTGAAAATAGGTACCACATTGGCCCTGCGCCAGTCCCTTGGCACTATACCAGTCACTAGAGAATCTCTGAATATATTGAAAAGGGGGACAGAAATAACTGAACTAAGCTCTCTAAGAATTCTAGGGTGTAACCCATCTGGTCCCGGGGCCTTGTGCACATTTATTTTATTTAATTTAGCTGGGATCATATCTACATTATGGCACAATCTACAAGGAGGAGGTGGGGGTTTATGGCACAATCTACAAGGAGGAGGCGGGGGATTATGGCACTGTCTACGGGGAGTCTGTATGACACAATCTACAGGGGGCACTACTACAAGGGGGGCTGTGTGTGGCAGTCAGGGGAGGGGGCATTATACTGTGTGGGGGCCACCAAGCGGACATTATACAGTGTAGGGTTACTACAGGGGGCAATATGCTGTGTGTGGCACTTAAGGGGCATAATGCTGTTAGGGCACAATTAGAGGACAAAATACTGTGTCCTTGAAGGGGTTATAATATATTATTAAATATTATTATTACTACACTGTATTGGGGGCACTAAAGGGGTATTATACTGTGTGGGGGCACTATATAGGGCATTATACTGAGGGGGACATTATACTTTTTTATGGGGCATTTTTTTATGATGGGCTGGGGCGCCGAAAGGTAATTTTGCACGGGACGGCATCTATCCTAAGGCCGGCCCTGCTGTCAGTCTATATACAGCATGTAGCGTCCATGGCCGCGGGCCGTCGGGTACACTCACCTCCCGACGCCCGCAGCCATGGATCCGTGAGCGCTGGTCCCCGCCTCCCTCCTAGGAGACGCCAGTGCTCACTTCCGCTCATTACGGCTGTGTCCCGTAGGGTGCGCTTGCACGCTCGCGCCCGGCCTTAAAGGGCCTGCGCGCGCAAATAGGAAATCGTCATCATCATCAACTGCCACGATTTCCTGGTCTATAAGAAGGCTCCTGGCCTTCTAATCCTTGCCTCAGCGTTGTTAGTTTTCCCAGTCTGTCTTGCAAATGGTCCCTTAGTGTTTCCCGTTCCAATTGTTACCCGTGCCTTGTTACCCGTTCCTGTTTCCCGTGCTGTGCCTTAGTATCTAGTCGTGCCACGTCCTGTGTCATCTGCCACGTCCGGAGGAATCCGCCACGTCCTGTGTCATCTGCCACGTCTGGAGGAATCCGCCACGTCCGGAGGAACCCACCACGTCCTGTGTCATCTGCCATGTCCGGAGGAATACGCCACGTCCTGTGTCATCTGCCACGTCCGGAGGAATCCGCCACGTCCTGTGTCATCTGCCACGTCCGGAGGAATCCGCCACGTCCTGTGTCTTCTGCCACGCCCGGAAGAGTCCTCCACGTCTGGTGCAACTTGCGGCTCCTGTGTCATCCGCCACGGTTGGCGCCATCTGCTGCACCCATCTCATCTGTGCCAGAGCCGCAGCCACCATCTGGACTATTCAGGTACCCTTGTGTGGGACATTGTATTTCTGGGGTGTCCTGTTGTTTGGCCAGCTGCCTCCCCGCTGCGGCGGTATGGCCTAGTGGGTCCACTAACCCGCTTCGTGACAGTACGCTCAGGCCATGGACCCCGCTGGTCAACCTGAGACTTTGACGACAAGTCACGACAAGACCAGCTCCTCCTGTCGGTGAACGCCATAGCCCATCGGCTGCTTTCTCCAACCACAGTCGTCACCGCAAATTTGCTCAGCAAAAGGGAGGCTGAGACGCTGCCTCCACATCGGACTTATGACTGCCCCATTGAACTGGTTCCTAATGCCTCTCTCCCCCGTGGACGGGTATATCCTCTCTCCTTGCCAGAGTCTCTATCCATGTCTGCCTATATCAAGGAGAATCTGGAGAGGGGTTTCATACGAAAGTCTTCCTCCCCGGCCGTGGCTGGGTTCTTCTTCGTTAAAAAGAAGGACGGATCCCTTCGTCCCTGCATTGACTACAGGGGCCTCAACCTGATCACAGTCAAGAACAAATACCCGTTGCCATTTCTAAGCTAGACCTGCGGGGGTCTTACAATCTAGTCCGGATTCGCGGGGGTGATGAATGGAAGACTGATTTAACACCCGGGACGGGCACTATGAATACCTGGTGATGCCCTTCGGACTGTGTAATGCTCCCGCAGTGTTTCAGGAGTTCGTTAACGATATCTTCTGAGATCTACTCTATGTCTGTGTTGTTGTTTATCTCGATGATATTTTGATTTTCTCCCCAGATCAGACGACTCATCTGAGTCATGTCCGTCAGGTTCTACTACGATTAAGGGAGAATCATTTATACGCTAAGTTGGAGAAGTGCGTCTTTGGGAAGAGTTCTCTGCCCTTCCTGGGCTACATCATCTTGGATCAAGGCCTCAAGATGGGTCCTGAGAAAGTGAAAGCTGTCCTGGAGTGGCCACGTCCTCAAGGCTTAAGGGCCATACAGCGGTTCCTGGGATTCGGCAATTTCTACCGGCAGTTTATTCCGAACTTCTCTTCTCTGACGGCCCCCATCTCGTCCCTTACCAAGAAGGGTGTGAACGCCAAAGTGTGGACTCCAGAGGCAGAGTCCGCATTTATTAGCCTCAAGAGAGCCTTCACTTCAGCCTCGATCCTCCATCATCCTGACGTATCTCGGCAGTTCTCTCTGGAAGTGGACGCTTCCTCTGTTGGTGCAGGTGCACTTCTGTTCCAGAGGAGCTACAAAGGAAAGGCAGTGGGTTGTTGCTACTACTCAAGATTGTTTTCTTCTGCAGAGCGCAATTACACCACTGGAGATCGGGAGCTACTGGCCATCAAATTGGCCCTGGAGGAGTGGAGACATCTTCTAGAGGGCGCTGCTCACCCCATCCTGATCTTCACTGACCACAAGAACCTTACCTACCTTCAGTCTGCACAACGACCGAATCCCCGTCAAGCCAGGTGGTCGCTGTTTTTCACCCGTTTCCAATTTCTGCTCCACTACCGTCCCGCGGACAAGAATGTGAGGGCCGATGCCCTGTCCAGATTGTTTGAGACGGAAGACACGGTGGAGTCCCTTGAGACTATCATAGACCCGTCCTGCGTTGTCACCGCTTATCCTCTGCAGATTAGAGACATCCCTCCTGGGAGGACGTTTGTTCGGTTGGCAGACAGAAGAAGGATTCTCTGCTGGGGACACAGTTCTAAACTGGCTGGGCACGCTGGTGTCCTTAAAACCAGAGACCTGATTGCTCGTCACTTCTGGTGGCCCACGCTACCTAAAGATGTTCTGGACTTTGTCTCTGCTTGCACGGTGTGTGCCTCTAACAAAGTGACTCACTCCAAGCCTGCCGACCTGCTTCAACCTCTGCCTGTACCCAGTGCCCCCTGGCAGCACATCGCAATGGACTTCGTCACAGACCTTCCTCCTTCAGCAGGATGCAACACCATCTGGGTGGTGGTGGACCGGTTCTCTAAGATGGCACATTTTATCCCGCTGACCGGCCTACCTTCTGCTCCTCGTCTGGCGAGTCTCTTCATTCTACACATCTTTCGCTTGCATGGCCTGCCTCTTCACATCGTGTCAGATCGGGGTGTTCATTTTACGTCAAAGTTCTGGAGAGCCCTCTGTAAACTCCTGGATGTGAGTTTGGACTTTTCCTCAGCCTATCACCCCCAGTCCAATGGGCAAGTTGAGAGGATCAACCAGTTCATGGAGAATTATCTCCGCCACTTCATCTCTTCACAGCACGATAACTAGGTACAGCTTCTTCCATGGGCCGAGTTTTCATACAACAACCACACAAGTGAGTCCACCACCTCCACTCCGTTTCACATCGTGTACAGTCAACATCCCAGAGTCCCTCTTCCTGTGTCGACTTCATCTCAGGTACCCGCTGCTGACTTTGCATATGGGGACTTCCTGCAAATCTGGCAACAGACCCGGTCCTCTATTTTGCTGGCGGTAGATCGCATGAAGTGAAAGGCAGATACTAGGAGAAGAGAGCCGCCTCAGTATCTTCCAGGGACTAAAGTTTGGCTGTCCTCTCGGAACATTTGCTTGAGGGTGCCTTCATACAAGTTTGCTCCCAGGTTCCTTGGACCTGTCTCCTATAAGCTGCGGCTGCCTCCTACCCTCAGAATCCCTAACTCCTTCCATGTGTCCCTCCTGAAACCAGTGGTCCTGAACCGCTACAGCAAGACTTCTAGTTCCACAGTTGCCCCCAGCGGTCCTTCTGATGTATTCGAGGTAAAAGAGATCCTGGACTGCAAAAGGGTAGGAGGAAGGACTTTCTATTTGGTGGACTGGAGAGGGTTTGGTCCTGAGGAGAGGTCCTGGGAGCCAGAAGAGAACCTCAGCGCTCCTGCTCTTATTAAAAAATTCCTCTCTCGCTCTGGCCCCAAGAAGTGGGGGCGTAAGAGGGGGGATACTGTAGCGTCCATGGCCGCGGGCCGTCGGGTTCACTCACCTCCCGACGCCCGCAGCCATGGATCCGTTAGCGCTGGTCCCCGTCTCCCTCCTAGGAGACGCCAGCGCTCACTTCTGCTCCATTCGGCTGTGTCCCGTAGGGTGCGCGCGCACGCTCTCGCCCGGCCTTAAAGGGCCAGCGCGCGCAAATAGGAAATCGTCATCACCATCAACTGCCACAATTTCCTAGTCTATAAGAAGGTCCCTGGCCTTCTAATCCTTGCCTGAGCGTTGTTAGTTTTCCCAGTCTGTCTTGCAAATGGTCCCTTAGTGTTTCCCGTTCCAATTGTTACCCGTGCCTTGTTACCCGTTCCTGTTTCCCGAGCTGTGCCTTAGTATCTTAGAATCCGCCACGTCCTGTGTCATCTGCCACGTCCCGAGGAATCTGCCACGTCCTGTGTCATCTGCCACCTCCGGAGGAATCCAACACGTCCTGTGTCATCTGCCACGTCTGGAGGAATCCGCCACGTCCTGTGTCTTCTGCCACGCCCGGAGGAGTCCGCCACGTCTGGCGCAACTTGCGGCTCCTGTGTCATCTGCCACGTTTGGCGCCATCTGCTGCACCCATCTCATCTGTGCCAGAGCTGCGGCCACCATCTGGACTATTCAGGTACCCTTGTGCGGGACATTGTTTTTCTGGGGTGTCCTGTTGTTTGGCCAGCTGCCTCCCAGCTGCGGCGGTATGGCCTAGTGGGTCCACTAACCCGCTTCGTGACACAGCATTATCACATCATGACTGTCAGTCTATATACAGCAGTGTCTCATCATGTCTGACAGTTTATATACAGCAGCATCTCAGCATCATGTCTATCAGCATGTCATCATGTTTATCAGTTTATATACAGCAGCGTCTCATCATGACTCTCAGTCTATATACAGAAGCATCTCAGCATCTTGTCTGTATGTCTACATACAGCAGAGTTCCATCATGTCTGTTAGTCTATATACGGCATCATCTCATCATGTCTTCCAGTCTATATGTACAGCAGCATCTCATAACGACTGTCAGCCTATATACAGAAGCATCTCAGCATCATGTCTGTCAGTCTATATACAGCAGGGCCTTCTCATGTCTGTCAGTCCATATAAAGCAACATCTCAGCTTGTCCAGTGGCGTAACTATAGGGGTCGCAGCGGTCGCAATTTCGACTGGGCCCCGAAGCCAGGGGGGCCCGCGTCCCCACGCACCACATCAATAAAAAGTTACTATAGTAACTGGGTCCTATGTAATAAACTACATGGGCCCCGATTACTATAGTAACTGACAGTACTTACCTTCCTCGTTCCTGAGCGCAGCGGAGGTCCTGATGTCACAGCGCTGTGCGCGGCACATGAAGTCACAACGATATGCGCTGTGCACAACATCCCGACCCTGGATGGAGTCAGGACCTCCGCTGCGGCCGAAAAGGAGGGTAAGTTTAATACCACTGACTCCCGGGACACCCTCCAATCAGCTGTTTTGGAGGGGATGCAGCGCTCGTACAAGTGCTACTTCCCCTTCATTCCGGTCACTTTCTCATACTGTGAATCGCCGACACGGACGTGTCAGCGATTCACAGTGTGAGCAAGTAAGAGAAATGATGGGGAAGCAGCACTTGTACGAGTGCTGCACCCCCTTCAAAACAGCTGATTGGCGGTGGTCCTGGGAGTCGAACCCCGACCCATCAGCTATTGGTGGCCTATCCTGAGGATAGGCCATCAATGGGTAGCCTACCATGTGGTAGGCTTAGATACGGGGTCCAACAAACAGTATCACACATGCATATGGGCCCTGTATCTAAGCCTACCATATGGGTTAGGCTGTGTTCCCATCACTGTTGCCGTTCCGTTGAGGGGTTTCGTCTGAGTTTTCCGTCGGGTAACCCCTCAATGGAAAGGAAAACTGAAACCTCAGCTTCCGTTTCACTCACCATTGATATCAGTGGTGACGGAAACGTTGGTAAAGGTTTCCATTTGCCACAGTTGTGACAGGGTTCCGTTATTCTTGATGCAACCAATAGCACCGTCGACTGCGGGGTACCGGGAAGAGTGGGGTACGATCCAGTACCCGACCATCTGCAGTGATGTTCGGGCACTGGGGCGGCCGCAGGCTGGTATTATTAGGCTGGGAAAGGCCAAATACAGTGGCCGTACCCACCCTGGTAATGCTTGGCTGCTGTGTTGTATCTGGCTGATTATAAAAAAATGTGTGGGATCCCACGTCAGTTTTAAAAAATAAAAAAATAAAAACGTTATTGGAAAGAACGATGTGGGGTTCAACCATTTTTATAACCAGACAAATACAACATAGCAGCAGCAGGCTAGCATTACCAGGGTGGGAAAGGCCACAGTTTTTTGGTTCTCCCAGGGTAATAATACCAGCCTGCGGCCGCGCAAGCACCGCTCCATCACTACAGATGTTCGGGTATTGGATCGCACCCGACTCTTCCCGGTATCCCTGGTGGTGGTGAGTACCGGGGTAATAATGGGGGTTAGTGTTAGCCTCTTCATGTCTAACATCAAGCCACGCCTTAATAATGGACGTTGTCAATCAGCTAGCGGCCATTACTAAGGTGGTAGTAATAAAGTTGAAAAAAAATACATAAGTAAATAAGACATAGAAAAAATATTTTATTGAAATAAAAATCCCACACAGAACGTTCGTTATCCATTTTATTGAGAATAAAAAAACGCCGTTATTGAAGTAGTCCACAAATCCAAACTAGTCAAACACCCGAACTTGTAAAAAAACACAAACACACAAAAATAATTAGTAAGACATAAAAAAGCAAACCAATTCTTATACTTATCTTTCCTGGGTCCCGCGATGGAGCCATTATGTCAGCGAGCTGGGCCCTATATTGAATCCTATCATGTATGATACTGTCTGCTGAGCCACTGTATCTAATCCAATCATATGTGAAAAAGGCCCCATGCACACAAACGTATTTTTGCAGCCACAATTCACCTGCAAATCTGCGGGTGAATTGCGGCCACATTCAGTTCACTGGGCCCATGCACACGACCATGGTTTCCATTGCCCAGGAGCCTGGATCGCAAAAAGAACGGACATGTCTTATTACAGCCACATCTTGCGGTCCAGGCTCATAGAAATTATTGCACGCTATTTGCGGGCGGCTTGCGGGTGACACTCCACGGCCGTCAGAGCCGCAAGTCACAGCCGTGCAGACCACTATGGTCGTGTGCATGAGGCCAAAGTCTGCTAAGCCACTGTATCTAATCCTATCCATAGCTATAGGGTCGTAATGCTATAGATATGCTGTTTTTTATATACACATATACATACACGCACACACATTTTTTTTTTGGGGGGGGGATATATATTGGGGCTAATGCCCCTGACATTTTAAGACCTTAGTGACGCCCCTGGCTGCTAGTGCTGCATCATTGTGTCACTTACGAGACTGAAGGCTACGGGCCGCCGGCCATGAGAAATTTGGGGGGGGGCCCAAGAAGGACCTTTCCATCGGGGCCCATGAGCCTTTAGCTACACCCCTGATCATGTCTGTCAGTGTATATACAGCAGCATCTCAGCATCATGTCTGTCAGTATATATACCGCAGTACTGTATCTCATCATTGTGTCTGTCAGTCTATATACAGCCACATCTTATGATGTCTGTCACTGTCTGTGTTTGAGCATCATTTACATTACTCTTCCTGTGTATTGCTGTTTTTGGAACAAAACAGACACCTTTTCATACTTCTGTACAACCCCTTTAACTTTATTAACCAAATGACAAGAAACCCTAGAGACAGGCAGCCATATTGTACATCATCTAGAAACAGGCAGTCATTTTATAAATCATTTAGAGATATTCGTTAGATAAGGAAAATAAAGAGAGAGAAGCGCTTCATGTGTGAGGACAGGACGTTGTTTACGGCGGGGGTGTAGCAGTTATGATCACTAAACACGTGTTATAGTCACTGTATCGCATCCACAGAACTGTCAGCCTTGAGTCGTTCCTGGGTCTCTGTGTTTGTATCTGATGAATAGCCCAGTTTGGGCTCGAAATGCGTATACTTTTTATGTAATAAAACGCTTTTATACAAAAGAGTCTTTGCATTTTTCCCCGAGGAACCGCACCACAGAGCGTCTCAAAGTAACTACTCACTTTTAAATCTTTTTATTGCTATCATCTAGAAATAGACAGCCATTTAATACATCATCTAGAGACATACGTCCATTTTATACATCATCTGGAGACAGGCAGCCATGTTATACAAGTAAATATACGCACAATGTTTATCATTATTCCACTGCTAGTCCTATTCATTTAGCCCATGGAGGTGCCCTCTATTTTAACCCAACAGATGTATGACTCGTAACCCAATTGCTAACTAATTGCTAGGGTGTCACATAATCTGTGGGGGGGGGGGGTCACATGACTGATGCCATGTTTAGTTGTATTCAGTTAGCACATGGATGCATTATACAGGACAAATGTGTGGGCTATCCTATTCTACTGTGAAAAAACATCCCATCGGAGACAACTAGGATAACTTCCTGTGTGAATGCGCCCTAATATTAGCAACTAATAATTTCATAATACATTTTTATGTATATACTTACATTGTTTGGTGATTATATAATGTTCTTTTGGGGATCTAACTTAAGTTTAATTTCATTTTTGAAAGGTTGCTGTTCCAATTGAGGAAATGCAGCGAATACACTTGCGGTTCATGTTTAGACACAGGTCATCTATGGAATGTAAGTGGTTTTCATTTCTTTGTGGAATAATATCTAATAATTACCCTATTGTTATCCTATGTGTGAACCCTAATTTAACAATGTTCTAATCGTATGTAATTCTATTCCTGTAACAAGCCAAAGACAAAGGAGAGAGGAACTTTGCAATGTCCTATGTGAAGCTGATGAAAGATGATGGAACAACGCTGCACGACGGCAGCCATGACTTGGTGATATTAAAGGTAAATTCAAGCGACACACAGACATGCTGCTCATACAACTCTTTGATGAGAGGAGGGGGAGCAGGATGAGGGAGCAGGGAAAGAAAGACACAGACGCGCTGCCCATAGAAGTCTATGGAGAGGGGAGGAGAGCAGGGAGAGAGAGAGACACACACACAGACACGCTGCCAATAGAAGTCTATAGAGAAGGGGATGAGAGCAGGAGGAGGGAGAGGAGACACCTCAGTTCTGGATTCTCAGCTACACTGCTCATTCCTGCTGTATAATTCCCTCCATGCTGCTGCTGCTTCTATGGATACAGTGGCGTAGCTATAGGGGTCGCAGCGGTCACAATTGTGACCAGGCCCCGAAGCCCCCCGCACCACATCAATAAAAAGTTACTATAGTAACTGGGGCTGCGGGCCCCTGTTACTATAGTAGCTGACACTACTTACCCGCCTGGTTCCAGAGCGCAGTGGAGGTCCTGACGTCACAGCGCTGTGCGCAGCACATGACGTCACAACGCTATGTGCCGTGCACAACATTCCGACCCTGGATAGAGTCAGGACAGGACCTCTGCTGCGGCTGAAGAGGAGGGTACGATTAACCCCTTCCCGCCATTTCACGTACAGTTACGTGATGGGAGATGGCCTTTTTCCGCATCTCCACGTAACTGTACGTGATGGAGATGAAGCTGGCTCAGGAGCTGAGCCAGCGACATCACCGCCGGGTGACAGCTGTATGTTACAGCTGGCACCCTGAGGTATCGGCCAGGACCGGAGCTAGCCTCCGATCCGACCGATTAACCCCTCACATGCTGCGTTCAATAGAGATCGCAGCATGTGAGGAGTTTATAGCCACCGGCGCCCCAGCAACGTGATCACTGGGTTGCCGGTGGCTGCAAATGCGATCGGAGGGGTAATACTTACCTCCCGGTCCGCCAGTAACGGAATCCTCCTATGCCCCGTCGTCGGCGGGGCCCAGGAGGCTTCCGGTACCATCGGCAAGATGGCGCCAGCTCAGCTTCCGGCTCAGAAGCTGAGCCGGCATCATCAGCAGTGGGTGTCCGCTGTATGTTACAGCGGACACCCCGATCTAACGCCAGGAACCGGAGCTAGCTCCGATTCCTGGCATTAACCCCTTCAATGCAGCGATTCAATGCAATCGCTGCATCAAAGTGGTTTGTATGCAATCGGCAGCCTTGCCATGCGATGGCAAGGCTGGCGACTGCTACTATGGCAACAGGATGCCTAACAATGGCTTCCTATCTGCTATTACGTTAGCCGATTAGGCCCCGCCCGGAGGCGGAGCCTGATCGGCTTGCTGTCAGTGAACAACTGACAGTTCTAATACATTGCACTACATAGGTAGTGCAATGTGTTAGAACATCAAAAAAACAGTTGGACCTTCAAGTCCCCTAGTAGGACTAAAGAAAAGTGTAAAAAAAAGTGTAAAAAAAGTAAAAATAAAAGTTGTAAAAAATACAATAAAAGTTTCAAATAATAACACAAAACACAATGCCTTTTTTCCCTTATCAAGTCTTTTATTATTGAAAAAAATAATAAAGCCATACATATTTGGTATCGCTGCGACTGTAACGACCTTAACTATAAAAATATAATGTTATTTATTCCGCACAGTGAACGCCGTAAAAAAAATAACTAAAAAATACTGACATAATTGCTATTTTTTGGTCACTTTGTCTTCCAAAAATTGAAATAAAAAGTGATCAAAAAGTCGCATGTATCCAAAAATGGTACCTATAAAAACTATAACTCGTCTCGCTAAAAACAAGCCCTCATACAGCTCCGTCAACGAAAAATTTAAAACCGTTATGGCTCTCACAACTTGGCGACAGAAAAAATCCATTCTCTTTACAAAAGTTAATTTTATTGTGCAAAAAGTTGTAAAACATAAAAAGTGCTATAAATTAGGTATTACCGGAATCGGACTGACCTGCAGGATAAAGGTAACATGTAATTTATAACGCATGGTGAACGCTGTATAAAAATAACTAAAAAAATATGCCAGAATTGCTGTTTTTTGGTCACCTTGCCTCCCAAAAAAAAAAAAGGATAACAAGTGATCAAAAAGTCGCATGTGCCCCAAAATGGTACCAATAAAAACTACAGCTCGTCACGCCAAAAAAAAACAGCCCTCATAACACTACGTCTATGAAAAAATAAAATTAGTCAAGGCACCAATAAGCCAGGAAATAAAAATATGCAGTTGTGCCCGAGGGGAACGTTTCTTCTGTTTCAAGTGGCGAATTATCAAGGCCCCTAAAATTAGGGAACCAGGAAGGGGAGGGTCCAAACATATCTGCTGGAAGTGAGGGCGCCCGTATTATACCAGGACAACACTTTCCTGCAAAATCCCCCAAACTGCAAAGGTGCGGAGTGTGGACCAAAAGGGGAATAAGTAAAGACCATTTATTAGTGCGACACCGGCCTGTGCAGAAAGGATTGTGTCACAGCATAACAAACATCTATGGATTATTTTATTGTTTTTTTTTACCCCACTATACCACCTGACTATGCCCCTTATATACTCCGCCCGCCTTACATGTACCCCCACATTATAAACGGAAACACCAGTAAGACTCAAAACAAAAACTACTACAAGCAAAATCCACGCTCCAAAAGCCAAATGGCGCTACCTCCATTCTGAACCCTACAGTGTGCCCAAACAGCAGTTTACTTCCACATATATGGCATCGCCATACCCGTGAGAACACTTTTAACAATTTTTGGGGTGTGTGTCTCCAGTGGCACAAGCTGGGCGCCACATATTGGCATATCTATTGAAAAACCATTTTCACTCTGCAACATCGCGTGCACACCAATTTCTCCCAATCACCTGTGGGGTTAATATGCTCACTACACCCGTAGGTGAGGGGTGTAGTTTCCAAAATGGGGTCACTTCTGGGGGGGATCCACTGTTTTGGTCCCACAGGGACTTTGCAAATGCGACATAGCGACCAGAAACCAATCCAGAAAAATCTGTACTCCAAAAGCCAAATGGCGCTCCCTCCCTTCTGAGCCCTACTCTGTGCCTAAACAGCAGTTTATTACCACATATGTGGTATTGCCGTACACAGGAGAAGTTGCTTTACAAGTGTTGGGGTGCTTTTTTTCATTTATTTGTTGAGAATATGAAACATTTTCAGCTAAAACTACGTCTTATTGAAGAAAAAGGATTTTTTTTATTTTCACTGCCCAATTCTAATAAAATCTATGAAACACCTGTGGGGTCAAAATGCTCACTACACCCCTAGATGAATTCCTCAAGGGGTGTAGTTTCGTGAATCGAGTGACTTTTGGGGAGTTTTCACTGTACTGGTACCTTAGGAGCTTTGCAAATGCGACATGGTGTCAAGAAACCAATCCAGCAAAATCTGTGCTCCAAAAGCCAAACGGCACTCCTTCTCTTCTGATCCTTGCCGTATGCCCAAACAGCAGTTTATGACCACAAATGGGGTATTGCCGTACTCCAGAGAAGTTGCTTTACAAATGTTGGGGTTCTTTTATTCCTTTATTTGTTGAGAAATAGAAAAATGTTGAGCTAAAGCTACGTCTTATTGGAAAAAAGGATTTTTTTTATCTTCACTGCCCAATTCTAATAAAATCTATGAAACCCCTGTGGGTTCAAAATGCTCACTACACCCCTAGATGGATTCTTCAAGGGGTGTAGTTTCCTAAATGGAGTAACTTTTTTGGTGTTTTTACTGTTTTGGTCCCTTAGGGGCTTTGCAAATGCGACGTGGTCTCCGCAAACCATTCCTGATAAATTTGAGCTCCAAAAGCCAAATGGCGCTCTTTCCCTTCTAAGCTCCGCCGTGTGTCCAAACAGCCGTTTATGACGACATGCAGGGTATTGTTTTACTCGTGAGAAATTTCTTTCCAAAAGTAGTGGTGCATTTTCTCCTTTTAGTCCTTGTGGAAATTAGAAAAAATAAGCTAAACCTACATTTTCTTTGAAAGAATGTAGATTTTCATTTTCACGGCCTACTTCCAATAATTTCTGCAAAAAACCTGCGGGGTCAAAATGCTCACTATACCCCTAGATAATTTCCTCAAGGGGTATAGTTTCCAAAATGGGGTCACTTTTGGGGGATTTCCACTGTTTTGGTGCCGCAAGAGCCTTTCAAACCCGACATGGAGCCTAAAATATTTTCTAATAAAAAGGAGGCCCCAAAATCCTCTAGGTGTTCCTTTGCTTCTGAGGCCGCTGCTTCAGTGAATAAGTGCACTAGGGCCACATGTGGGGTATTTCTAAAAACTGCAGAATCTGGGCAATAGATATTGAGTTGCGTTTCTCTGGTAAAACTTTCTGTGTTACAAAAAAAATAGATGAAAAATGAATTTCTGCAAAAAAAAAAAAGAAATTTGAACATTTCACATCTACTTTGCCTTAATTCCTGTGAAACATCTAAAGGGTTAAGAAATTTCTAAATGCTGTTTTGAATACTTTGAGGGGTGAAGTTTTTAAAATGGGGTGAGTTATCGAGGGTTTCTTATATATAAGGCCCTAAAATCCACTTCACAACTGAACTGGCCCCTGTAAAAATAGCCTTTTGAAATCTTCTTGAAAATGTGAGAAATTGCTGCTAAAGTTCTAAGCCTTGTGATGTCATAGAAAAATAAAAGGATGTTCAAAAAACGATGCAAATCTAAAGTAGACATATGGGGGATGTTAATTAGCAACAATTTTGTGTGGTATTACTATCTGTCTTACAAGCAGATACATATAAATTTAGAAAAATGCAAATTTTTGCAATTTTTCGCTAAATTTTGGTGTTTTTCACAATTAAATACTTAATGTATCGAGCAAATTTTGCCAGTAACATAAAGTCCAATGTGTCACGAGAAAACAGTCTCAGAATCGCTTGGATAGGTAAAAGCATTCCGGAGTTATTACCACATAAAGTGAAACATGTCAGATTTGAAAAAATTGGCTGTGTCCTGAAGGCCAAAACAGGCTGTGTCTTGAAGGGGTTAATATCCCTCTATGCTGAAGCTGATAGGTGGAGTCCGACTCCCGGGACCCCGCCAATCAGCTGTTTTGAAGAGGCCGCAGCGCTCGTATCCTGAGGATAGGCCATCTATGTTTAGGGACTGGACAACCCCCTTTAACCCCTTCCCGTAGTAAACAACTTTAAGATTTTCATTTTCGTTTTTTCCTCCCCACATTCCAGAAACCATAACGGGGGCTTGATTTTTGCGGGACGAGTTGTAGTTTTTCGTAGCACCATTTATTTTTCCATATAATGTACTAGGAAATGAGAAAAAAATTATTTGTGGGGTAGAAAATGAAAAAAAACAGCGATTCCTCCATGTTTTTTTTCGCGCCGTTTTTACAGAATTCACTGTGCAATTAAAACAGCATGTTAACTTTATTCTGTGGGTCAATACGATTATGGCGATACCAAATATATATAGTTTTTTCTATATTTTTCTACTTTTACATGTACAATTTTCCGTCCATTAAGTGGTATGAGGGCTTATTTTTTGCGGGATAAGCTGTAGTTTTTAATAATACCATGTTGGTGTACATGCGACGGTTTGATCACTTTTTATTTCATTTTTTGAAGAATAGACATTCTGGTGTTTACAATTTATTTTTTTTACGGCGTTCACCGTGCAGGTTAAATAATTATATATTGTAATAGTTCAAACTTTCACGGACGTGGCGATACCAATTGTGTTTATTTTTTTTTTTTTTTACTATGCTCTAGGGGGAAAATGGGAAAAAGGGGGTTTTCTGAACTTTTAATTTTTAATTTTTTTTTTACACAAAAAAACAACTTTATTTAACTCATTTTTACTTGTTTTATTAGTCCCCCTAGGGGACTTCAACCAGTGATCGTTAGTTCGCTTGCACGATATACTGCAATATTAATGTTTTGCAGTATATCGTGATTCTGAAAGGCACCTATTAAGCCCTGCCAGAGGCAAGGCTTAATAGGTGTACAAAGATGGCGGACCTGGAGGCGTTCATTAAGCCCCCAGGCAGCCATAGCAACCGATTGCGTTGCGGGGGGCCCAATGAGCTGTTAGAGGGGGTCGCCCTCCTCTTTCTGACAATTTTAATGCTGCGGTCGGTATTGACCGCAGCATTTAACGAGTTAAACGAGCGGGATCGCGCTCGAGCGCGATGCTGCTAGTTACTCTGAAGTGTCGGCTGTAACATACACCCGACACCGGCATCGTATGGAGCGAGCTCACTGCGTGAGCCCGCTCCATACTTCCCCTACCCGACTTTGGCGTATGGATACGTCAAATGTCGGGAAGGGGTTAAGCCTACGATGTAGCAGGCTTAGAGGGCCCATGAGACAGGATCACAGATTGTGTGATGCTGTCTGCTGGGCTCCGTATCTAAGCCAATCACATGATAGGCTTAGATACAGGGCCCATGTGTGCTCCTGTCTGATGGGCCCTGTACAGGGCCGGACTGGGACTTAAAATCAGCCCTGGCATTTTTAAGCACACAGGCCCACCGCAGGCCATATGCAGCCGCCAGTGTTGGGCTGGGACCACCTTTCATCTATACAAGAAATGGGGAGATTTATTAAAACAGGTGTAAATGAAAAGAGGAATAGTTGCTGATAGCCCCAACTCCAACGAATCTACTGCTTTTCCAGTAGATTTTCTAGAGGATTTTTTTTTGTATATAGTGCCCTACATATAGCCCCCCCTGTAGATGGTGCCCCACATATAGCCTCCCCTGTATATGGTGTCCCACATATGGCCCCCCAGTAGATAGTGCCTCACATATAGCCTCTCCTGTAGATTGTGGCCCACATATACCCCCCCCCCCCGTAGATATTACCCCTCACAATTTTAAGTGGAAAAAAAGACCAAAAAAAAACAACTTTACACACTCACCTCGATCCCGCTCCCACGTCATCCTATGTCAATGCAGGTCTGCTGGGGCTGAAAGATGGCGCTGATTGGCAGGGCAGAATGACTTGCTCCATCAATCAGAAGCGGTGCGGTGATGTCATCGCGCCGCTAGCATTTTTGAAAGGCACTGATTGGCGGGGCGATTCTTTCTGCCCTGCCAATCAGCGTCATTGTAAGGCAGATACAATTAGTGCATGAGGGGGTGGTGGCAGCTGGTTTCAGTGGTGCCGCCGCCGCCCAGGGCCAATCCTACCTTTTCTGCTGCCTGAGGTGAAAATTGAAATGGCGCCTCCCAGATATTGATTGGCATCTCCCTGACTGTTCTACATTACTACCAGCCTTCTCCTTTGCCTTGTACTCCCCTGCATGTGCGGTGCAGTGATGAAGCCGGGCAGAGTACAACTCGCTGAACGGTGCGTGTTCATGGAGTACAAGGCAATGGTGCATCCAAGAAAGTTGGAGAAGACTGGTAGTGATGTATAACAGCCAGGGGGATGTCAACTAAGCATGGAAAGGTGGGTTTGCAGTTAGGACTGTGTGACTCTTCAGGATAGCGGCACCGACCCATGATCCTTTATAGAGTAATTAGCAAATAGCGTGCACTATTTTAAAAGTTGATTTTAAAGATTTGACTGCATCTGAAACAAACATACAGGGGAATGTTTGAAAATATTGTCAGGTCATGTATTACTGCATGGTGGCAGTTCAAGGGGTTAAAACTACCAGAGAGGTTCTGATTAAACTTACAATGAATTGCAACAATGCCATCTGCTCTACACCATAACTAAGCTCAGTACATATATACAACACCAGAACCAAGCTCAGTACATATATACAGCACCAGAACATAGCTCAGTACATATATACAGCTCCAGAACAAAGCTTAATACATATATACAACACCAGAACCAAGCTCTGTACATATATACAGCACCAGAATGAAGCTCAGTACATAAATAAAGCACAAACTCCAAGCTCAGTACAAATACATTTCAGTACAGAGATCATTTGCACAGTCAGGTTAGCAGCTTCCAGTATGACCTGAACAATGGTAATGATATACTGGGAGTTGCTTACTCCCCAAAAAATAGTACCCTCCATCATCTGTACAGATCATACAGTAATAATTAGGCTTCATTCTCACCTGCGTCAGGGTTCCATTCATGGGTCCGTCAGACCTTTCTGTCAGGGGAACCAACGAACAGAAACCAAACAGAAACAATAGCTTTTTTACCATTAACATTGATTTCAATGGTAACGCTTCCGTTGCTAATGGTTTCCGTTTGTCTCCGTTTGTCTCCGTTTCGCAATGTTTCCGTTTTTTTGCCGGAATCAATAGAGTATTCCACTGTATCCACCTGTAATCTATGACGTTTAAGTAACTTAGATGTGATCTATTATAGGTGGAACCTGCATGTCAGAGACACACAGGACACGTGATTTTAACGTACCCATTGACTTCAATGGGTGCGTGATGCGTGAACAACGCACAAATATAGGACATGTCGTGAGTTTTTCGCAGCGGACTCACTCTGCGCAAAAATCACGGACCGTCTGCACTGCCCCATAGAATAACATAGGTTCGTACGACACGCGTGAAAATCACACGCGTTGCACGGACGTATATCACGCTCGTGTAAACGAGTTCTAAGGCTGGGTTCACACGACCAAGTTACGTCCGTAATGTACGGAACGTAATTCGGCCGGAAGACCCGGATCGAACACAGTGCAGGGAGCCGGGCTCCTAGCATCATAGTGATGTCCGATGCTAGGAGTCCCTGCCTCGCTGCAGGACAACTGTCCCGTTCTGTAATCATGATTACAGTACGGGACAGTAGTTCCACGCAGAGGTAAGGACTCCTAGCATCGTACATAACTATGATGCTAGGAGCCCGGCTCCCTGCACTGTGTTCGGTCCGGGTCTTCCGGCCGAATTACGTTCCGTACAATACGGACGTAAGATGGTCGTGTGAACCCAGCCTTAATGTCTGCAAAAAACTGCATGGACATTAACAATCATTTCAAAACTGTGCTGACTCGTGGGAATGCATCATGTTGACGTGGTTTGCAGCTGTATCATTGTAAGGGTATGTTCACACGACAGCGTCCGTAACGGCTGAAATTACGGGGATGTTTTCAGGAGGAAACATCCCCGTAATTTCAGCCGTAACGACATGTGCAGGCGCTTGAACGCCGCGTCAGTTACGGACGTAATTGGCGCTGCTATTCATTGGAGTCAATGAATAACGACTCCAATTATGCCCCAAGAAGTGACAGGTCACTGACAGCGGCGCGTAAATATACGCCTCGTGTGAACAGACAAACGTCAGCCCATTGCTTTCAATGGGCAGATGTTTGTCAGCGCTATCGAGGCGCTTTTTTCGGACGTAATTCGGGGCAAAAACGCCCGAATTACGTCCGTAATTAGTGTGTGTGCACATACCCTAAGACAACAGCTACTATATGTATACACCGGGTTCCAAATTATTATGCAAATGTTATTTTTCGCTGCTTTTCCTAAATAGTCGATGCAAATGACAGTCCATATAATCTTCAAGCCATCAACCGTTGGAGTATAATTCAAATTTTATTGAACAAATCTCCTAATGATAACAGATTTTTTTTTTAGAAGTAAAAAACTCAAAATGCACTGTTTCAAATTATTATGCACAACAGAGATCAAAACATTTTAGAGGTTGTAAAGAGAACTAAAATGGTAATTTGTTGAATTTGCAGCATCAGGAGGTCATATTTATAGAAATCAAAAGCTCTTTCAATAAAAAAAACTTAACAGGCCAAGTTACATGTTAACATAGGACCCCTTCTTTGATATCACCTTCACAATTCTTGCATCCATTGAATTTGTGAGTATTTGGACAGTTTCTGCTTGAATATCTTTGCAGGATGTCAGAATAGCCTCCCAGAGCTTCTGTTTTGTTGTGAACTGCCTCCCACCCTCATAGATATTTTTCTTGAGGATGCTCCGAAGGTTCTCAATAGGGTTGAGGTCAGGAGAACATGGGGGCCACACCATGAGTTTCTCTCCTTTTATGCACATAGCAGCCAATGACACAGAGGTATTCTTTGCAGCATGAGATGGCGCATTGTCATGCATGAAGATAATTTTGCTACGGAAGGCACGGTTCGTCTTTTTGAATCACGGAAGAAAGTGGTCAGTCATAAACTCTACTTACTTTGCAGAGGTCATTTTCACACCGGCAGGGACCCTAATGGGGCCTACCAGCTCTCTCCCCATGATTCCAGCCCAAAATATGACTCCGCCACCTTCTTGCCGACGTCGCAGCCTTGTTGGGACATGGTGGCCATTCACCAACCATCCACTACTCCATCCATCTGGACCATCGAGGGTTGCACGGCACTCATGAGTAAACAACACGGTTTGAAGATTAGTCTTCATGTATTTCTGAGCCCACTGCAACCGTTTCTGCTTGTGAGCATTGTTTAGGGGTGGCCAAATAATAGCTTTATGCACACTTGCAAACCTCTGGAGGATCCTACACCTTGAGGTTCGCGGGACTCCAGAGGCACCAGCGGCTTCAAATACCTGTTTCTGCTTTGCAATGGTATTTTAGCAGCTGCTCTCCTAATCCTATTAATTTGTTGGGCAGAAACCTTCCTCATTATGCCTTTATCTGAACTAACCCGTCTGTGCTCTGAATCAGCAACAAATATTTTCACAGTACGATGATCACGCTTACGTTTTCTTGAAATATCCAATGTTTTCATACCTTGTCCAAGGTATTGCACTATTTCACGCTTTTCGGCAACAGAGAGATCCTTTTTCTTTCCCATATTGCTTGAAACCTGTATCCTGCTTAATAATGTGGAACGTTCTTCTTAAGTAGTTTTCCTTTGATTGGGCACACCTGGAAAAATTATTATCACAGGTGTCTGAGATTGATTACAATGATCCAAAAAGCCCTAAGGGTATGTGCACACGGTAGCAGGCTTTTACGTCTGAAATGACAGACTGTTTTCAGGAGAAAACAGCTGCCTCGTTTCAGACGTAAAAGCTCCTCCTCGCATTTTGCGAGGCTTCTCTGGCAGCCGTAAATTTTGAGCTGTGCTTGAGTTCAATGAAGAACGGCTCAAATTACGTCTGAAAGAAGTGTCCTGCACTTCTTTTGAGGAGGCTGTATTTTTATGCGTCGTCGTTTGACAGCTGTCAAACGACGACGCGTAAATGACAGGTTGTCTGCACAGTACGTCGGCAAACCCATTCAAATGAATGGGCAGATGTTTGCCGACGTATTGTAGCCCTATTTTCAGACGTAAAATGAGGCATAATACGCCTCGTTTACGTTTGAAAATAGGTCGTGTGAACCCAGCCTTAGACACAATACCATCCATGAGTTTAATTGAAAAACCAATAATTAAATGTTTATGACACTTAAATCCAATGTGCATAATAATTTGGAACACGGTGTATACTGTACGGCTATGTTCACACAGGACGGATATGCTCTGTAAAAGCACACAGCATTTACGCGCTGTGCACCGCAGTGAATTCCGGATGAAAAACCGCACCAATTGTGGTGCAGTTTTTCAGTCAGGAATGGCCGCTGCGGAAAACTGAGAAGAAAAAGTGGATACTTACCATAGGGACGCTTCCCTCCTACATCCTGCAGCCCTGGGATGATGATTGGCTGCAACATTAACATGGATGAAACGTCATCCCAGGAGGCCGGCCCGGACAAAAAAATCGGAATTCTGGGTAAGTATAAGATTAACATTTTTACTGAGTTGCGATTTTTTTTACATCGGAATCTCTGCATTTCCGCCGCAAAAAAACACAACATCTGCTATTTGTTGCGAGTTTTACCTCCCTATTGAATTAAACCCGAAACAAGTAAGCAGAATTTATGCAAATACGATTGACATGCTGCGGATTAACAAAACGGACAGCAGGTAAAATTCTGAGCCTTTTTTCCTGCTCATCGTATGATTGAGATTTGTTCAAATCTCACCCACTCTGCTTCTACTGCATTAGGGCTTGTCCACACGTAACGGAATTGCTGTATATTTTCCATCCGGAATTGCGGAAGGAAAATACGCAGAATACTGTAGCAGCGAAGTGGGGGAGAAAAACGAAGCAAAATACGCATCATTTTCTGCAGCAATTCCAATACGTGTAGAGAAGCCGTTTTGCTGCGGATTTAGGGTTTGTCCACAGACAATCGAATTGCTGCAGAAAATGTCTGCATCAATTCCGTTTGAAACTCAAAGGCTTTCCGCTCTGGCAAAAACGCACCATTTCCTGCGGTGTTTGCGGCAGAAAATGGTGCGTAAATTGCGGCGTTTTTCTCATTGTTGGGAGATGGAGACGTCTCTTATGAAAAACGCAGCAACTCTGCACACTTTCCGTAGTGGGAATTGACATTCTGCGTTCTGTAAATTACGCACCGCAGGTCAATTTTGGCTCGGAAATTTTACGCAGCGTGTGGGTGAGATTTGTTAAATCTCATCCACTTTGCTTCTACTGTATTCTGCTGCATTTTTTCCGGCCGGAAATTTACAGCCGGAAAAAACGTAGCATATCAGGAGTGTGTGGAAGAGCCCTTACCATAATGAAATCCACTGGTAAAATCTGCAGTATTTAAACTATGAGTAAAAAGAAATACAGGGAACAGGGAAGGGGGGCTGGAGGGGGAGATTTTAGCGTAGCACAGGGAGTTTTAGTAATAGCAGCACAGACCACGGCTGCTATTACAGTTGGACGGCAGTTCTTAGCTGCTGTGTCGGCTGCCCCCTTACAAATGCTGTATCCTGCCACCTGAGCCGACACTGATCGTTTGGACGGCAAGCAGGTGGCCCACTCTTTAGCGGCCCATCTGGCATTTGCCAGAACTGCCAGATGGCCAGTCCGGCCCTGGCCCTGTATATAAGTCTACCTCACAGTAGGCTTATATACAGGGCCCCAGCAGACAGTAATCTTATACTGTATAAGATTACTGTCTGCTGGGGCCCTGTATCTAAGCATGTTACATAACCACATGGTAAGCTTAGATACAGGGCCCATATGTGATACTGTCTGTTGGACCCTGTATCTAGGCCTACCACATGGTAGGCTTCGAAACAAGCCTCTAGCAGACAGTAATCTTATACTGTATAAGATTACTGTCTGCTGGAACCTGTATCTAAGCCTACCATGTAGTAGACTTAGTTAGATACAGGGTCCAAAAGACAGTATCACACATGGGCCCTGTATCTAAGCCTATCATGGTCAGTGGACTACGTCGGATTCGAGGACTACTTCGATGGCGACTTTTTTTATTATCAATAAAATGGTTAATGAGGGTTGTGAGTTTTTTTTTTATTTCAATAAAATATTTTTTCTATGTCTTTGTGCTTTTTTTAAACTTTATTACTACCGCCTTAGTAATGGCCAACGGCTGATTGACAGCGTCCATTACTAAGGCGTGGCTTAGTGTTAGTCGGTGCAGAGGCTAATACTAACCCCCATTATTACCCTGGTACCCACAGCTAACAGTGGTGCCGGGAAGAGCCGGGTACGATCCAGTACTTGACCATGTGTAGTGATGCTCGGATACTTGGGCGGCTGCGGTAGTGCTAGCCTGCTGCTTCTTTATTGTATCTGGCTGGTTATGAAAAACCCACGTCATTTTTAAAAAAAATAAAAAATTATTGGAAAGAACGATGTGGGGTCCCCTCCCAGTTTTCATAACCAGCCAGATACAACATAGCAGCAGCAGGCAGCATTACCAGGGTGGGAAGGGCCACTGTTTTTGGCCTTCCCCAGCCTAATACTACCAGCCTGCGGCTGCCCCAGTGCCCGACCATCACTTCAGATGGTCGGGTACTGGTTCGTACCCGGCTCTTCCCAGTATTCCTGGTGGCGGTGGGTACCGGGGTAATAATGTTTGGTTAGTGTTAGCCTCTGCACCACAATAACATTAAGCCCTGCCTTAGTAATGAATGTTGTCAATCAGCCAGCTATTAAAGTTTAAAAAAATACAAGGACATAGAAAAAATATTTTATTTAAATAAAAAACCCACACAACCCTCATTAACCATTTTATTGAGAATAAAAAACCCCTATCATTGAAGTAGTCCTCGAATCCGACATAGTCCAATGACCAAACCTGTAAAATAACACAAACAAAAATAATTAGTAACACATAAAGAAGCAAAACAATTATTATTCTTGCCTTTCTTGGGTCCAACAATGGACCTGCAATGTTACATAGTTACATAGTTACATAGTTAGTACGGCTGAAAAAAGACACATGTCCATCAAGTTCAACCAAGGGACGGGAAAAGGGAAGGAAAAATTTCTACACATAGGAGCTAATATTTTTTTGTTCTAGGAAATTATCTAACCGTTTTTTAAAGCCATCTACTGTCCCTGCTGTGACCAGCTCCTGCGGTAGGCTATTCCATAGATTCACAGTTCTCACGGTAAAGAAGCCTTGTCGCCTCTGCAGCTTGAACCTTTTTTTCTCCAGACGGAGGGAGTGCCCCCTTGTTTTATGAGGGGGTTTTACAAGGAACAGGATTTCACCATATTTTTTGTATGTGCCATTAATATATTTATATAAGTTAATCATGTCCCCCCTTAGTCGTCTTTTTTCAAGGCTAAATAGGTTTAATTCTTTCAATCTTTCCTCATAACTTAAATTCTCCATGCCCCTAATTAGCTTCGTTGCTCTTCTTTGTATTTTTTCCAACTCCAGGGCATCCTTTCTATGAACTGGAGCCCAGAACTGAACTGCATATTCTAGATGAGGCCTCACTAATGCTTTGTAAAGTTGTAATATTACATCCCTGTCCCGTGAGTCCATGCCTCTTTTAATACACGACAATATCCTGCTGGCCTTTGAAGCAGCTGATTGACACTGCATGCTGTTATTGAGTTTATGATTTACAAGTACACCCAGATCCTTCTCAACAAGTGAATCCGCCAGTGTAGCTCCCCCTAGGACATATGATGCATGCAGGTTGTTGGTACCCAGATGCATAACTTTACATTTATCTACATTAAACTTCATCTGCCAAGTGGACGCCCAAACACTTAGTTTGTTTAAATCTGCCTGCAATTCATGAACATCCTCCATAGACTGAACTATATTACATAGCTTGGTGTCATCTGCAAAAATAGAAATAGTGCTATTAATCCCATCCTCTCTATCATTAATAAATAAGTTGAATAATAGTGGTCCCAGCACTGAACCCTGGGGTACACCACTTATAACTGGGGACCATTCAGAGTAGGAATCATTGACCACAACCCTCTGGATACGGTCCTTGAGCCAATTCTCAATCCAATTACAAACTATATTTTCTAAACCTATAGTCCTTAATTTACCCATTAGGCGTCTATGGGGGACAGTGTCAAATGCCTTTGCAAAGTCCAAAAACACTAAATCCACAGCGGTCCCTCTGTCTAGACTTCTGCTCACCTCTTCATAAAAACAGATTAGGTTAGTTTGACAACTTCTGTCCTTAGTAAAACCGTGCTGGCTGTCATTTATAATGCTATTTATTGTCACATAATCCTGTATATAGTCCCTCAATAGCCCCTCAAACATTTTCCCCACAATGGATGTTAAGCTTACTGGTCTATAATTACCCGGGGAAGACCTAGAGCCCTTTTTTAAAATAGGCACCACATTTGCGCTGCGCCAGTCCCTTGGCACTATACCAGTCACTAGAGATTCTCTGAATATTATGAAAAGGGGGACAGAAATAACTGAACTAAGCTCTTTAAGAATTCTAGGGTGTAACCCATCTGGTCCCGGGGCCTTGTGCACATTTATTTTATTTAATTTAGCTTGGACCATATCTACATTCATCCAATTCAGTATATCAACTGATATATTAACAGCACTGGCACCGGCTACATCAGCTGCTCTTTCTTCTGTTGTATATACAGAGCTAAAGAACCCATTTAGTAACTCTGCCTTCTCTTGATCCCCTGTGATCAACTCCCCATTACCATTATCTAGGGGTCCTACATGTTCAGACCTTGGCTTTTTAGCATTTATATACTTGAAGAATTTTTTGGGATTTGTTTTACTATCCTTGGCCACCTGCCTTTCATTTTGTATTTTTGCTAATTTTATTACCTTTTTACAGATTTTATTAAGCTCTTTATATTTTACAAAGGCTGCAGATGTACCCTCAGATTTGTATTTTTTAAATGCCCTTTTTTTGTCGTTTATTGCCCCTTTCACAGAAGGTGTAAGCCATGTGGGGTTTAATTTGAGTCGTTTATACTTGTTACCTATAGGAATAAATTTTGCACTATAATAACTCAAAGTAGATTTGAAAATCTCCCATTTATCATTTGTTCCATTATTTGACATTAGTTCTTCCCAGTCCATATCCTGAATTGCAGCCCTCATCCTGGGGAAATTGGCTTTCTTAAAATTAAATGTTTTTGCCCTCCCAGCCTGCGTTTGTTTTTTACAGTATAGGTAAAATGTAACTATATTATGATCACTGTTACCGAGGTTTTCACGAACATTGACATTCCCAACAAGATCTGAATTATTAGAAATGACCTGATCCAACAGAGCTTCACCTCTAGTCGGGTCTTCCACAAACTGGCCCATAAAATTTTCCTGCAACAGGTTGAGGAAATGTCTCCCATTTGCAGTTGAAGCCGAACCATGACACCAATTAATATCCCGGAAATTAAAATCTCCCATTATCACTACAGTACCCGCCTGTGCAGCCCGCTCCATCTGTTTATATAGCTGAACTTCCATCTCCTCAGTTATATTGGGGGGTCTATAGATTACACCAAAAGTAATTTTTTCAGTGTTTACCTCCCTATCTAGTTCCACCCACAAGGTTTCAACCTCCTCACAGTATTCACCCACTATTGTCTCTTTCACACTCGCCTAGCGAGTTAGCGAGCTGGCCCTATATCTAATTCAATCATGTGTGATACTGTCTGCTGAGCCACTGTATCTAATCCTAGCCATAGTTTATATGGTCGTAGTGCTATAGATATGCTGTCTCCTATACACGCCTAAGAGACCCAGCGATGCAACTGAAAGCTGCAGGCTGTCGGCCATGAGAAGTTTGCGGGCAGGGGGTGGGCAGTAAGAACTTTTATATTCTCCTCTTTTATGTGTGCAGTGTACAGAAGACATGATAGCCGTTAGGCTTCAGCCACTAGCTCAGAGAATTAGAGATATAGCTTGCAGAGGGGAAAATTACTCCTCATTTGGACACACTAAGTGTTTGGGCATCCACTTGGCAAATGAGGTTTAACCCCTTCAGGACTGAGCCTGTTTTGGCCTTGTGGACGCAGCCAATTTTAAAAAATCTGACGTGTCACTTTATGTGGTAATAACTTGGGAATGCTTTTACCTATCCACGCGATTCTTAGATTGTTTTCTCGTGACATATTGTACTCTATGTTAATGGAAAAATGTGATCAATAAATTCAATATTTGTTTGTGAAAATCACAAAACTTTAGAGAAAATTTGCAAAAATTAGCATTTTTCTAAATTTAAATGCATCTACTTGTAAGATAGATAGTAATACCACACACAATATTTACTAATTAACATTTTCAATATGTCTACTTTATGTTGGCATAGTTTTTTAACATCCTTTTATTTTTCTAGGACGATAGAGGGCTTAGAACTTTAGCAGCAATTTCTCAGATTTTCAAGAACATTTTCAAAACCTATTTTTATAGGTACCAGTTCAGTTCTGAAGTGGCTTTTAGGGCCCTATATATATAAGAAACCCCCATAAGACACCCAATTTTAAAAACGGCACCTCTCAAAGTATTCATTACAGCATTAAGAACGTTTCTTAACCCTTTAGGTGTTTCACAGGAATTAAAGCTAAGTAGAGGGGACATTTACAAATTAAATTTTTTTGTCGGAAAATCCATTTTAATCAATTTTTTTCTGTAACACCAAAGATTTTACCAGAGAAACGCAACTCAATATTTATTTCCCAGAGTCCGCAGTTTTTAGAAATATCCCACATGTGGCCCTATTGTGCTAATGGACTGAAGCACCGGCCTCAGAAGCAAATGAGCACCTAGAGGATTTTGGGGCCTCCTTTTTATTAGAATATATTTTAGGCACCATGTCAGGTTTGAAGAGGTCTTGTAGTGCCAAAACAGTGGAAACACCCCCAAAGAGACACCATTTGGCAAACTACACGCCCAAGGAATTCATCAAGGGGTATAGAGCTTTTTAACCCCACAGGTTTTTTGCTGTATTTAGTGGAATTAGTCCGTAAAAATGAAAATCTAAATTTTTTCCAATCGAAAGAAAAAGCGCCCCAAGATTTGTAAAGCAATTTCTCCTGATTACGGAAATACCCATATGTGGAAATAAACGGCTGTTTGGACACACGGCACGGCTCAAAAGGGAGGGAGCACTATTTGACTTTTGGAGATCAAGTTTACTCAATTGGTTTTCGGGTGTCATGTCGCATTTGCAAAGCCCCTGAGGGACCAAAACAGTGGACACCCCCCAGAAGTGACCCCATTTGGGAAACTACAGCCCTAAAAAGAATTTGTCTAGGGGTATGGTGAGCATTTTGATCCCATAGGTTTTTTTGCTGAATTTAGTGTAATTAGGCCGTCAAAACTTCTATTGTTTTTTATTTTATTATTTTCACGCCGTTCACCGTTAGCTATAAATGACATATTTAATTTATTATGTGGGTCGATGCGATTACAGCGATAACATATGTATATAGGTTTTTTATGTTTTACGGTGTTTGCACGATAAAATCACAGTTTTAAAAAAATGATTTCGTTTTTGTGAGCCACAACTTTTTTATTTTTCAATCAGGAAAGCTGTGTGAGGGCTTGTTTTTTGCGGAACAAACTGTAGTTTTTATTGGTACAGTTTTTCATTACATGCGACTTTTTGATCCCAATTTATGCAATTTTTTTCGGAGCTGAAGTGACTAAAAATAGCGATTTCGGTATCGCTTTTTAATATTTTTTTTATGGCGGTCACCATGCGGGATAGATTACATTATATTTTTATAGTTCAGGCCGTTACGGACGTGGCGATACCAATTATGCATAGATTATTATTTTTTTCTAATAATAAAGGGCGATTTCTACATTTTATTATTTTGACATTTTACTTTTTAACACTTTTTGAACTTATTTTTTTATAGTCCCACTAGGGACTTGAAGATCCAATTGTTGGATTGTTGTTATAATACCCTGCAATACTTATGTATTGCAGGGTATTATACCTGTCAGTTTCACACTGACAGGAGGAATATTAGGTCCAGCTTCTGGCAGGACCTGATCGCCTTCCATAGATGGCCGACCGGAAGCCTTTGTTAGGCTTCTGGTTGCCATAGCAATCACCCCCCTTCCCCACAACAATCGGCCTACGTAGCGGGTGCTGATGTTACTATAACAGCTTAAATGCAGCGGTCGCTATTGACTGCCGCATTTAAGGGGTTAATCAGTTCGGATCACCGCTGTGATCCGACCCGATGTTTTCCCCCAGTAGTAAGGCTGCTAGTAGTAGCCCGTACTGGGAGATGCCGGGCTGCGGGGATTGCCTGTCTGCTCTGTTAAGAGCACACGTAGATTAACGGGCTGCAGGCACAAGGACCAGTGCTGCAGCCCGTTAATCTACGTGGGGTGGTCGGAAAGGGGTTAATGTTGGTAAATTAAAAGATATGCATCTGGGTACCAACAATCTGCATGCATCATATGTCCTAGGGGGAGCTACAGTGAAGGAAATAAGTATTTGATCCCTTGCTGATTTTGTAAGTTTGCCCACTGTCAAAGACATGAACAGTCTAGAATTTTTAGGCTAGGTTAATTTTACCAGTGAGAGATAGATTATATTTAAAAAAAAACAGAAAATCACATAGTCAAAATGATATATATTTATTTGCATTGTGCACAGAGAAATAAGTATTTGATCCCTTTGGCAAACAAGACTTAATACTTGGTGGCAAAACCCTTGTTGGCAAGCACAGCCGTCAGACGTTTTTTGTAGTTGATGATGAGGTTTGCACACATGTTAGATGGAATTTTGGCCCACTCCTCTTTGCAGATCATCTGTAAATCATTACGATTTCGAGGCTGTCGCTTGGCAACTCGGATCTTCAGCTCCCCCCATAAGTTTTCGATGGGATTAAGGTCTGGAGACTGGCTAGGCCACTCCATGACCTTAATGTGCTTCTTTTTGAGCCACTCCTTTGTTGCCTTGGCTGTATGTTTCGGGTCATTGTCGTGCTGGAAGACCCAGCCACGAGCCATTTTTAATGTCCTGGTGGAGGGAAGGAGGTTGTCACTCGGGATTTGACGGTACATGGCTCCATCCATTCTCCCATTGATGCGGTGAAGTAGTCCTGTGCCCTTAGCAGAGAAACACCCCCAAAACATAATGTTTCCACCTCCATGCTTGACAGTGGGGATGGTGATCTTTGGGTCATAGGCAGCATTTCTCTTCCTCCAAACACGGCGAGTTGAGTTAATGCCAAATAGCTCAATTTTAGTCTCATCTGACCACAGCACCTTCTCCCAATCACTCTCAGAATCATCCAGATGTTCATTTGCAAACTTCAGACGGGCCTGTACATGTGCCTTCTTGAGCAGGGGGACCTTGCGGGCACTGCAGGATTTTAATCCATTACGGCGTAATGTGTTACCAATGGTTTTCTTGGTGACTGTGGTCCAGCTGCCTTGAGATCATTAACAATTTCCCCCCGTGTAGTTTTCAGCTGAGCTCCCACCTTCCTCAGGATCAAGGATACCCCACGAGATGAGATTTTGCATGGAGCCCCAGATCCATGTCGATTGACAGTCATTTTGTATGTCTTCCATTTTCTTACTATTGCACCAACAGTTGTCTCCTTCTCACCCAGTGTCTTACTTATTGTTTTGTAGCCCATTCCAGCCTTGTGCAGGTCTATGATTTTGTCCCTGACATCCTTAGAAAGCTCTTTGGTCTTGCCCACGTTGTAGAGGTTAGAGTCAGACTGATTAATTGAGTCTGTGTACAGGAGTTATTTATACAGGTGACCATTTAAGACAGCTGTCTTTAAAGCTGGCACCAAGTTGATTTGGAGCGTGTAACTGGTCTGGAGGAGGCTGAACTCTTAATGGTTGGTAGGGGATCAAATACTTATTTTTCTGTGCACAATGCAAATAAATGTATATAATTTTGACTATGTGATTTTCTGTTTTTTTTTTTAATATAATCTATCTCTCACTGGTAAAATTAACCTAGCCTAAAAATTCTAGACTGTTCATGTCTTTGACAGTGGGCAAACTTACAAAATCAGCAAGGGATCAAATACTTATTTCCTTCACTGTATAAGGCCCTCAAAGCCACTTCACAACTGAACTGGCCCCTTTAAAAATAGCCTTTTGAAATTTTCTTGAGAATGTGAGAAATTGCTGCTAAAGTTCTAAGCCTTGTAACGTCCTAGAAAAATAAAAGGATGTTTAAAAAACTATGAAAACAAAAAGTAGACATATGGGGGATATTAATTAGCATACATTTTGTGTGGTATAACTGCCTGTCTTACAAGTAGATACATTTAAATTAAAATTTTGGTGTTTTTCACAAATAAATACTGAATGTATCGAGCAAATTTTTCCAGTAACATAAAGTCCAATGTGTCACGATTAAACAATCTCAGAATCGCTTAGATAGGTAAAAGCATTCCGAAGTTATTACCACATAAATTGAAACTCTGTCAGGAAGGTCAAAAGTGGCCAAAAAGGGAAGGGGTTAAAGTGTAGCTAAACGTTTGATAAACTTCTGACATGTCTAGCACTGGCGTAGCTATAGGGGTCGCAGCGGGCGCAATTGCGACCGGACCCTGAAGCCAGGGGGGCCCACGGCCCCCCGCACCACATCAATAAAAAGTTACTATAGTAACTCGGGCCGCGGGCCCCTGTTACTATAGTAACATACTTTACTTACCTTCCTGGTTTCGGATCGCAGCGGAGGTCCTGACGTCAAGCGCTGTGTGCAGCGAATGACGTCACAGCGCTATGCGCCGCGCACTGCATCGAGACGTCAGAACTCCCGCCGCGGCCGAAGAGGAAGGTAAGGTTAACCCTGACTGGCGGGGTCCGACTCCCGGGACCCGCCAATCAGCTGTTTTGAAGGGGCCGCAGCACTCGTACGAGAGCTGCTCCCCTTCATTCCTGTCACTTCATTCCGGTCACACTGTGAATCCGTGTCGGCGATTCACATTGTGGGCGAGTAGTGAAATTAAGGGGAAGCAGCTCTCGTACGAGTGCTGCGGCCCCTTCAAAACAGCTGATTTGCGGGTCCCGAGAGACACATCAGCTATTGATGGCCTATCCTGAGGATAGGCCATCAATGTTTAGGGACTGTACAACCCATAAGCCTACGATGTATCAGGCTTAGGGGGCCCATGAGACAGGATCACAGATTGTGTGATCCTGTCTGCTGGGCCCTGTATCTAAGCCAATCAAATGGTAGGCTTAGATACATGGCCCATGCGTGATCCTGTCTGCTGGGCCCTGTATCTAAGCCAATCACATGGTAGGCTTAGATACATGGCCCATGCGTGATCCTGTCTGCTGGGCCCTATATCTAAGCCAATCACATGGTAGGCTTAGATACATGGCCCATGCGTGATCCTGTCTGCTGGGCCCTGTATCTAAGCCAATCACATGGTAGGCTTAGATACATGGCCCATGTGTGATCCTGTCTGATGGGCCCTGTATATAAGCCTACCACACTGTAGGTTTAGATACAGGGCCCCAGCACACAGTAATCTTATACTGTATAAGATTACTGTCTGCTGGACCCTGTATCTAAGCCTATGTTGTGGTAGGCTTAGATACAGGGTCCCACAGACAGTATCACACATGGGCCCTGTATCTAAGCCTAACACACGTGTTACTAATCATTTTTTGTGTGTTTTCTTACAGGTTCGGTCGTTGGACTACGTCGGATTCCATGACAGCTTTTTTTTAATTATCAATAAAATGGTTAATGAGGGCTGTGTGGGTTTTTTTTTAATTTCAATAAAATATTTTTTCTATGTCTTTGTGTTTTTTTTTAAACTATATTATTACCGCCTTAGTAATGGCCGCCGGCTGATTGACAGCATCCATTGCTAAGGCGGGGCTTAGTGTTAGCCGATGCAGAGGCTAACACTAACCCCCTTTATTACCCCGGTACCCACCGCCACAAGGGGTGCTGGGAAGAGCCGGGTACGATCAAGTACCTGACCATCTGTAGTGATGGTCGGCCACTGGGGTGGCCGCAGGCTGGTATTATCAGGAGGGGAAAGGCCAAAAACAGTGGCCCTTCCTACCCTGGTGATGCTAAGCTGCTGCTGCTTTATTGTATCTGGCTGGTTATGAAAAATGGGGGGACCCCACGTCATTAAAAAAATAAAAAATAAAATTGGAAAGAACGATGTGGGGTCCCCCCCAATTTTCATAACCAGCCAGATACAACACAGCAGCAGCAGGCAGCATTACAAGGGTGGGAAGGGCCACTGTTTTTGGCTTCCCCTGCCTAATACTACCAGCCTGCGGCCGCCCCGGTGCCTGCCCGTCACTACAGATGGTCGGGTACTGGTTCGTACCCGGCTCTTCCCAGTACTCCTGGTGGCGGTGGGTAACGGGGTAATAATGGGGGTTAGTGTAGCCTCTGCATCGGCTAACATTAAGCCTCGCCTTAGTAATGGAGGTTGTCAATCAGCCAGCGGCCATTACTAAGGCGGTGATAATAACGTTTAAAAAGATACAAGCACATAGAAAAAATATTTTATTGAAATAAAAAAACACAACCCTCATTAACCATTTTATTGAGAATAAAAAAAACGCTGTCATTAAAGTCCTCGAATCCGAAGTCCAACAACCGAACCTGTAAAAAAACACAAACACACAAAAATAATCAGTAACACATAAAGAAGAAAAATTATTATTCTTACCTATCCTGGGTCCAGCGCTGGAGACGCAATGTCAGCGAGCTGGGCCCTGTTGAGAAGGAGACAACAGTTGGTGCAATAGTAAGAAAATGGAAGACATACAAAATGACTGTCAATCGACATCGATCTGGGGCTCCATGCAAAATCTCACCTCGTGGGGTATCCTTGATCCTGAGGAAGGTGAGAGCTCAGCCGAAAACTAACGGGGGGAACTTGTTAATGATCTCAAGGCAGCTGGGACCACAGTCACCAAGAAAACCATTGGTAACACATTACGCCGTAATAGATTAAAATCCTGCAGTGCCCGCAAGGTCCCCCTGCTCAAGAAGGCACATGTACAGGCCCGTCTGAAGTTTGCAAATGAACATCTGGATGATTCTGAGAGTGATTGGGAGAAGGTGCTGTGGTCAGATGAGACTAAAATTGAGCTCTTTGGCATTAACTCAACTCGCCGTGTTTGGAGGAAGAGAAATGCTGCCTATGACCCAAAGAACACCGTCCCCACTGTCAAGCATGGAGGTGGAAACATTATGTTTTGGGGGTGTTTCTCTGCTAAGGGCACAGGACTACTTCACTGCATCAATGGGAGAATGGATGGAGCCATGTACTGTCAAATCCTGAGTGACAACCTCCTTCCCTCCACCAGGACATTAAAAATGGCTCGTGGCTGGGTCTTCCAGCACGACAATGACCCGAAACATACAGCCAAGGCAACAAAGGAGTGGCTCAAAAAGAAGCACATTAAGGTCATGGAGTGGCCTAGCCAGTCTCCAGACCTTAATCCCATCGAAAACTTATGGAGGGAGCTGAAGATCCGAGTTGCCAAGCGACAGCCTCGAAATCTTAATGATTTACAGATGATCTGCAAAGAGGAGTGGGCCAAAATTACATTTAACATGTGTGCAAACCTCATCATTAACTACAAAAAACGTCTGACTGCTGTGCTTGCCAACAAGGGTTTTGCCACCAAGTATTAAGTCTTGTTTGCCAAAGGGATCAAATACTTATTTCTCTGTGCACAATGCAAATAAATATATATAATTTTGACAATGTGATTTTCTTTTTTTTTTTTTATATAATCTATCTCTCACTGGTAAAATTAACCTAGTCTTAGGGTATGTTCAATGAGCCAAAAACTTCTGAAAATACGGAGCTGTTTTCAAGGGAAAACAGCACCTGATTTACAGACGTTTTTTGAGCAACTCACGTTTTTCGCAGCGTTTTTCGCGCCGTTTTTGCACCGTTTTTTCGGCCCTTTTTGGAGCTGTTTTCAATAGAGTCTATGAGAAAACGGCTCCAAAAACGTCCCAAGAAGTTTTCCTGCACTTCTTTTGACGAGGCTGTAATTTTACGCGTCGTCTTTTGACAGCTGTCAAACGACGACGCGTAAATTACAGGTCGTCAGCACAGTACGTCGGTAAACCCATTCAAATGAATGGGCAGATGTTTGCCGACGTATTGCAGCCCTATTTTCAGACGTAAAACGAGGCATAATACGCCTCGTTTACGTCTGAAAATAGGTCGTGTGAACCCAGCCTAAAAATTCTAGACTGTTCATGTCTTTGACAGTGGGCAAACTTACAAAATCAGCAAGGGATCAAATACTTATTTCCTTCACTGTATATTAGAAACTCCCTATAAATCACCCCATTTTAAAAAATTCACGCCTCAAAGTATTCAAACAGCATTTAGAAAGTTTCTTAACCCTTTAGACGTTTCACAGGAATTAAAGCAAAGTAGAGGTGAAATTTACAAATCTCATTTCTTTTTGTAGAAATTCATTTTAATCCACTTTTTTTTGTAAGACAGAAGCTTTTACCATAGAAACGCAACTCAATATTTATTGCCCAAGTTCTGAAGATTTAAGAAATATCCCACATGTGGCCTTGGTGTGGTAATAGTCTGAAGCACAGGCCTCAGAAGCAAAGGAGCACCTAGAGGATTTTGGGGCCTTCTTTCTATTAGAATATATTTTAGGCACCATTTTAGGTTTGAAGGGCTCTTGTGGTGCCAAAACAGTGGAAATTCCCCAAAAGTTACCCCATTTGGGAAACTACACACCTCAAGGAAATTATCTAGGGGTATAGTGAGCATTTTAACCCTACAGGTTCATTGCAGAAATTATTGGAAGTAGGCCGCAACAATTTGAATTTTCGTTTTTTCTAAGAAAATGTAGGTTTGGCTATTTTTTTTCATTTCCACAAGAGCTAAAGGAAAAAAAGCATGCAAAACTTGTAAAGCAATTTCTCCCGAGTAAAACAATACCCCACATGTGGTTATAAACGGCTGTTTGGACACACGACAGGGCTCAGAAGGGAAAGAGCGCTATTTGGCTTTTGGTGCTCAAATTTAGCAGGAATGCTTTGCGGAGGCCATGTCGCATTTGCAAAGCCCCTGAAGGGACAAAACAGTGGAAACCCCCCACAAGTGACCCCATTTTGGAAACTACACCCATGGAGAAAATTATCTAGAGGTATAATGAGCATTTTGACAAGACAGGTTTTTTTTTCAGAAATTATTGTAATTAGGCCGTAAAAATTAAAATCTACATTTTTTCAAAGAAAATATAGGTTTAGCTATTTTTTTCTCATTTCCACAAGGACTAAAGGCAAAAAGCACCACAAAATTTGTAAAGCAATTTCTCCCGAGTATGGAAATACCCCATATGTGGTCATAAATGGCTTTTTAGGCACACAGTAGGTCTCAGAGGGGAAGGAGTGCGATTTGGTTATTGGAGTGCAGATTTTACTGGATTGGTTTCTGGACGCTATGTCGCATTTGCAAAGCGAAGGTATTCACCTAGGGGTGTAGTGAGCATGTTAACCCCGCAGGTGTATTGCAGAAATTAGTGTGCACTCGATGTTGCAGAGTGAAAATGGGATTTTTTTTCCATAGATATGCTAATATGTGGTGCCCAGCCACCATAACAAGACAGCTCTCTAATTATTATGCTGTGTTTCCCGGTTTTAGAAACACCCTACATGTGGCCCTAATCTTTTGCCTGGACATTCGACAGGGCTCAGGAGTGAAAGAGTACCATGTAAAATTGAGGCCTAATTTGGCGATTTACACAGTATTGGTTCACAAGTGCAGAGCTCTGATGTGAAATAATAAAAGAAACCCCTGAGAAGTGACCCCATTTTGAAACTGCACCCCTCAAGGTATTTATTAAAAGGTGTAGTGAGCATCTTCACTCAAAAGGTCTTTTCCATAAATGATTGCGCTGCGGATGGTGCAAAGTAAAAATTTTATTTTTTCCTAGATATGCCACTTTAGTGGGAAATATGTCGTGCCCAGCTTATGCCACTGTAGACACACACCCCAAAAATTGTTAAAATGGTTCTCCCGGGTATGGTGATTCCATATATGTGGAAGTAAACTGCTGTTTGGGCACGCTGTAGCGTTCAGAGTGGAAGGAGCACAATTTGGCTTTTGGAGAGTGGATTTGCTTGGCAGTAGATTTGTTTTAGTATTGCCGGTGTTTCCGTTTATAATGTGGGGGCACATGTAAGCCGGGCAGAGTATATCAGGGGCATAGTTAGGGGAGATTCACACGAACGTTGCGTTTTTGCGCGCGCAAACAACGCAGCGTTTTGCGAGCGCAAAAACCATTTGACAGCTGCGTGTGTCATGCGTGTCTGATGCGCGGCTGCGTGATTTTCGCGCAGCCGGCATCATAGAGATGAGGCTTGTCAACGCCCGTCACTGTCCAAGGTGCTGAAAGAGCTAAATCTTTCAGCACCCTCGACAGTGAATGCCGAACACAACAGCGAAAAACCTGTAAAAAAAAAAGATAAAGTTCCTACTTACCGAGAACTTCCCGGCCGTTGCCTTGGTGACGCGTCCTTGGTGACGCGTCCTTGGTGACGCGCCTCTCTTGACATCGGGCCCCACCTCCCTGGATGACGCAGCAGTCCAAGTGACCGCTGCAGCCTGTGATTGGCTGCAGCCTGTGCTTGGCCTGTGATTGGCTGGAGCTGTCACTTGAACTGAAGTGTCATCCCGGGAGGTCGGACTGCAGGAAGGAGACAGGAGTAATCGGTAAGTTAGAACTTCGTTTTTTTTTTACAGGTTAATGTATTTTGGGATCGCAAGTCACTGTCCATGGTGCTGAAACAGTTTAACTCTTTCAGCACCATGGACAGTGACTATCTCCTGACGTCGCGTACCGATAATTTTTTTGCCGGGATCGGCCAAAACGAGTTTGGCCGAACCCGGTGAAGTTCGGTACGCTTGTCCGGCTTCGCTCATCGCAAAGACACTCCGTTTGGATGTTCGGAAACAGAAAAGCACGTGGTGCTTTTCGGTTTTCATTCATCCTTTTCACTGCTGTTGCGCGAATCACGCTCGTCCCACGGAAGTGCTTCCGTGTGGTGCGCGTGATTTTCACGCACCCATTGACTTCAATGGGTGCGTGATGCGCGAAATACGCAGAGTTATTGAACCTGTCGCGCTTTTTGCGCAGCAGACAAACGCTGCGCAAAAAGCACGGACTGTCTGTACTGCCCCATAGACTTGTATTGGTCCATGCGTGCCGCGTGAAAACCACGCGGCCCGCACGGACCGAATACACGCTCGTGTGAATCCCCCCTTAGGTGGTATAATAATTGGGTTAAAAAAAACAATAAAATAATCCATAGATGTGTGTTACGCTGTGAAGCAATCTTTTCTGCACAGGCCGGTGTCTCATTGATAAATGTCCTTCCTCATCCCCCTTTTGGTCCACACTTCGCACCTTTGCAGTTTGGGGAATTTTGCTGGGAAGTGTTTTCCTGGTATAATACGGGCACCCTCGCTTCCAGGAGATATGTTTGGGCCCTACCCTTCCTTGTTCCCTAATTTTAGGGCCTTGATAATTTGCCTCTTGAAACAGAAGAAATGTTCCCCTCGGGCCGGCACAACTTCATATTATTTATTTCCTGACTTATGGAAGTCTTAACTAATTTTATATTTTGATAGACGTGCTGGTATGGGGGCTGTTTTTTTTTGTAGTTATTATTGGTACCATTTTGGGGTACATGTGACTTTTTGATCACTTTTTATCCTATTTTTTTGGGAGGCAAGTGACCAAAAAACCGCAATTCTGTCATAGTTTTTTTAGGTTTTTTTTATACAGAGTTCACCATGCGTTATAAATAACATGTTAATTTTATTCTGTGGGTCTGTACGATTCCGGCGATACTTAATTTATAGCACTTTTTTAGGTTTTACAACTTTTTGCACAATAAAATTACTTGTGAAAACCATAATGTTTTAATTTTTTTGTCGATGGAGCTGTATGAGGGCTTGTTTTTTTGAGACAAGCTATAGTTTTTAAAGGTACCATTTTTGGATACGTGCGACTTCTTGATCACTTTTTATTCCAATATTTGTAGGGCAAAGTGACCAAAAAACAGAAATTCTGGTATAGTGCTTTACGTTTGTTTTTTTTATTTTTATAGTTCAGGCGGTTACGGACGCGGCGATACCAAATATGTATGGTTTATTTATTTTTTTCAATAATAAAGGACTTGATAAGGGAACAGGGCCATGGTGTTTTATTTTATTACTTAAAACTTTTATTATGTTTTAAAACTTTTTTTTTTACACTTTTTTTCAAGTCCCACTAGGGGACTTGAAGGTCCAACTGTCTGATTTTTGTTTTCTAATGCATTGCACTACCTATGTAGTGCAATGTATTAGATCTGTCAGTCATTCACTGACAGCAAGCCGATTAGGCTTCGCCTCCCGGCGGGGCCTAATCGGCTTCTGTAATGGCAGAGCAGGAGGCCATTGTTAGGTCTCCTGTTGCCATAGCAGCATTGGCAGCCCTGATTGCATGGCAGGGCTGGTGATCTGATAAGAAACCTCTAAGATGCAGTGATCGTTGCATCAGAGGGGTTAATGGCAGGGATCGGCGCTAGCTACGGTTCCTGCCGTTACAGGTGGATGTCAACTCCTGAGCCGGCACCATATTGCTGTCGGCTACGGAAGCCTTTCAGGCCCCGCCGCCGAGCGGGGGCTGGAAGTTTCCCATGCTAGGCAGACAGGGAGGCCAGTATTGGGCCTCCAGTCGCCATTGAAGCTACTGGAACCCCAGCAAATTGAGCGCTGCATTTAAGGGGTTAATGGTGGGGATCGAAGCTAATTTCGGTCCCTGCAATTATAGTCAGATGTCAGCTCTAAGATACCACTGACATCCGGCGATGGGGGCACCGACTTAGCTTCTGAGCCAGTGTCCACCATTTGTCGTATAGATAAGGCAAAATGCGGGAAACACTAGCTTTCCATGACGTATCCATGCGGTAAATGTCGGGAAGGGGTTAAAGCCTACAAATGTTTCCCAAAGCAGCAGCTTATTTGATATAACTGGCTCATGCACCAGTTTGAATACGGAATTAATAAACATCCAGACAGATGGAACTATGGTATTTACACATAGTATATTGTCCATGTTACGTACAATTATTGGGGGAGATGTATCATGACAAGTACTAGGAAAAACTAGAGAAGTTGCCTGAAGCAAACAATGGTATTCTAGCTGTCGTTTTTCTGTGGCTTTTTGTAAAATGAAAACAGCAACTTGATATGGTTTAAATCTTATTCATGACCGTTATTCTATAATTCTACGTAATATTAAAGGGGTTTTCCAGCTTCTGACAACTGATGACCTATCCACCGGATAGGTCATCAGTACATCATCTGTGGGGTTCCGACACCCGGGCCCCGCACAGATCAGCTGGTCCGGTGCCTCCGTGCATCGGACGTACAAGTCTGAAGCTGTTAGCTCCGGCCACGGAATAGAGGCCGAGCTGCAGTACTGCAGCTCTGCTCCTATTCAAGTGAATAGGAGCAAACCTGCAGTTCTGCAGCACGGCCGCTATGTATGGAGCCAACTGCTTCCGGGCTCCGTCCATACATTATGAGCCACAACATCTGGGGCTCAAAGGACACCGGAGCAGCTTATCGGTGCGGGGTCCGGTTGTCGGACCCGCACCAATGACATACTAATGACCTATCTGGTGGATAGGTCATCAGTTATCAGAAGTTGGACAACCCCTTTAATGTCTTAAAGGAACACTCCAGGAAACCTGACACTCTTATTCCTAGTTCAAGACCTGTAGGGGGCAGTGCATGACTACTATTTTTGGTGTACTTCAAATCTCTAAGAGCTCATTCAGACGAGCGTGATTCTCGTCCGTGTGCTGTGTGGTGAAACAACGCACAGCACGTGGACCCATTGATTTCAATGGGGCTATTCACACATGCGTGAGTTTTCATGTAGCGAGTGTCTGTTGCGTGAAACTCACTGCATGTCCTATATTGGTGCGTGAAAACCATAGATAGCACATGGATGCACATCAGTGTGCTGTCCGTGTTTCACGCATCAACTACATTGAGAAAAAAAGGAAATGCTTGCAAGTGCGTGAAAAACACATGCCACTCATAAAGCACACTGATGCAAAAACACAATGCACACAGACAGATTTATGTGCCTTTTTTACACATGTATCTGTCACGCTTATGGGAATGTAGCCTTAGGCTGGATTCACACGAGCACATTACGTCCGCAATGGATGATACGTATTTCGGCCGCAAGTACCGGACCAAACACACTGCAGAGAGCCGGGCTCCTAGCATCATAGTTATATACGATGCTAGGAGTCCCTGCCTCTCCATGGAACTACTGTCCCCTACTAAAAACATGTTTACAGTACGGGACAGTTGTCCAGCAGCGAGGCAGGAACTCTTAGCATCGTACATAACTATGATGCTAGGAGCCCATCTCCCTGCATTGTGTTCGGTCCGGGACTTGCGGCCGACTTACGTTCCGTCCATTACGGACGTAATGTGCTCGCGTGAATCCAGCCTTAGGCTTACACTGCCCCCTTTAGGCCCTGCATTAGATATAACACTGTGGCCCATATTTACTAACGCTGTCTAATAGTTAGACTGTGCAAACTTAAACTAGGCAATCACAAAATTTGACAAATGTATCACAGTGGTCACGCTGCATAATATTGTGGCACATCTTGCATGACCTGTTAGACACTCTTCTCTTTCTATTACCACCGTTGGTTTTATTTTGCATCACATTTTCGGGGTATCTTTGGCACACTTTGCATTTTAAGTCATACCCTTTCTTGCTAAGCCACACCCCCTTTTCAAGACACTTCTAAAATTTGTGCAGTGAGGAGCAAACATCAAAGTTATACCAAAATTTGGCGCATTTTTTTACACATTTTGGACCCAGACACAGTAGTAAACCTACCCCAGTGTAATAAAGTGTTTCTTTAACCCCTTCTCAACATGTGACATAACTCTACATCACAGCCGCCAAGGGGGAGCCTGGAGCTAGCTCTCTACTCAGCGGTTTTTGGCTGTATGTTACAGCTGACACTTCACTGCAATGGCCGAGATAATTCAGATGGTGGGGTGCTGATAGTTGCCATGACTAATGAAGGTCCCCAGGTCTGCCATGTTTCTCCTCCTATTAAATCCTGCTAAAGGCAGGGCTTAATAGGAGCCGCCGGTTAAAAGTATCATACACTGCAGTGTATGGTACTGGCTAAATAATAGCTTGTTCAAGTCCCCTAAGGAGACTAAAAAAAAAAGTAGTAAAAAGTTAAAGTTTTTCTTTAATATACAAAGAAAATATTTAAATGGACACAACAACTTTAAACAACTTGTGCTAATCTAATAGTATACCTGATATAGATTAATTTTGTAATTTACTCATTGTTAAAATGTAGTTGTTTTATCCATGCAAATTCTGTGTGAATTTACTGCCACTAGGTATCTCCCTTGCTGTAATCTGCTGTCCACCCCTGTTGTCAAGCAAAATCCAACCCTAGTTACAGAGCAGAATTGATGGACTGAAGAAGGTGGGGGTGTGTCCCTTCACTGCCTATCAATTCAAGTCTATGGAGGGAGGATAAAGAGAGAGCCTAGGGAGAAAGAGACACAGACACGCTGCCCATACAAGTCTATGGAGTGGGGAGGGGTGAGTAGGAGAAGAGAGAGAGACACAGATGCTGCTCATACAAATCCTTGGAGAGGGGAGCGGTTGCATAAGCAAAGTGAGAAAGACACAGGCAGACGTGCTGCAGCTTGCTGGAAAGTGTTTTATCTCTCCCCAGTGCTGGATTCTCAGCTACACTGCTCATTGCTTCCGTATAATCTCCTCCATGCTGCTGCAGCTTCTAAATATATATATATATATATATATATATATATATATATATATATATATTGTAACGACGGGGGTAGGGAAACGAACAAGTGAGCCCTAATCTACCCGCCACTCTGTCCCCGCCTACCCGCAACGACCCGCCCTAGGCGACGGGGCACAACTGGGCGGCGGTCGCTACGCTCAGTAAGTGCACGAGACAAACATACAAGGGAATACAAAGCAAAGGGAAAGGGGCAGTTGCCCACGGCAACACCGTGAGCAACCAGAGTGGTGAACGAGCCAAGTCAAACCAGGAGAGCACGAGGTACCAAACGCAGAGCAGGAGAGTAGTCAGTAAGCCAGGGTCAGTATGGAGCAGGATCAAATAGTAGGAGCTGTAGCTGGGCCAGGAAACCACACGGAAAGAATCACAAGCAAGGAGGAACAGGAAAGGCAGGTATAAATAGACAGAGGGCGGGAGCTAGCTCCGTCTGGCCAGGCTGCGATAGGCTCTCCCACTCCTAAGCCTGCCAGCCTGAGTGGTGGAAGCTGGAGTCAGTCTCAGAGACATAGACTCAGGTGAAGACTGATTATCTATGGGCATTAACCCCGAAGCTGTGCCTGGCAGATCCTTTACATATATATATATATATATATATATATATATATATATTTTTTATATATATATATATACACACTACCGTTCAAAAGTTTGGGGTCACCCAGACAATTTTGTGTTTTCCATGAAAACTCACACTTATATTTATCAAATGAGTTGCAAAAGGACTAGAAAATATAGTCAAGACATTGACAAGGTTAGAAATAATGATTTTTATTTTAAATAATAATTTTCTCCTTCAAACTTTGCTTTCGTCAAAGAATGCTCCATTTGCAGCAATTCCAGCATTGCAGTTGAATTGGCTTGATGGGCACTTCTTGCATACCATACGGTCAAGCTGCTCCCACAACAGCTCTATCGGTTTGAGATCTGGTGACTGCGCTGGCCACTCCATTACAGATACACTACCAGCTGCCTGCTTCTTCGCTAAATAGTTCTTGCATAATTTGGAGGTGTGCTTTGGGTCATTGTCCTGTTGTAGGATGAAATTGGCTCCAATCAAGCGCTGCCCACAGGGTATGGCACACAGGGTATGGCATGGCGTTGCAAAATGGAGTGATAGCCTTCCTTATTCAAAATCCCTTTTACCTTGTACAAATCTTCCACTTTACCAGCACCAAAGCAACCCCAGACCATCACATTACCTCCACCATGCTTGACAGATGGCGTCAGGCACTCTTCCAGCATCTTTTCAGTTGTTCTGCGTCTCACAATTGTTCTTCTGTGTGATCCAAACACCTCAAACTTCGATTCGTCTGTCCATAACACTTTTTTCCAATCTTCCTCTGTCCAATGTCTGTGTGCTTTTGCCCATATTAATCTTTTCCTTTTATTAGCCAGTCTCAGATATGGCTTTTTCTTTGCCACTCTGGAGTGATGGTTGCTGGAAATGGGCCTCTATACACCTATGTAGATATTGCATTAAAAACCAGACGTTTGCAGCTAGAATAGTCATTTAGCACATTAACAATGTATAGAGTGTATTTCTGATTAATTTTATGTTATCTTCATTGAAAAAAACTGTGCTTTTCTTTCAAAAATAAGGAAATTTCTAAGTGACCCAAAACTTTTGAACGGTAGTGTATATATATATATATATATATATATATATATATATATATATATATATATATGTGTAAAAGGTAGAGATAAGAGAGCAGGATTTTCCTCTTCTCTATGTGCAGTGTATAGAATACAAGATAGCAGTTAGACTCAGCCCACTAACTCAGAGATGACTGGGAATTAGAGATATAATGGCCAGAAATTGTGTTATTCCTCAAATACACACCTATGACAGCTTATTCTTAAAAGTCACCTGAAAAGTTTTAAACTAAAAAAAAACAAAACAAAACATAACCATTTTCCCGTTATAAAGTAATGAAAAAAACAAACAACAAAACATAATTGGTATTGTCACGTCTTTAAAAGTTGAAACTATTTTAATACAACATTATTTAACCCACACAATGAATGCCATAAAAAAACCAAAAAAAAAAACCTGCCTGAGTTACTGTTTTTTGGTCACTTTTGATCCCCCAAAACACTAGAATAAAAAGTGATCGAAAAGTCATGTGTACCTCAAAATGGTACCAATAAAAGCTACATAAAAACACACTCCTCCCCCAAAAAATAAGCCTACACACCACTCAATCGACAGAAAATGTAAAAAGTTATGGCTCTCAGAATATAGCGACATTATTTTAAATTATTTTTTTTAGCAAACAGACTTTTCTGGCATTTCCGTAAGTTAACATGTCATTTTTACCACATGGTGAACGGCATACAAACAAAACAATGGAAAAAGCAAAGGAAGAAACGCAAGATCCCATTTCATCCCACTTTTTTTTTTAGCAGTTTCCTACTACATTAAATAGTGCCGTTAAAAATTACAAGTCTTCCCACAAAAAATTTCCTTGTCGATGGAAAAATAAAAACAGTAACACTTTTAGGAATGCTGGGAGGAAAAAAACTAAAAATTACTGCAGCGCCACGGGGTTAATACAACATGTATTGTGTTCTTATATTACTTGCCAACGTGACATTTTTTTTTCCCTTACTACTGCAGTTTCAATGTAGCATTTTAAGCAGCCCATTGAACTTGAAAGAATGTTTTGTATATGCACTTCACCTCAATATTTAATCTTCATTCAGTGACTGGTTAGTTCATCAGAGGAAATTTATGTTTGCTAGCACTGATCCATTGCAGAAGACAGCGTGATTATTTCTTGTTTTATTGTCCTACACACGCTGAACGATCTTTCTTTATTACTACACTTTTTTTTTTAGATGTTCTCTACTTTATGTTCTAAAGGGACTTAACATTGGTACTACCGGTTAATTAAATTACACCTCCAAGCCACTCAAAGTAGCTGCTGTGTTTGTTTCAGGACAATGCACTCACACAGTGTCTCCTTTCTACCTTCTATATAACATAACACACAACTTTTCCAATGTCTAAAAAGAAACATCTGACGCTAAATGTTTCAAAAGCAATGTATAATCAGAAAATTACATTTTATTTAAACCAGATTTTTAGTATAAGGCTATGTTCACACGGGGTATTTTGCAGAGTTTTTTGACGCGGAAACCGCGTCGCAAAACTCGGCTAAAACTGCCTCGCGGGAAAAAGAAGCGACATGCCCTATCTTCGGGCGCTTCCGCCTCTGACCTCCCATTGACTTCAATGGGAGGCAGGAGAAAGCGTATTTCTCGCTGTTTTATGCCCGCGGCGCTCAATGGCCGCGGGCGAAAAACGGCGCGATAATTGCCGCGAAAATCGGCGTGCAGGGAAAGGAATATCTGCCTCAAAGTTCCAAACGGAATTTTGAGGCAGATATTCCTCCCCCAAAATACTCCGTGTGAACATAGCCTTAGTATTATTATTTATTATAGAAACTTCTAGATACATTTTATTTTATTTTTTTGGGGTGTTTTTCATTTTTGCATGTGTCTATCGATACAAAAAATATTATTGAAATAATCCAGTTTTCATACTGTCCACTACAGCAGACACAATAGATGGATGTTTATTGTTTTCACTTAAAGCTTATTTGTCAGCTTTGCTGTATAGATTGGGACGGAATAAGCAGAATCATCTTATCAGTATTATAAGGTCATGTATTTAATAGTATACACAAAAAGTAGAAAAAAGGTCCTCTCACCACATTTCAGTTCTGGTTACCACATCCTGTATTTTATTGTTGCAAATTTTTCAGAAGTCTACGTCGGAGGTAGGTGGATAACCATACAAGTGAAACGGGTCTGGCACACGATGTAGTAAAATCACTGTTGCTTTATAGATAACACATTTAAAATAAGTTGGATGAAAATCCCAGGTGAAGAAAGCCTATGGGTTCTTGCTCATAGCTGACCATAGCCGTAGTGATTTTTACTAAATCGTGTGCTGGACCCATTTCACTTTCATGTATTTAATGACACGGATTAAATTATTTTTTCATAATCTGATTTAAAAAAAATGTTTATATTAAAACATACAGCAGAGAAAAAAGTAACACATTAAAGAGGCTCTGTCACCAGATTTTGCAACCCCTATCTGCTATTGCAGCAGATAGGCGCTGCAATGTAGATTACAGTAACGTTTTTATTTTTAAAAAACGAGCATTTTTGGCCAAGTTCGACTTACCTGCAAACGCTGATGCTGCTGCAGAATCAACTGTAGCCTCTGGTGCCGATGTGGCCGTCACGATGCAGGACCTGTGAGTGACGTCACAGATCTGCACTGTCAGAAGCTGGGCGTTCTGAAGGGAAGAGGATGTTACTTCTCTTCAGAGCGCCCAGCTAGTGAAAGTATTAAAAACGCCCCGATGTACGCACATAATACACGCCCACTTGGACTTTTACTTTTAAACACACCCACTTGGACTTTTGCAAGCCTCATTTGCATAACTACAAAAATGGTCATAACTTGGCCAAAAATGCTCGTTTTTTAAAAATAAAAACGTTACTGTAATCTACATTGCAGCGCCTATCTGCTGCAATAGCAGATAGGGGTTGCAAAATCTGGTGACAGAGCCTCTTTAAGTACCTTACAAGTAACACAAAAAAAATAACATAATTAAACAATCATGTATGTTAGATGTACAGTATACCATCTTCCAATATCAGGTTTTTCCCTGGTAGGTCTAATGGAAGTATAGGGCGTATGTCTAACCTGTAGACAGAAATGTTGTAATGTAAGCTAATCAGCTGAGGATCACCACACCCAGAAAAAAAATGAAACATATTTTCATAAAGGGATTTAATGGTTTACTGCTGAAGGCGTAGATTAGGCAGGATAGCACCACTTTATATTGTATACACAGTTAAGGCTCTGTATGCATCTCCCCGGTCACTCTCTGGGGGACTGTACTTCATCACTTCCTGTAGACTATGACATTTCTCTGTCTCATTCATTGCAGCTGCCATAAAGCACACAAAACCTGCTGCACTATCTGTACAGATAATACAGGAAGAAACTATGTGCCTTCAATATGGCAGCCCCCAAGGAAGTTTATAAATGAGAAAATACATAGCTAGAAATTTTTGCGAAGGCCTGTTTTGCACAAAAATTTGCAACTTTTTTAGATTTTAAGCCGCTCTCACAACTTTCCTAAAAGAGGAGTGGGTGGTGCTTAGTTGGAGTGGCTGGGCCACCTGTGGCGTAAATTTCAGTTTGTGGTCCACGGACTGCCCAAGATGATTTTTACTCCAGCTGGCTTCTGTTTAAAGGGATTGTCCCTCTATTAAATGTTATTGCAATATAATTCAGCATTAAAAATGTACCCTATGTAACAAAAACGCTCCATTTGCAAAATATTGCATTTACTTCATTATAGTGGCGCCCCCTGGTGTCCAATCTGTATAGTAATGTCTTCCTTTTCCTACTGAGCTGATTGAGTGAGGGTGAACATGCTCAGTTACACTCTCCAACTGTCACCAGTCAATAGAAAATGCCTTCTCTGCTTGTCTGTAAAGTGGAGAAGAAGCTTTTATTCAGAAACACAGCTTGTCTTCATCAGTTATATAGGGCTGATCTCTCCCTCTATAACGATATATAATGGAGGGAATTTGTAAACCTTCTTCTAGAGAGGAAGCAGAGGCAGTGAAACAGAACAATCTGCCTATACAAGCTATGACGGAGGGGGAGGAGCTGCAGCAGAAAGGACACGCCCCTGAGCTGTCAGCCTTAAGAAAATCTAGCAGAGCAATTGGAGCAATGAATAGGGAGATCTCTGGATTAATGAAAGATACAGGGCTGGTTCTAGCTTTGTTAGAAAGGGATTGTCATGTACTATATTATGTCTGATTTTCTTTTTTTTCCCAATAATTCTGGGACAACCCCTGTAAGACCAATATATGAAATGCTAGTCTTGGTAAATTCTCCTAAATATTTATCTTCTGCCAAGATAAATCTAAGTAATAAAACTTAAATACATAAAACATTCCCTTAAATTCAAACAGCACTCACAGATAGTATACACAGTCAGTGTGAGTCAGGGGAGTATTATAACTTCGCAGCTAATCATTGTATGGACTCACCTATTTAATTGCTGCACTCCTGTTCCCTTAGACAGGGGAGAAATTATCTCTTCAGCAGCACTATATGCATACAGAAAAAGGGGGATGGAGCTGGGTGGGGAGGTGTCTCAGTGCTGATGTTTTCCTGTAGTTCACAGGAAGTTCCCTACACAGGGGAGACTAACTTCCGGTCTGCATACTGTCATGATCTGTGGGTATGTGGACCCACTAGACCGGAACCACCATAGCGGGGAGGCAGCTGGCCAAACAACAGAGCAACCCAGCAATACAAAGTCCCGCACTAGGGTACCTGAATAGTCCAGACAGTGGCCGAGGCTTTGGCACGGATGGAGGTGGGTGCAGCAGGTTATACCAGATGTGGCGGATGACAGCAGGTGCAGCAGGTTGCGCCAGATGTGGCAGATTATACTGGACATGGCAGACGTCAGCTGATGCAGTGGGACACGACTCCAACACTAACAGGTTCAGGAACAAGAACAAAGCACGGGATACAGGATACAGGTAACAGGGTAACAACAGGAACGGGATAACACGAAGGGACGATTTGCAAGACTGACACGGGACTACTTACAATGCTCAGGCAAGGATCAGAAGGGCAGGGCCCTTTTTATAGTCCAGGGAATCATGGGCAGTTGATGATGATGGTTCCATACGAAACACAGCAGACTGGAGCGTAAGTGGGAAGATGTGAGCCAGCGCTCACAGATCCATGGTTGCAGCCGCCAGGGGATGAGTAAACCCGACGTTCTGCGGCCATGGACGCTACAGTACTCCCCTCTTACACCCCCTCTTCTTGGGACCAAAGCGAGAGAGGAACTTCTTAATGAGAGCAGGGGCACTGAGGGTCTCTTCTGGCTCCCAGAACCTCTCCTCAGGACCAAACCCTCTCCACCAAATAGAAAGTCCTTCCTCCTACCCTTTTCCAGTCCAGGATCTCCCTCACCTCAAACACATCAGATGAACTTGCGGGACTGGGAGTCTTACTGTAGCGGTTCAGGACCACAGGCTTCATGAGGGACACATGAAGGGAGTTGGGGATTCTGAGGGTAGGAGGCAGCCGAAGCTTATAGGAGATAGGGTTTATCTGTTGCAATATCTCAAAAGGTCTGAGGAACCTGGGAGAAAACTTGTATGAAGGCACCTTTAAACGAATGTTCCGTGAGGACAGCCAGACATTGGTACCTGGAAGATACTGAGGCGGCTCTCTTCTTTTTCTACCCGCTTTTCGCTACATGTGATCGACTGCCAGCAAAATAGAGGACCGTGTCTGTTTCCAGATTTGCAGAAAGTCCCCAAATGCAGAGTCAGCAGCGGTTACCTTAGAAGTAGTCGACACAGTAAGAGGGACTCTAGGATGTTGACTGTACACAATGTAGAATGGTGTGGAAGTGGTGGACCCACTCGTGTGCTTGTTATATGAGAACTTGGCCCATGGAAGAAACTGTACCCAGTTATCATGCTGCAAGGAGATGAAGTGGCGGAGATAATTCTCCATGATCTGGTTAATCCTCCCGACTTGCCCATTGGACTGGGGGTGATAGGCTGAGGAAAAGTCCAATCTCACATCCAGGAGCTTACAGAGGGCTCTCAAGAATTTAGAAGTAAATTGAACCCCCCGAACGGACGCGATGTGAAGGGGTAAGCCATGCAAACGGAAGATGTGCTGAATGAAGAGAATCGGCAGTTGGCGAGCCGAAGGTAGGCCGGTGAGCGGGATAAAATGTGCCATCTTTGAAAAGCGGTCCACCACCATCTAGACAGTGTTGCATCCTGCTGAAAGGAGGAAGGTCTGTAACAATGTCCATTGCAATGTGCTGCCAGGGGACTTTGGGTACAGGCAGATGTTGGAGCAGGCTGGCAGACTTGGAGTAAGTAACCTTGTTAGAAGCACACACCGTGCAGGGAGAGACAAAGTCCACAACATCTTTGGGTAGCGTGGGCTACCAGAAGTGATGAGCAATCAGGTCTCGGGTCTTACGAATACCGACGTGCCCAGCCAGATTAGAGCTGTATCCCCAGCGAAGAATTATTTTCCTGTCTGCCAACCGAACAAAAGTCCTCCCCGGGAGGATGTCTCTAACCTGCAAAGGATTGGCAGTGACAATGCAGGACAGGTCTATGATACTTTGAAGGGACTCCACCGTGTCATCCGTCTCAAATTGTTGTACAAATAAAAGCAATTTTCAGTACAGCTGCGCCCTCGGATATTCCATTTTTTTATCCCCCTATCTCCTGGATCCGTCTCAAATGACCTGGACACGGCATCGCCCCTCACATTCTTGTCAGCGGGACGGTAGTGGAGCACAAATTGGAAACGGGTGAAGAACAGCGACCACCTGGCTTTACGGGGATTTAGTGGTTGAGCCGACTGGAAATAGGTGAGGTTCTTGTGGTCAGTGTAGATCAGGATGGGGTGAGCTGCGCCCTCTAGCAGATGTTTCCACTCCTCCAGAGCCAATTTGATGGCCAGTAGCTCCCGATCCCCAATAGAGTAGTTGCGCTCTGCAGAAGAAAAAAGTCTCGAGCAATAGCCACATACTACTGCCTTTCCTTTGGAGCTCCTCTGCAACAGAAGTGCACATGCGCCAACAGAAGAAGCATTCACCTCCAATGAAAACTGCCGAAACACGTCAGGATGATGGAGGATCGAGTCTGAAGTGAAGGCTTTCCTGGGGCTAATAAATGTGGATTCTGCCTTTGGAGTCCACATCTTGGCGTTCACACCCTTCTTGGCAAGGGTAGAGATGGGAGCCGTCAGTGATGAGAAGTTTGGTATAAACTACCGGTAGAAATTGGCAAATCCCAGGAAACACTGTATGGACCTCAGAGGAAGTGGCCATTCCAGGACAGACTTTACTTTCTCAGGATCCATCTTGAGACCTTGATCCGAGATGATGAAGCCTAGGAAGGGCAGAGAATTATTTTCAAAGACGTACTTCTCTAGCTTGGCATATAAACGATTCTACCTTAATCGCAGTAGAACCTGACGGACATGCCTCCGATGAGTCGGCGGATCTGGGGAGAAAATGAAAATTTCATTGAGTTAGATTGCAACACAGACATAGAGGAGATCTCGAAATATATCATTGACGAATTCCTGGAAGATCGTGGGAGCGTTACACAGTCCGAAGGACATCACCAGGTATTCGTAGTGCCCTTTTCGGGTGTTGAACGTCGTCTTCCACTCGACCCGGTTCCCGTGTCAAAAAACGTGTCAAAAAACTCTGTGTGAACAGAGCTTTAAAATGTTACGTTTTACTTAAAAAACACAACACCATTAGTGGATCTTAATGAAAAAGCACTGTACATAACCACAATATAGTGTGAAATACACATCACGTGCACACAGAAATGTTTGCTAGATTCCCATGTCTACACTTTAGAATTGGCAGCTCAATCTGTAAGTCACTACTAGCTGGAGCAATAGCCACATGGTTCAAAAAGTAACAACTAAACTGGTAGAGAAGTAACTTTGTGCCAAGCACCCCTGTAGCACCCACTATAGTTTTGCCTAGACCTTGAGGTGACAAAACATAATTCCTCAAGGAATTTATAAATGGATGTAGTGAGAATTTTGACCCCACTGTTGTTTCGTGGAATTTTTTAGAATTGGGCCTTGAAAATTAAATATTATTTCCACAAGAAATAATAGGGAAAAAGCACCCCAACATTTGTAAAGCTATTTCTCCTAAGTACGGCAATATGCAGGAGCGCCATTTGGGTTTTAAAGCTCGTATTTAGCTGGACTAATTTGCTGAGGGCATGTCACGTTTGCAGAGCCCCTAATTTACCAGAAGAAATTCATGTAGGGGTGTAGTAAGCATTTTGATGCTACAGGTGTTTTGCAAAGATTACATTACAGTGGATGGTGCAAATTCAAAATTGCAATTTGTCCACAGATACGCCATTTTGATCCCCAATACATTGTGCCCAGTTTTTGTCTCTGCTGTTTTTCCTAGTTTTAGAAAGACCCCACATGCGTCCCTAATCTTTTTCCTGAAAATACGACTGGGCTGAGGAGTCAAAGAGCACCATGTGCATTTAAGGCCTAATTTAGTGGTTTAGAAATCATTAATCCCACAATTGCAGAGTCTCTCAGGTGAAATGATCAAAGAAATCCCCAAATAATCAATTCCATTTTGGAAACTACACCCCTCAAGAAGTTCATGTAGAGGTGTAGCGAGCATTTTGACGCTATAGGTTTTGCTCACGGTGCAGTGATTTTAGTAGAGAGGTAACAGCAATGGGCCCCCGGGCCCCGGCACCCCGCCTGCATTTTTTTTTGTGTTATACAAATAAAGATTATTATTATTTCTATCTACCTATCTCTTTATCTATATCTTTCATATCATATATATTGATCTATTGTTCAGTTTCAGGCTGGGGCTACACGGCGACTTTGCCCATGACACTGGTCACATGCACAGAGATCGCTATGGAATCAGCTTTGGGAAATTTGCTCACCAAAATCCAGTTTGTGCACCATTCATTTTAAGCTCTGACTTGTGCCCGCCATGTAAGAAATGCGCACATATTTGGTATAGCTGAAGTCGTCAGACGTTTCCAAATATGTATTCAGGTGTGTTTACCCAGTGGCATGCACCACATGTCAGAAAAGGTCACCTGAATTCACATATATGTAACACCTGCAGAGAAAGCATTGTGTATAGAGGATGCTGCGGTTAATGCCAAGCAGGGACTCACATCAACAGACTTTAGCACATCTTCTTCTGAAGTGCAGTGGACTACATGTCCCAGCAACACTTGCTTATCTATACCACTGCAGCCTAGGAGAGGAGCAGCAGAGGGGAGCACTGATTGGCTGAGCAGGGGATTGTGGGACAAGGCTGAGCAGGGAGGAGAGACAGTGGCCATCTTTGGGAGAGACACATGGTCAGGAGAAAGGGAGACTGTGAGTGCATTGCAGAGAGAAGAGAGTCCTGCACTGGGGCACACAGCACAGAGACCCAGAGACAGTCCTGACAGCCCAGCAGCTCACTGTATGAGAGGAAGAAATGCTGCAGCAGCATCACCTCTGCAAAACAGCCTGATTCCAGGGAGGTTCCCTGCTCTGCATCACAGGAGGATTTTGCCTGCGACTCCATTGTCGTCCACTCGTCTGAATGCTGCGGCCCCGAGCTGGATCCCGGGGGAATATCATCTTTGCTGCAAGAAGTAGTGAGTACACATTGCTGGAACTTATTGTGCGGATATTGAGGACTTAGTGAGAGAACTGTTCTAGAGAGGAGGTTCAGTATCTAAGTGCACCAACGGTTCCTGAAAAGCGCGCCAAAGTCCACGGCAACAGGGCCCCAACGTTTTGACTGTGTTCATTGCATTACTACAGCCATTAGTACAGTATAAGTGTGTGCCAGCTATTACCAGCAGTATGAGTGTGTGCCGGCTATTACCAGCAGTATAAGTGTGTGCCAGCTGTTACCAGCAGTATGAGTGTGTGCCGGCTATTACCAGCAGTATGAGTGTGTGTGAGTGATCATTATCCTGTGTGGGTCACTGATATACTATATAGGTTTGGTGAAGACAGTAGATTAACCCTTTGTTATCCCCATAACATTTCAGGGAAAATTGCTAAGTGTTGTAGCAGCCAGGCCTGGCATATAGTCCATGCCCACCACTAGGGGGTCAATCACATAGAACTGTAACTGTTATATCATTTGTGCTTTTTCTTTATTTGCATCATTCCTATTCAAATCGCCCTTGTTTACCTTTCCCTAAATAAAATGGTTGAGTAGTTTCACCATAACCGCTTGTGAGTGTGTACTGAGCTCAGGTGGGGGTTTCCCGAGTCGACCCCTGGCAGAAGAGGAATACCCTCCTGCTTTCCTGCTTTCCTAGCAAGATTCGGGTGGAGGCACTGCGCCATAGTGAGGTGAGAACTACACTACACCCTGCCTACAGAGGTCGGCCCAAAGGGGTGTTACATATATCACTTATTTTTTTACACAATATGGAAGTCCAACATGTTCTGAGGAAAACAAGACCAAATACATGTAGGTTGGAAGAGGAATAGAAGAACAATTTTCTTTTAAATTGGCACGTGGCTAAAACTCTCCTATTTTCGGTGCGGATAGTGCACTGAAAATTCACTACAAATTACAATATAAATCATGTGAATGGTGTTTACCTTATTTGAAAGATGGAATAGCGTAGTAGACTATGCTATTCCATCCTGAGAGACCACAAAAAAACTTATACCGCTCCTGACAACACTATATGGACAGTAATGTCAGGAGCTTCCCAATGCCGAAGTCCTGAGGCAGAGCATCACAATCGCTCTGCCCTTGGACTTTGGCCCTGGGGAAACTCTTGACATTACTGTTCATATACATCAGAACAGCACCGGATTCCCTGGGCAGAGCGCTAGTAGAAGCTCTGCCCGGGGACTAAAGTCCTGGGAAAGTTACTAACAGACAGTGACTTCAGGAGTTTCCCCAAGGCCATTCCCCGGGCAACGTATCCCACTGTATGCCATACAGTGGAATACGTTTTGACTGAATTGAACAAAATCCAGGGCAGTAACCGGTCATATGCCTGACCCATTCTTTTCCTCACTATAATTGATATCAGTATCAAAATCAGTTAACGCGCATAACGTACAAACGTGAGCGCACCACTTTCCGTTGCCAAATCTCTCGGTAATGGAAGGGGGCCCAGACTCTTTGGCTGTATGGGTCCCGGAAATTCCTGATGGTGGCCCTGCCTATGGGTGTACACTCTCGCACAGCTTGTACATTTTAACCCCTTGACGCACCAGGACGTAGCGGTACGTCATGCATTGCAATGCTTTAACGCACCGGGACGTACTGGTGCGTCATGGATATAAACTGTCACCCTGTCACCCTGCCATCAACTGTTTATGACAGTTGATCGGCACAGTAAGACGGCAGGGGATCAATCACAGCGGTCCACTGCCGGCGAGCGCTTTGATTGGTCAGTCACATCAGACTGAATCACAGCTCCTTGAGAACGGGTATGTGATGGAGCTGGCTCAGAAGCTGAGCCAGCACCATCAGCACCGGGTGTCGCCTGTATATCTCTGCCGATACCCCGCTGTAACGGCCAGGACCAGAGCTAGACTCTGATCTGGTTGATTAACTCCTTAGATGCAGCGATTGCTGCATCTAAGTGGTATTTAGCCTGTCAGCACCCCTGATGGGTGCCATAGCCGCGGGTGTCAGCTATTTGTCATAGCCGATATTCTACTGTAACGGCCAGCTAGGTGGTTAGATCGCACCCGATGGTTGCTAATGGCAATGATCGACACGATGGTTGCTATGACAACCGGTGGCAACAATATCCTCCTAGTATGGAAGCCTATCAGGCCATGCCGGGAGGCGAAACCTAATAGGCTTGCTGTCAGTGAATAGCTGTCAGCTCTAATACACTGGACTATATAGGTAGTGCAGTGTATTGGAATAGCCAGGGCTTCATGCCTTAAAGTCCCATAGTGGGACAACAGAAAAATGTTGTAAAAAAAGTTAAAAAATTAAGGTTTCAAGTTAAAAAAACAATAACCACCTTTTTTCCCATGAGAATTCTTTTATTATAGGAAAAAAGGGAAAACATGAAAAAAAGTACACATATGTGGTATGACCGCGTCCGTAACAACCCAAACTAAAAATATCATGCTATTTTACCGGCACGGTGAACACCATAAAAAATAAAATAAATAATTCCAGAATCTCTGTTTTTTGGTCACCACCCCTACCAAAACAGAATAAAAAAAATTATCAAAATGTTGCATGTACCCCAAAATTATACCATTAAAAACAACAATCCGTCCCACAAAAAACAAGCCCTCCCACAGGTTTTTTAACGAAACAATAAAAACGTTCTGGCTCTCAGAATATGGTGACACAAAAAATAAATTATTTGAAACAAGAGCGATTTTATTGTGCAAACGGTGTAAAACATAAAAAAAACTATATACATTTGGTATCGCCGTAATTGCATCGACCCGCAGAATAAAGTAATTATGTCATTTATAGCGCACGGTGAACGCCATAAAAAAAAAAAAAAAACATCAGAATTGCTGGTTTTTGGTCACATTGCTTGCCAAAAGCTGAAATAAAAAGTGATAAAAAAATTGCATGTAACTCAAAATAGCACCAATGAAATCTACAGATTGTAACGCAACAGATAAGCCCTCACACAGCTCCGGTGGAGAAAAAATTAAAAAGTTCTGTCTCTCAGTTTATGGCGATGCAAAATGTGCAGAGTGTTCCAAAAGCAGAGAAGATTGGGTAGCATTTATCAGTGCGACACTGGGCACATATCTATGAATTATTATTTATTACCGCATTATTATACCACCTTATTATGCCCTGATGTACTCCGCACAGCTTACATATGGCCCCACATTATAACCTGAAATACCAGCAAAACCCCAAACAGAACAACTACCAAGCAAAATCTGCGCACCAAAAGCCAAATGGCGCTCCCTCTCTTCTAAACCCTACAGCGTGCCCAAACAGCAGTTTGCGCCCACATATATGACATCGCCATACCCGGGAGAACCCGCTTAACAGTTTGCGATATTTGTCTTCAGTGGCACGAACTGGGCACAACATATTGTGCACTAAAATGGCATATCAGTGGAAAATTGCAATTTTTTTACTTCAATGATCCTGACAAATCCTCTAACTGCCCCGCCACATTTACAACATGTTTTTGACGCTTTTGGCTTTATTTCAGGCTTTAAAATCAACATGTCTAAGTAGCAAGCTCTTTACCTGACTCTACCAATCGCAGTAAAAACGACTTTAATGGCTTTGTCCCCGTTCGATTGGTCTAGAGATACAATAAAATACTTCGGGATTACTCTAGCATCGGATCTCTCATCATTGTTTCCATTCAATTATATGCCCTTACTTTCCAATATCTCTGAACTGCTAGATTCGTGGCCCATCCACTTCGTTTCTTGGATTGGACTCAAAAATCTAATTAAATGTTGCATAGAGCCCAAGATTACATATCTTATCCAGGCGCTCCCCATCCATCTCGCGAAGTCTTTCTTTCATTCCTTAAAGAGGCTCTGTCACCACATTATAAGTGCTCTATCTCCTATATAAGGAGATCGGCGCTGTAATGTAGGTAACAGTAATGCTTTTTATTTAGAAAAACGATCTATTTTAAACCTCTTTATTAGCGATATTTAGCTTTATGCTAATGAGTTTCTTAATGCCCAAGTGGGCGTGTTTTTACTTTCGACCAAGTGGGCGTTGTACAGAGGAGTGTATGACGCTGACCAATCAGTGACCAGTCAGCGTCATACACTCCTCTCCATTCATTTACACAGCAGCATCGCGTTCTTACTAGAACGCGATGTGCAGCCACATACACAAACATTAACGTTAATCAAGTGTCCTGATAATGAATATACATGACCTCAAACAGAAAAAATGGGACATAAATATCAAAACCACAAAAAAGGCCATACTCACTAGGTAGGTGGGTGGGTGAAAACCCGTTCCCATCAGGACGCAGACGGGTCAAAGAATGCTGCAGAAGGAGTGTGCATTAAATAGTGATAGCCCCTCCCACTAGTCAGCGTGGACGTCATGTGTATTCAGAATCCTGGCACTTCTGAATCTTTTTTGTGAGATTCCAGCAAGCCACGCGTAATCTGGCGAGATTACGAGGTAAACGAGATTTTGTTTCCTTGCTGGAAATCTCACAGAAAAGATTCAGAAGTGTCAGGATTCTGAATACACATGACTTCCTGGCTGGAGGTAATGTATATTCATTATCAGAACACTTGATTAACGTTAATGTCTGTGTATGTGGCTGCACATCGCGTTCTAGTAAGAACGCGATGCTGCTGTGTAAATTAATGGAGAGAAGTGCATGACGCTGATTGGTCACTGATTGGTCAGCGTCATACACTCCTCTGTACAACGCCCACTTGGTCGAAAGTAAAAACACTCCCACTTGGGGATTAAGAAACTCATTAGCATAAACCAAAATCGCTAATAAAGTGGTAAAAATAGATCGTTTTTTAAATAAAAAGCATTACTGTCACCTACATTATAGCGCCCATCTCCTTATGTAGGAGATAGGGCACTTATAATGTGGTGACAGAGCCTCTTTAAGAAGTTTGTTTTCTAAATTTGTTTGGAGGTCTGCGCGACCACAAATTTCCTATAACATCTTAACTAGATCTGATAGAAGGGGAGGTATTGGATTACCTGACCTAGATGTTTATTACAAAGCGATCCATGTCTGCTGGGTGGTTGAGTGGATTGGGTTTAGTTTTTACGGCTTTCACTGTGCGGTAAAAGCGACAATTTATCTTTAATCTGGTGATACCAAATTTATTAAGATTTTTTTATATTTTACCACTTTTATTGATAATAAACTTTTTGTTAAAAAAAAAAATGTTTTGTGTCATTACATTCTGAGAGCCGTAACTTTTTTCTTTTTTCACCGATCGAGCAGTGTGAGGGCTTATTTTTTGCAGGACTACCTGTAGTTTTTATTTTTATCAGTAACATTCTTTGGTATGTAGACCTTTTTGATCACTTTTGTTCAAATTTTTTTGAGAGCTAAGTTGACCAAAAAACTGTGATTTTCTTATTTTATATTTTTTTATATTTTTTACGCCGCTCACCGTGCACATTAAATAATGCTATATTGTAATAGCTCAGACTTTTATGGACGCAGCGATACCACTTTTGTTTACTTTTTTATATTACTTTAGGGGGAAAAAGGGTGTTTTTTGAATTTTATTTTTTTTTACTACTAAAAACCTTTTTCCACTTTTTTTACACACTTTATTAGCCCCCTAGGGGACTTGAACCAGCGATCGTTAGATGACTGGTACAATATACTGACAAAACCTATTGGTACATTTAGGAAGCGATCTTGCCAGTGTACACATGTGAAGTGTACACTATAAACCATATGGAGACAAGACCATAATCAAACCAAATATACCTTGGTGCATTGACCCACAATAATTAGTACACAACCTACAGAGTGTGGGGTACAATTAGCACAACACATGTATGATAGAAAAATGCAAATTTTATTAGAAATAAAAACAATAAAAGATGAGTCATGCAAAGCATGAATAAGACGTCTGTCAATGCAGAGAACATATGCAAGCAATTAAGCAAGAAAGAGGGCATGAACAATAGCAATATACACATAAACTATCAATCTATCTAAAAGACTGTGTTAGGCTGGGTTCACACGACCTATTTTCAGACGTAAACGAGGCGTATTATGCCTTGTTTTACGTCTGAAAATAGGGCTACAATACGTCGGCAAACATCTGCCCATTCATTTGAATGGGTTTGCCGACGTATTGTGCAGGCGACCTGTAATTTACTCATCGTCGTTTGACAGCTGTCAAACGACGACGCGTAAATTGACTGCCTCGGCAAAGAAGTGCAGGACACTTCTTTGCCACGTAATTTGAGCCGTTCTTCATTGAACTCAATGAAGAGCAGCTCAAGATATACGAGCGTCACAGACGCCTCGTATATTACGAGGAGGAGCATTTACGGCTGAAACGATGCAGCTGTTTTCTTCTGAAAACAGGCTGTCATTTCAGCCGTAAAAGCCAGCTAGCGTGTGAACATACCCTAAGACCTCAGTGAGCTGAAGCACTGTATAAAAATACAAGTGTAATGCTCAAGTGATAATGGAATGCAATCATGAATGCCTTGAAAGGCCTAAACAGAGCTGCACACTGAGGATTGAAAGGAACATACCCATGTTAAACACTGCAGAGAGGGAACGTCAGACCCCGATTTTGCCATTTTATATTTTTTACAGCGCTCACCGTGCGCATTAAATAATACTATATTGTAATAGTTCAGACTTTTACGGACGCAGCGATACCAATTTTGTTTTTTTAATTTTTTATATTAGTTTAGGGGGAAAATGGGAAAAGGGGTGTTTTTTTTACCTTTTTTTATTTTTTTTTACTACTAAAAACCTTTTTACACTTTTTTTACACACTTTATTAGCCCCCTAGGGGACTTGAATAAGCGATCGTTAGATTACTGGTACAATATACTGCAATACTAACGTATTGCAGTATATCGTCATTTTTACAGGCATCTGTTAAGCCCTGCAACAGGCAGGGCTTAACAGAGGCAGAGTGAAGGCAACCCTGGGGGCCTTCATTAGGCCCCTGGGCTGCCGTAATAACCATCGTCACCCCCGATCTCACTGCGGGGAGTGGAGTTGAGCTATCGGAGGGGGCGGCCCCTCTCTTTTTAACGCATCAGATGCTGTGGCCACGATTGACCACAGCATTTGAGGTGTTAAGCAGCCAGGAACAGCGCGATCGCTGCTCCTGGCTGTTAGTTCCAGATGTCCGCTGTAAAATACAGCCCACTCCCGCAACATATGGAGGGCGCTCAGCGCGTGAGCGCGCTCTAGCATCACCACTTGGACGTAATGGCACATCTTGGTGCGCGAAGGTGTTAATAACCCCATATGCAGCACAAGGCCAAAAAATTTCATCATCTTCGCTGTATATATGGGGGTCCACCTAAGGGGTCTATAAAATGATGATGTTGTATTCTGGGTAATAACTTCCTGGGCATAAACAATGCTCTTAGCCACCATTAAATTCACAAAATCCTCACAGAAAAAAAGCTTGCAGTCTTTAAACTGAATTCCTGAGCTGCCCATGAAATCAGAATTCTAGGAGGATGGCTTCCACATGGGACCACTCATCTAGGGTGTTTCCTCAGCTTTTGTCCTGGGGCGCCTTTGTGGAGGTTCCTCATCATTTGACGAGGAGGAGGAGGACAAGAGGAATGGGGCATATTCCTCTTCTCTCTTGTTGGTCATACCGTTGCTAGGGTAAGTTCACACGGGGCGGACACGCTGCGTAAATGTGCACAGTGTATCCGCACCGGTGGCCGCATGGAATTCCAGGCGGAAAACCGCACCAATTTGGGGTGCAGTTTTTCGCCTGCAATGTCCGCTGCGGAAAACTGTAGCATTAGCTGGCCTGCTGGCAAGCTGGCCTCCTTGGATAATGTTTCATCCCAGGAGACCGCTGCAGCCTGTGACTAACTGCAGCGGTGGTCACATGGGATGAAACGTCATCCCAGGAGGCCGGCCTGCAGAACGTCAGAGGTAAGTATAAGGTGTTTTTTTTTTTCGAAGTTGCGATTTTTGCAGCTTAATCGCTGTGATTCCACTGTCAAAAGTCGCAACACTTGACTCTTTGTTGCGGGTTTTGGATCCCCACTGAATTCAATGCGGAAAATCAGCAACAAAATACTGTCAATTTCACAACCACAATTGGCATGCTGCGGCTTAAGAGACCGCACCGTGGTTCAATTTGTGTGCGGAATCTCCGTATATCACGTACACAGCGTATGGATGAGATTTCTTGAAATCTCATCCACTCCTCTGCTACTGTGTTAAGATGCGGATTTTCCACATAGTATAAAAAAAAATACTAGAGTAAATTTGATCTATAACTGTAATACAACAAAAAACAAAAGCTGAACAAACTTTAGGAAAGAAAAACTGAACGTCCGTCACTAATTGACGCTAAAATTGGAATGTTCTAAATTAGTAAAAAAAACAAAAAAACTGTAGTTTCAAAAATGACTAAAAAGCTAAAAAAAGAAACACCTGCGTCCAAAAATGTTCACAGATGTTGATCGCGATGGTGGTCACTAAACAGAACTCAGTAGGCACAGGGCACACACATAGAGATGATGCTGGTTATTAAGTGTCAAAAATGACAATAAAAAAACAAAAAAAAATGTAAAACACTGCCGATGTTGTGATTGGACAGTCTGTACAGCAGCCATCTTCACTAGGTCATCATGTCATTGGACATGATGGCCCCTCGATGCTCCAACGTAGCTGTACGTCGAAAGCTACATAGACAGCTCTATTTCTTTACATACATCATTTCAATGCATGGGGCATGCATACATAGCATGTAAAGAGCCACTTCAACCATAGTGCAAATGGTGCACTTGCATCTGGCCCCCTGGCAGCGACACCATTTCCAACTGTGTTCACTTCCTCAGGACACGGAAACAGTTGAAAACTATGGCCATCAGCTTCCTGCACTGCCATTCTTGACGAGCTGTGCATACAATGGTGAGCATATTATACAATGTGGGCATTATACTGTGTTGGAAGGCACTATGGGGCATTATACTGTGTGGGAGACACTGTGGGGGCACTATACTGTGTGAGGAGGCACTATGGGTCATTATACTGTGTGGGCGCATGATAATGTAAGGGACAGACTATGGCTTATACTGTGTAGGGGCCCTATAAGAAATTATACTGTGTGTGGGAGCTCTATGGGTGCATGATATTGTTGGGGGAACTATGGGGGCATTATACTGTGTGGTGGCACTTTGCATACATTATCCTGTGTGTGTGATTGCTATGGGGGCATTATACTGTGAGTGGCACTAAGGGGGAATTATACTATGTATGGAGTGCTATTGGGGCTTTATGATATGTGGGGGGCACTATGGGGTCATTATTTATACCTCTTGCTAGAAGTGGGGGGCACTCATGACATATTTCCACTGGGTCCACCAATGTGTTAAAACGGCTCTGAGCATGTACTATATGTATATACTCTCCTGGTTTATATTACTACATAAGATTACAGGCAGTGTTGTTTCAACTAACCAAGATAATCCTGTGTATATGCCATAAATGTCTAAAATGGGAATAACCATTTAAACATATAATAACGTACTGTGTAGTTCACATCGAGGATTAAAAACATTTCTTGAAACAACATTTCTGATTATTATCATTATTATTATTGGCGTGGGAGCACTGAAGTTTAGAGTTTAGCAACGTTGTCTTGCAACTCTAGAGTCCCGAGAGCATAACGCCTGACCAATACAACATGTGCATGTATAATCAAACACTTATACATTATTATATATTAATTGACTTCCTATACAATATGGAAACTGCTCTGTGAAATGATGTGAATTATAGAGCAAAAATTGTCACACTAGCCCTGCTAAATACGTCAGCAGTGCCATCAATCCTATTGTCTGTATATTAGCAAGAAGAGGTAGCGGATGGTAAAGCACAAGATTGCAGGATCAGAGTACACAGGGTTTGTTTGTAGTCTGTAACCTTATAGACACACGGGTCTGCATAAGAGCTGTATACACAAAATGGTAGGATATTGGTAGTAAATAAGTAAGGTACTGTAAATATTTTATTTTTAAAAGTGGACATAGTCTTTAATAAGAAACATGTAGACGAACCTCCCTCAATTGCGTGACTTATATTTTTTCCAGGGTGATAGCAAAAAAATGGAAGACGCCAGCACTTATCTTTCCCTTCCGTCCACTCGTCAGCAAATGGACATGAAGAGTTCAACTTTCAGCAGAAACAGCAGCAGTTCTGGTGGACTGTCAGTTAGTTCACGTGATGCTTTTTCCATTTCAACACTTGTGTGTTCAACCAAATTGACCCAAAATGGTAGGCTGTGTTCAATGTCACTGTGAAGAAATGACTCATATGTGCATTTGTTCTTTTTAGCAAGGTCTCTTTGCGGAAACCGCACCACAAATCCACAACATTGTATGAATGGGGCCTAATGTTTATACAGTGACAGCACCTAGTGCATCATCCCGTTTTAGCTGTGCAAAACAATGTGCAACTCTGTCGCTAATTACACTACCTTAGGGCCTGTTCACACCTGCGTTGGAGGATCCTTTGGGGGCCTCCGTTGCAGATAAGGCTGAGATTACCGGAAAAAACAGCAGAGCATACTGCGCAATTGTTTTCGGTAAAACCTCGGACACCCTGATGGAATGCTAGGAGGGAGCAGAAGAACAGAATAAAGAGGAGAGGTATGAACATAGTCTTAGGCCTCCTGCAGACAGGATGGAAATGCTGCGAATTTCCGTTTGGAAATGATGCAATCTAAATTAACATAATGCAGATTGAGAATACACACTGCAGGACAATTTCCGTAAGTGTGTTCTTTGCTCATTTTTTCCCATATAAAAATTCTGCCGCATCTGTTTCATGTGCCGAGGCCTTACTATCCATTTAAAGGGCTATTCCAGTTTCAGACAATAAATGTTATTTTTATGTATAATGAAAAGTTATACTATTTTTTTTATTATACAAACAGTACCGTTTATTTGCTGAAACCTTCAAAGGAAAACATCAGGCAAAACTTACATACTGTGTAATGCATAATGCAAGGCCTGAGCGGACAGTGCATGACATAGGGATACCCTCTTTGCTTCTCTTTAAATTCTTGTACCATTTCTGTATCTTTTAATATAGTGTAACAGTGTATTTATGTTTTTCCTGTAGTATTCTTTTAACCCTATCTGCTGGTGCACAAGTTTTAATGCCTCGGCATGCAGCCATTTTCTAACAGTAACTTGTATGGCGGCTTTTGAAATCTTTACAATAATAGTTTCATCATTCAATCCAATTAAAAACTTTGTTTCAAGGACCAAATGTGGATAATTACTGTACTTGTAAGCAGTAAAACCTCATATCTAGAGGTAACAGAAAATTAATGGAACAGCATCTGGTCTTTGGGCTTCAGGAATGCACTTCTGTTCAGTGGGTGAATAAAATATCCTATTTTCTTCAATTACATCAGATGCTGTTCCATTGAATTTGTGTTTTGTCTGTTTAGAGGAACATGTTCCATCCCTGAGGTAACTTGCATACGGACTGTATATAATTATGGAATCTATTTGTACTGTTTTCAAATTGCAAATATTCTTGTTAATATATGGATTTATCTAAAATGCATTTAATTTTTAAAATGATACAAACATTTTCTATTATTTTAGTTGGCTTACTTGGACTTCTAAAGTGGCGGATGAAGCCAGAACTTCTGCAAGAAAATTTGGAAAAACTGAAAATTGTGGATGGAGAAGAAGTTGTTAAAGTATGCGCTTTCTTCATATTGTCTGTGCAAAATGTTTTGTGTATTGAGGGATTACTACTTGATGATGTAAGTTCTGTCTAGAACTACTGGTGGATATCCTTTTGACATACAACAACATCAATGTTATCCACCATCTCTTTGTATGAAGTGGGAGAGAAGAGACAGGGACAAAATACCCCATTAGATATAGACACCCTTTTAAAAAGCATCTACTGTATAATCTACCCACTTTTATTGAAGTCCCATCCATTCCACATTGGTAATATTTGACACTGTTCATTACTACTTACAATAATGAGTTTGGAGAGGGACCTAAAGGGGTTATCCAGTTTTTAAAAATTATGTGCAGATGGTATAACTGCTGTAAGATCAGTCTCTTACTAATATGCTGTCTGTAGCTGAAATGTCTCTTTAACCCCTTCCTGACATCCACTCTATATAGACGGCGGAGGTCGGGGGGTGAGTATGGAATAGGCTGGGTATGCTCCATAAGACAAGCGGCACTTCAGTGTAACGAGTGGGATCCTGCTCGTTTAACCCCTTACATGATGCTGTAAAACGCTACCGTGGCATCAAAGCGGTTAGAAACAGGGGGGCGGCCCGCCCTGACGTTGCATTGCCCCCATCCGCATTGCGATCACGGGGTGCCGCTGGTTGTCATGGCAGCTTGGGGACCTAATGAAAGCCCCCAGCTCTGCCATAATTTACTCCTATTAAGCCCTGCTGGAAGAGTCCGTCAAAGTATATATATTAGTTTTGTAGTATATTGTGCAAGTATATTGTGCAAGGGAGATTAATAAAAAAGTTAAATGCAGTTAAATAAAGTTGTTGTTTTTTAAATATTAAAAGTAAAAATAAAACCTTTTCTCATTTTACCCGAAAAGCAATGTAAAAAAAAAATTAACATGACTTGTCACCGCGTTTGTAAAAGTCTGAACTATTACAATATGATATTATTTAACCCACACGGTGAACGCTGTAAGAAAAAAATAATTATAGTGCCAGAATTGCTGTTTTTTGGTCACCTCATTGCCCACAAAAAATCTAATAAAAAATGATCAAGAAGTCTTATGTACCCTAAATATAATCCCCCACACTGCTCAATCTGCAAAAAAATAAAAAAGTTACGGCACTCAGAATATGGTGACAAAAAACTAATTTTATTTTTTACAGTTTTTTCCTTGTAAATGTAGTAAAACATAAAATGAACTATAGAGATTTGGTATCACCATAATTTTATTGACCCGTCAAATAAAGTTAACATGTTGTTTTTATTGCACGGTGAACGCCCAAAAAACAATGGAGGAATCACTATTTTTTCCGTATACCGCTCCACAAAGATTTTTTTCCAGTTTCCCAGTACATTATATGGTACAATAAATTGTACCGTATAAAACTACAACTTGTCCCGCAAATCATAAGCCCTCATACAGCTATATCGACAAAAAAATTAAAAGTTATGACTTTTGGATGGTAGGGAGCATAAAGCGAAAGTGAAAATCTGAAAAATGGCTGCGGACGGAAGGGGTTAAACCAGTCTCAAATGCAACTGTAGTCCTTTACATGGTAATCCAAACCACAGAAAGCATTGCCAGCATAAAAAGAGAGGCGCTTTACAGAGCTGGATAAGACAATGAAAAAAAAAATTACTTCTGGGCTATGGTGGAGTCACCTTGTGAGCATTTAGATACTTAGGCTTTGTTCACATCTGCGTCGGGACTCCGTTCATGGGTTCCATCGGCCTTTCCATCAGGGGAACGCATGAACGTAATCCAAACATCACCATTAATTTCAATGGTGACTGAACCGGTGCAAATGGTTTCCGTTTGTCACCGTTGTGTAAGCGTTCCGTTGTTTTGACTAAATCAATAGTGCAGACGACTACGGTATTGATTCGTCAAAACAACGGAACCCTTACACAACGGTGACAAACAGAAACCATTTGCATCGGATCCGTGTCCATTGAAATCAATGGTGATGCAACGGAAACCTATGGTTTGTTTCAGTTTAGATGCCGTTCATGGGTTCCCTTGACGTAAAGGTCTGACGGAACCCATGAACGGAGTCCCAACGCAGATGTGAACTAAGCCTTACTTTTCTGTATTTTTCAGAATCTCAGATAACCCCTTTGAAGGGAAATTGTAGAAATTTAAATTACACATTCGGGTGTCCTTCAGGCCTCCTAAGGATAGGTTCACACTTGGCTTTTTTTAACCTAAGCTTTTTTTAACCTAAGCCTTTTAAGTTGCTTTACTGATTTGGGGATTTTTTTTAAATAGGAAGGAGAAATTTTAACAATTAAACATGACTTTTATATAATCTACTGGGGCTCATGATCTGTGTGTTCCCAGCATATTCCTATTTATACAGATCACTTGTAACATTGATTTATTGGTAACTGTCGATTATACCACTGTTGGGGTATGTTCACATGGCCTATTTTCGGCCGTTTTATGGGCCGTTAACACCCGAAAAATGGCCTACAAAATGGAAGCAGAACGCCTCCAAACATCTGCCCACTGATTTCAATGGGAAAAATGGCGTTCTGTTCCGATGGGCCGTTTTTTAATGCGGCTGTTTTAAAAATTGGCCTCGTAAAAAAACACGGCCGCGAAAGAGAAGTGCAGGTCACTTCTTGGGACGTTTTTGGACCCATTTTTTCATTGACACTGTCACGTAGGGTTCGTGGACCCAGCTCAGACAGTAGCAAGGCAGGCTCAGCTGGGACTAGGCAGCGTGTAGACGTCAGACGTGGAGTAGCAGAAAAGGCGTGGAATACAGCACAGCATGACTACAGCACAGCACGGCACTTGACCAGGATAGGACGGGATACAGGTTACAAGATACAGGATACACTGGGAACTAGAAAACACTGGGAGACCATTTGCTTAGACAAACTAGGATACGACAAACAACACTCAGGCACTGCAGGAAGGGGCTGGACCCTACTTATAGTCCAGGGGGCTCATTGACTAATTAGCACTAAAGTCCATTGCGGGCTGCCTCGTCCTGAGGAATTCGCCACGCGTGGCGCATCCTGCGGCACCTGTGACATCCGCCACATTTGGCGATACCTGCTGCACCCATCTCCATCAGTGCCAGAGCTGCGGCCACTGTCTGGACTATCCAGGTTCCCTTGTGCGGGACTTTGTATTCTGGGGTTCCTGTTGTTTGGCCAGCTGCCTCCCTGCTCCGATGGTGCGGCCTAGTGAGTCCACTAACCCGCTACGTGACAGCAGGATCTCGAAGGCTCCGAGGCACCTGGGAGCAAATTTGTATGATGCAGTTTCATGCAGTCGACCGCCAGCAGGATGGAGGATCGGGTCTGCTGCCAGATCTGCAGAAAGTCCCTAAAAGCAGAATCAGCAGCTGGTACCTCGGACGTATCAGGCATCCGGGAGAGGAATTTGTGTGTGTTGGCCATAGACGATAAAGAACAGTGTATTCCTTGTGGACTCGCTGGTGTGATTATTGTAGGAGAATTCAGCCCACGGGAGCAACTGTACCCAGTCATCATGTAGCTTGGAGGGAGATTAAGTGATGTAAGTAGTTCTCCAAGATCTGATTGATCCTCTCGACCTGACCATTGGACTGAGGATGGTAGGCCGAGGAAAAGTCCAACTTTACACTCAGAAGTCCGCAGAGGACTTTCCAAAACTTCGAGGTGAACTCAAACTCAGACACAATATGCTTCGGCAAGCCGTGCAGGTGGAAAATGTGTTGGATAAAAAGCTTGGCCAGTTGAGGAGCAGAAGGAAGACCAGTCAGAGGAACGAAGTGGGCCATTTTTGAAAATCGATCCACCATAAACCCAGACAGTACTGCATCCAGCAGAGAGAGGCAGGTCAGTGACAAAGTCCATAGCTATATGCTGCCAGAGAGCTTCGGGCACAGACAATGGCTGGAGCAGACCAGCAGGTCTGGAGTGAGCAACCTTGTTAGGTGCACACTCTGAGCAAGAAGAAACAAAGTCCATAATGTCCTTAGGCAGCGTGGGCCACCAGAAATGACAGGCAATCAGATCTTGGGTCTTACGGATCCCCGCGTGACCTGCCAGTCTAGATGAGTGTCCCCAGCGGAGGATTCTCTCTCTATCAGCCAGTTG